>NC_059194.1:32955790-33259290 GCF_020615455.1 Coregonus clupeaformis
GCACTAAGCAAGTCATTGCCTAGTCCCATATCTGTGTGTGCTGTCTTGCAAACTCCTATGGTCATTATCACCTGTAGTGACATAGGAGTTGGCAAGACAGCACAAACAGATCTGGGACCAGGCTATCTAAATTAGCATCAATGTCTTAGTTCCCTGATGGTCTGTAAATCCTCCCCCCTTCTGTCCCTCGTCCAGGTACAGAGGACTACCGTAGCAGACTGAGTGGGGAGTGTTTCCAGGACCTGGTGTGTCCAGAGAAGTGTCGCTGTGAGGGCACCGTGGTGGACTGCTCCAACCTCAAACTGACCAAACTGCCTCCACACCTCCCCGAGCACACCACAGACCTGTAAGAGCACACAGCCAACCACACACCCTGACGCACACACACACTGACGCACACACACACAGCCAACATTCACATCACATCTAGTACTATTCCCCTCTCTCCGGCTCCATGGTCATTCTTTCTGTCCTGACATAGTGGTGTTAATGTAGACATTCTTCACATGCCTTAGCTACCCCTCTCTCCCCTCTCTCTCTCCCCCTCTCTCTGTCCCCCTCTCTCTCTCCCCCTCTCTCTGTCCCCCTCTCTCTATCCCCCTCTGTCTATCCCCCTCTCTCTATCCCCCTCTGTCTATCCCCCAGCCCCCTCTCTATACCGCATCCCTCTGTCTATCCTCCAGCCCTCTGTTTAGCCTCCAGCTCTCTCTCTATACCCCAGCCCTCTGTCTATCCTCCAGCCCTCTCTCTATCCCCCAGCCCTCTCTCTATACCCCAGCCCTCTCTCTATCCCCCCAGCCCTCTCTCTATACCCCAGCCCTCTCTCTATCCCCCAGCCCTCTCTCTATACCCCAGCCCTCTGTCTATCCTCCAGCCCTCTCTCTATCCCCCAGCCCTCTCTCTATCCCCCAGCCCTCTCTCTATCCCCCAGCCCTCTCTCTATCCCCCAGCCCTCTCTCTATCCCCCAGCCCTCTCTCTATACCCCAGCCCTCTGTCTATCCCCCAGCCCTCTCTCTATACCCCCAGCCCTCTCTCTATCCCCCAGCCCTCTCTCTATCCCCCAGCCCTCTCTCTATACCCCAGCCCTCTCTCTATCCCCCAGCCCTCTCTCTATACCCCAGCCCTCTCTCTATCCTCCAGCCCTCTCTCTATACCCCAGCCCTCTGTCTATCCTCCAGCCCTCTCTCTATCCCCCAGCCCTCTGTCTATCCTCCAGCCCTCTCTCTATACCCCAGCCCTCTGTATATCCTCCAGCCCTCTCTCTATCCCCCAGCCCTCTCTCTATCCCCCAGCCCTCTCTCTATCCCCCAGCCCTCTGTCTATCCTCAGCCCTCTCTCTATCCCCCAGCCCTCTGTCTATCCTCCAGCCCTCTCTCTATCCCCCAGCCCTCTCTCTCTATCCCCCAGCCCTCTGTCCATCCTCCAGCCCTCTCTCTATCCCCCCGCCCTCTCTCTATCCCCCAGCCCTCTGTCTATCCCCCAGCCCTCTCTCTATCCTCCAGCCCTCTGTCTATCCTCCAGCCCTCTCTCTATATCCCAGCCCTCTGTCTATCCTCCAGCCCTCTCTCTATACCCCAGCCCTCTGTCTATCCTCCAGCCCTCTCTCTATATCCCAGCCCTCTGTCTATCCTCCAGCCCTCTCTCTATACCCCAGCCCTCTGTCTATCCTCCAGCCCTCTCTCTATACCCCAGCCCTCTCTCTATACCCGAGCCCTCTCTCTATACCCCAGCCCTCTCTCTATACCCCAGCCCTCTCTCTATACCCCAGCCCTCTCTCTATACCCCAGCCCTCTCTCTATACCCCAGCCCTCTCTCTATCCCCCAGCCCTCTCGCTATCCCCCTCTCTCTATCCCCAGCCCCATCAGTGCTAGCTGCTCACCCTCATAGTTGCCCCATCTCCCAGTGAGCGATGGCTAACTATTAGCATCAGCCGCTCCCAGGCTATTAGGCCCAGCTCCACTCTGGCCAAGTCCCAGGGCAGAGCATGTCAGAGAAGCTAAATGTTGTCCTTCTCCACTGGCTAGAGGACACACACCACATCAGGACTTCTCTCTCTCTCTCTCTCTCTCTCTCTCTCTCTCTCTCTCTCTCTCTCTCTCTCTCTCTCTCTCTCTCTCTCTCTCTCTCGCTCTCTCTTGCTCTCTCTTGCTCTTTCTCTCACTCTATTTTTCTCTCCTCCGGCCCCTATCACCCATTCCAATTCCTTTCACATCGCTCACCATCATGGCTCCCCTGGTGTGGATCGTTTGTCGTGGATTTGATCTGGGGCCTGCTGCTGCAGTCTTCCCCTCCACACTCTGTCACTTATTTAGAGTGAGCTTTCCCTTCCCAGGGAAACGTATGAACGCGCACTTTTACGTCTGGTTAACTTTCCCAAAGTGTGGCCTGTCGGGGGAAATTATCAAAGGCTGAAGCCGAGAAGGCCGTTGCCCGCCGCAACCACGCACTCATCATTCCCTACCACGCTCCCTTCCTCTCCTCACCATTTCTCCTCTCTCCCTCCATCCGTCTCTTCATTCTTAAAGAGCGGTGTGTCATTAGAAGCGTTACAGATTACAGATAGATAGATCCATGCCATGCACCAGCAGCCAGCGGGATCACACAAACACACATACAGTATACACACACACACAAGCACACACAGCACCAAGCACACCAAACCTTTATCTCATTCTCATACAAATCATCAAGCTAAACAAGACAGACTCGGACATCACACAAAGTTGTCTGCTTGGCTGTGAGCAATTTGAATATTGATGACTCTATTGAAAAACGTTGTCTTTCCGTCCTTTGTCTAAGTGTAGAATTAAGTGAACATGTTAGATTCTTTTTTTTACGTCTTTTGTTTGGCTTTTGCGACTGCTCTCTGACTCACAGTCACCGTGGGGCCATTAACCTTCATTTTTACATTCTCTCTTTCTTTCCCTCTCTCTCTGTCTCTTTCTCCACAACAGGCGCCTGAACGACAATGAAATCTCCATCCTGGAGGCCGCGGGGACCTTTAAGAAGCTCCCCAACCTGAAGAAGATGTATGGCTGTCTTCATTTCTCCATTGCCTTTTAAAACATGCATACATACAGGCTGAATTGTTGTGTTGCAGTCAGGGCTTGTCTTGTCTGGGAAGTTTATGTCAACAACAACTTCATATGCAATGAGCAGTGTCAATCTAGGGAGGGGAGGGGAGGAAAGGGAGTGAAAGGAGAGGAGAGACTGGGGAGGAGAGGAGAGACTGGGGAGGAGAGGAGAGATGGGGGAGAAGAGGGGGAGGCGGGGGAATATTCCATCTAAATAGGAGAGAGGACAACGTGATTTACAGGCAGGCAATATATACAGCTCACTCCAGGAAGATGGAAAAAAGCCATGGCTGCTATAGCTGTAAACAACATGAGGAGGATCAGTGATTTAGTAGCATGAAATTGCATACCAAATAGCATTGTCAGAGAAGTTATAAATTGGGCAACATCTAAACTTCCCCGCTCCTACTCCAATGTACAGATAAGAATCAAAGATGTGCACCATGGAAAACTGCTATAGAATTTATTTGCAACCCATCACACTTGAATGCTATAGATATCACCTGTTGTTTGAAACCCATCATACTTAGGGATGTTTGAGCTAAGACTGACACAGTGGGTAAAACTGGTTGAAATGACTTCATTTTAACCAGTTTTTGCCCACTGGGGAAAGACTAGGATGCAGAAGGAGAGACTAACGTTAACCCAATTAGGCCTGATGATTGATTTTCCCCATTACGGTCGTGGGAGGATGATGAGAAGTGTCTGTGTGGGTGGTTATAATGATGTCTAGGTAACAAGATCTTTAATAAGACAGTATGATATTTACCATGGTCCTCTCTCTCTCTACCCCCTCTTTCACAGTAACCTTAGCAACAACAAGCTGCGGGATATCCGTGAGGGGGCCTTTGACGGAGCTGGGGGGGTCCTGGAGGTTCTGCTGACTGGCAACAAGCTGCAGGCACTGCAGGGACGCATGTTTAGAGGTCTCACTGGACTCAAGACACTGTGAGTGGAGCCGAGCGGCCATCTTAGGATATAAACGCTTAGAGCTGATGCCCTTCTTCAGGGTTCCCACTAGATGGCCAAGCTGCAAAGTCAAAATTGGCTGTATTAAAACAAAAATGTGATTAATTTAAGGTTAGGGTTAGGCATAAGTCCAGCAGTGTGTTTAAGGTTAGGGTTTATTCATACACAATATACATTTATACTAATAATAATAGTATAATATACAGTAAGCCATTTAGCTTTTATCCAAAGAGACAGTAGTGCGTGCATACACCTTATGAATCTATCCTTAAAAATATATATATATTTTTCTTTATCTTTAACTCTGCATTGTTGGAAAGGGACCCGTAAGTAAGCATTTCACTGTTAGTCTACATTGTTGTTTACGAAGCATGTGACAAATACAATTGTATTTTATTTTATTTTTATTCCAATACCGTGCCAACACACAATACATTCACTATTCCTCCACAAACATTCACAGACACACACACACTCCCAAACAGACAGTAGTTGCTATGTAACATGTACCCGTTCTCTAAACAGATGCCTAGATACCAATGAGTGAGTCCATTCTGGGAAATAATATTTAGATGATAACTGACGCAATTCCCCCAAAAACAACAGGCCCACTGACATCACATCAACCACACATGATGAATCCTTTCTCTCCCCCTCCCTCTTTCTCCCTCTCTCTCCCTCATTCTCTCTCTCTCTCTCTCTCTCTCTCTCTCTCTCTCTCTCTCTCTCTCTCTCTCTCTCTCTCTCTCTCTCTCTCTCTCTCTCTCTCTCTCTCTCTCTCTCTCTCTCTCTCTCTCTCTCTCTCTCTCTCTCTCTCTCTCTCTCTCTCTCTCTCTCCCTCCAGATTAGATGCACAGTCATAGCCGCCTTATTTAGACACAAAACAGAGCAAACAATTCAAGCTCTGTAGCCTAACTGATGGCCAGAAAGGCTTTCTGAGGGGAGCTGCTTTGGCCCTAATGAAGCAAACTGGGGGGTGGGGGGGAGGGGGAGGGGGGTCGAGAGAGCCGAGCATGGGAGCAAATGAATGGATCATGGTCCTGCAGTATTGAATTTAGTGGCTTTTAAATCCCAGGAGCATGGTCCCAAATTGAGTTTGCCTGTTTCAGATCCATGCCTGTCAGAGCCTAATGCTGAATTTGCTGCTTTCACATTTTCATCACAGACGGGCTCTGGTTTGCATTTCCCCCGTTTTCTTTTTTTTTTCAGTGGCTTTAGTTTAAAAGCCCTGATTGTTTTTGGCCGTGGTGCACCACTCCCTCCCTCCCCCGTGCTTTTTCCTCTTCCTTTCTCACCCCCTCCCCTTCTTTCCCAACTTCCTCATCACCACATCTCTCTCTCCCCCTCCTCCTCGCTGTCTGGGAATGGTGCCGTGCCATGCTGCCTAACCTAACCCTGGCAGCCTGGCAGCATCTGCCCCACACAGGCCCTATGCCAGGCAGCAGATGTGGGCAGCTGACCCAGGACGGTCCCCAGACCCTGCCTTCTGTGCCGTACCTCTCCTCTGGCTCTCACCCCCCAAACCACTAATGAGTGCTGGCAGGGCACTTTTGCACCCCCCCCCCCACCCTCTCTTCCCATTCCATGGGTCCTGAAGCTGCTGTACACTTGCCCGGACCAAATCAAACTCCCCTTCTGGGCCAAAACACTTCTTGTCACACTAACATTGGATTATACCAGACCCAGATCAGGGCTTCTCTGGATGTGTTGAGAACAGGGGCCTTCGTTGGCCCCAACCACACAGCCCCAGAGCAGGAGACATGTTCAACACCTGTCTACACTGCAGTCTAACAGTCTCACAGCCTAACATCATAACAACTCAATCCAGTACTGTTTAGGAACAGCTCTCATTCAGAATACAATAGACAGGCTATAAGAGATACAGTAGAACTTGGGCCTGGAGTTTTACTAGCCAGGTCATGTGGTCAGGAAAAACTCCTGTTTCTGATGATGGTCAGTGCCACAGTGTTCCTATGTTTCCCATCTCACCATGCTCTGTGTGTATGTGTCTCCACAACAGGATGCTGAGGAGTAACCAGATAGGCTGTGTGGACAACACCACTTTCACAGGCCTGAGCTCTGTACGTCTGCTGTCCCTCTACGACAACCGGATCTCCACCATCGCCCAGGGAGCCTTCACTACGCTACACTCCCTCTCAACCATGTACGTTTTCCCTCTCTCCATCTGTCTCCTTCACCACCCTCTCCCCACATTTTACATTTGTTTTACATTTTAGTCAGTTAGCAGACACTCTTCTCCAAAGCAACTTATAGGAGCAATTAGGGTTAAGTGCCTTGCTCAAGGGCACATCGACAGATATTTCACCTAGTTGGCTCAGGGATTCGAACCAGTGACCTTTCGGTTACTGGCCCAATGCTCTTAACCACTAGGCTACCTGCCACCCTCCTCCTCTTTCTCCCCTCTTCCTACCACCTGACTGTCTGAATGATCACACTCTCCTCTCTAAGACTGACACAGCCCTGTCTGGAAAGACAGACAACATCCAGTGTTTCATCTGCAATCACAGCTCTCTATGGATTCAGAATATTGCTTGCAGATGGTTTTGGTAATTACAAGACTGTTTTCTTTCAGTCTCTCGACACTTGTTATCAAGCTACACATAGTTTGCTATATGCGCCCACGCCCTCTGGAGCATCGACAAGATATAGTTGTATCTTTCCAAAACTACCAACAGCATGAGAATTGTCCTTTTTGGCTGTATTGACTCACGTTGCAGTGGAACATGATTTGAAATGATGCAATATTTTTGTCGATAGCAATGAAGCTATGTTATGTCAGACGTGATCAGTATTGAAATGAGAAAAGACATAAAGCTGTTATTGAAAATACATTGTGTGAGTCAGTGTTATGCCTCATACCCATCGCCACCCAGAAGAGGATGTATTAATAACTGAACATTTATCAGATGAATAAAAGATTAGAGGCTGACATTTCCGGAAGTGCACCACTAGCACCTCACATGGAACCCGTACATGGAGTCATGTTCATGTTTAGAGTGTCAGTCTTCTCTCGCTCCTTCCTCCTGCTCTATCTGTCCCTCCCGCTCTCTCTCTCTCTCTCTCTCTCTCTCTCTCTCTCTCTCTCTCTCTCTCTCTCTCTCTCTCTCTCTCTCTCTCTCTCTCCTCTCTCTCTCTCTGTATCTCTCTCTCTCTCTCTCTCTCTCTCTCTCTCTCTCTCTCTCTCTCTCTCTCTCTCTCTCTCTCTCTCTCTCTCTCTCTCTCTCTCTCTCTCTCTCTCTCTCTCTCTCTCTCTCTCTCTCTCTCTCTCTCTCTCTCTCTCTCTCTCTCTCTCTCTCTCTCTCTCTCTCTCTCGCTCTCTCTCTCTCTCTCTCTCTCTCTCTCTCTCTCTCTCTCTCTCTCTCTCTCTCTCTCTCTCTCTCTCTCTCTCTCTCTCTCTCTCTCTCTCCCTTTCTCTCTCCCTTTCTCTCTCCCTCCTGACTCTCACAGAGAGGGAGGGAGGGAGGGAGGGAGGGAGGGAGGGGGAGAGAGAGAGTAAAAGCAGTGCTGTGGTCTGCCAACTCTCTAATTACCCTGCGGCTGACACAGCCGGATCCGTTTCAGTGCGGCCCGCCTAAAAATACCGGCTGGGTTGTGAACCAGCACTGCATAGAGCAGGCCAGGCCAGGCAACAGCACAGCACTGTGTTTGCCCAGCTGTTATCCCAGTGTACAAGTGCAGCAGAGAAACAGTCAATCAGGCTGAGCCAGAGCGGCCTCCTGATCTCTCTCTCTCTCTCTCTTCTTTTCTCCTCTCTCAGGCCTAAATTAGAGCCGGGAGGCAGCAAGTGTTTCCACCCGGTGGGTGGGACCAGTTGGGTAAAGGCAACAGTCAGGACAGAGGTTACTCTGTGGGGGGGAACTGCCATGATTATCGCAACACAAATAGCTTCTTTTTTTTTGTTCTTTTTTTTTGTGGCATTTTGTGTCTCATTATTAATATTAGCTTAAACTATTCGGTACTTTTCTGGGACGTTTGATATTGTGCTTTATAACAGCATCTGCCTGCCTGGAAGATACAAAGCAATGGAAAATGTATTTCCTCTCTATTTTCTCTTCTCATAGTAAATACATATGACAATACTTTGTTTACCAGGGGATACACAAGTAATAATTAAAATCAAACTCTGTGTAGAGGGGAAAGACTTAACGTGAAAGATTTCTTTAGCCTACGGAAAAACACATTTTCCCATCTCAGGCATTACGATCCTATGAACTAAGAGCATTTTATCTGCACTTGTACCACACTGTCAGTCAACCCTGTTACTGACACTTATGTATCTGCCTAACTATTATTTAAAAGCATGTTTGAGATAAATCCAAAATGTTCTCATTGATCAAGTATCCCTTGTACAAATACACTCACATATAATATCAAACTGATAAAGTTTAGGTTTTAAGTGAAGATCGGCCATTACTCCTTATGTGGTGAAGAGCATGGGACCACATGGTGTTCATGAAATTGGGAATTATACATCATTTCCCTCACATAATGAAAGTTAAATAAAATTACATTTTTCCAAACATTAATTGAGCGAACAGGGTTGACGCGTTGAGCTCGACCACCTCAGTCAACGATGATAAAATAATTATAAATAGACCAAATGAAAGAGATGACTAACTTCCTATTCCACCATGCTGTTCAGAGGACCCAAACGATGTCACCTGCTGTGAATCATTAAACTTGGTGGAATGGTAAAAACATTTTAAGGGTAAATGATTTGCGTAACAGGGTTGGTCTTAAAATGAGGGACAGACGTAAATGCATCACTAATCACATTAATATAAATAATGTTAAAGCAGCAAAATAATTAGGCCTTTACAATGATGGTGAAACTTGGAGAAAATGTGGGATTAAGTGGTTTGAAATCTTCCTAGAAGTGACACAGGCTTGACGGAGGGACATTTCAAAATGCTGAATTTTGGCACTTTAGCAAGCCTTTATTCATATAAAAAATCGGATTTATTGAAATCTCCATGTGGTCTATATTAGTGAACTTCATTCAATATACATGTAACAGGATTTTAAAATGCAATATTGGTGGATAATTTCCACTTAAAATATAAAAGGGACGCAATAGGTACCCATTTTGTGGAACGACCCCAAATCCCTGCAGTGAGGCCGGGTTAGGCAGGTGGATGGCGGTGCATTGTAAAGTCAACATCCTATAATGAATCCACTCTGTGGGCTGTGATAGCACAGGAGTCACCTCAGTTCCTCTGTTCTCAAACAAGAAAGGCCTTCCCAGTTTATCCCTGTGTTAGCGCTCCAGTCACTACCGGCCCCACATTACAGCCCTAACTACACACACACACAGACACACACTGAACTGCTTCCCATCTGGACTTGAGTGTTCATCCCCGGAGGCACATTCGACTCTGCACTTAATATCTGCCACTGTGTCTACTGGTGCTTAAGTGAGACTCACTCGAGGGCGAAAAGTTAAATACCACTAACAGTAGCTCAATGCTAGGTATCATTTCTCCCCACCATTTCCCAGGTCAAATACAGGGCAATAGATGACTCAGTGTTTATTGTCCTCTTCAGTGATCTGCTCATCTAGTCTATTCTACACTGGTCTTGTAAGTTGGCTGTCAAAGGTTTGTCAAAGGCTGCATGCTGTTGTGTCAGTTGTGTTTGTCAGGGATACAAACCTGAACCCAAGTGAGTCTGACTCTATCATGTACTGACACATTTTCACCTCTCTCTCGCTCTCACTCTTCTTCTCTCTTTATCTCGCTCTCTCTCTCTACCCCCCCCCCTCAGTAACCTGCTGTCCAACCCCTATGTGTGTGACTGCCACCTGGCCTGGCTGGGTCTGTGGCTGAAGAAGACCAGGGTTGTGAGTGGGAACCCTCGCTGCCAGAAACCTGCCTTCCTCAAGGAGATCCCCATCCAGGATGTGGCTAACCCTGACTTTACCTGTGACGGTATGACACACACATAAATGCGCGCATGCATGCACCCCAGACGCACACACACACACCCTCACACACACACACACTCACACATACACGCACAAACCCTCACACACACACACACACCTTTTATGTCCCTCACACACCTGGCCCTGTTTCTCCCACACCCCCATCCATCTAACCTTCCATCGCTAGTATTGAACAATACCTCTGTTTCCTGGCCCCAGGCACTTTGTGAAGGGCCTTATGACACCAGGCTTTGTGTCCAGGGGCCCCTGGCCCTGACTTCTAGCAGAAGTTGCTCTAGATCTGTCTCAGCTATTGTCACACTTCCCCATCTACATCCATCTACAAGCCATTCATATCTACTTCCCATGAAATCACACTGGCTGCGTAAAACTCACCACGAAATCTGCTGCTTACATCTGTTACTAGCTATACTAGCTGGCCCTGTGTAGCTCAGTTGGTAGAGCATGGAGCTTGCAAAGCCAGGGTTGTGGGTTCGTTTCCCACGGGGGGCCAGTATGAAAAATGTATGCACTCACTAACTGTAAGTCGCTCTGGATAAGAGCGTCTGCTAAATGACTAAAATGTAAATGTATATGCCCAAGACCGTCACTTCAGAGTCTACACAACGCCCTCACCTCCATGTCTCTGACCTTCTGTAGTCTACAGCGGCATGTGGGACACACACACATGCATGCACACACACACACACACTGTCCACCCACATAGTTATTAACTCCAGTATTTGTCTGAGCAGGCCAGCAGGGGTAGGGAGTAGAGACTGAGGCCAAATGGAACAGTAGCCGTGGGCGACCGCATTATCTCACGTCAGTGTGGGATTTTATGGGGACGCGGCCATTTCCCCTTGCGGAGTGAGAGAGATGGAGGCAGGCGAAACTGAACTGTGGCTGTAAAGTTTAACTCCAGAAAGGAAATGCGGTGTGGCTTCTGTCTGGCTGAACCCGGGAACCGCTACACCCCTCTCTCTCTCTCTCTCTCTCACAGTGGGCCTCTTGTCAAATGCACCGGTGTCTTGGGAAAATATCACTTCTACTCTTAAGGACTGTAGGGATTTGCTCCAAAAATTTTCTCATGTAGCCAAGTTGTAATGGTAATGTACAGTCTATATACTGTAAGTCCCTAACCAGACAGTCGAGTTGTACTATAACAAACTGTAGCTATAAAGTTCCTTGCATGTGGTTTCGCTAGCTTTATTTGTTCCGATAGCTATAGCAGGCCATAGATGGACCATTGTAAGGTCATGTTTCATTTAGCCCTGAATGCTACATGCTAAACAAGAGGGAGCAGGAGGAGGATTTAGTGCACTCTGTATCCCTTCACCTCACCGTCCACACAGCTGGAGCTAAAATGACACATACTGACTCACTCCTTCTATTTTTAGACATCTGTAATTTAAATTGCACTTAAGTTGTAGCTTAATGAGAGTAGAAAAAATATGTTAATTTGATTTGTAGGAACACATTTTGTGGAGATTTGATGTCCCCCAATCAACAAAATGTAAAAGTGAGTCAGGGATTCGACTTGGCTAGCTCGATCTTTCTCATCCTCCATCCATCCAGACCCTAGGCCTCTCCAGGCAGGCGGGCAACAGCCGCCAAGCCCCAGTCTCAGACCCAGGCAGTGCTGTGTGTGTTATTGTTGGAGCAGACCTCAGACTTCATTACCTTCCATTAGTGTCTTAATTCCCTGTTTCTTTTTCATCTGGGGTGCAATTCAAGCCTTTGCAGATATCATCTCTCAGGCCTTAGATTAAAGAGGCGGGAGGGAGAGAGGGAGGGAGGGAGACTCAGGCCAAGAACAATATTATGTGGCTGATCTTTAACTCCTGTTTTTCTGCATCTCTTATTATGATTAAATGTTTTCTGTAATAATGGTAGAATTCCTCCCGCCAGGCAAGGCAGCTGGGGGAGAGATTTGGGAAGTGATGGTGCAATTATCAGATTCCCCCTCCGCTTTGGGCTTCATTTATAGAGTTCCACTTTCAAAGGGGCAGAGTAAATTCTGGCACTGTTGCCAGGTTGTGAGATGTCTATCACAAACCATTTTTACCCTCCCCTCCCTAGCTACTCCTCTAATGTGAATGGGACGGCTCTTAAAATAGTGCTGAGAGTAAGTGGAATCACCCATTTGACTTAGTCTTATTTACTCTCTCTTTCTCTCCCCCTCCCTCTCTCTCCCTCATTCTCTCTCTCTCTCTCTCTCTCTCTCTCTCCCTCATTCTCCCTCATTCTCTCTCTCTCTCTCTCTCTCTCTCTCTCTCTCTCTCTCTCTCTCTCTCTCTCTCTCTCTCTCTCTCTCTCTCTCTCTCTCTCTCTCTCTCTCTCTCTCTCTCTCTCTCTCTGTCTCTCTGTCTCTCTCTCTATCTCTCTATCTCTCTCTGTCTCTCTCTCTCTCTCTCTCTCTCTCTCTGCAGGCATTGAGGAGAATGTGTGTTTTCCGGTGTCTCGCTGCCCTGAGTTGTGCACATGCTCAGACACGGTGGTGCGCTGCAGTAACCGGGGGCTGCGCACTCTGCCCAAAGGCATCCCCAAGGACACCACTGAGCTGTGAGTCCCATACACACTCACACACACACACACCATTCACCCAACCTCTCTCTTTCTCGCACACCTACACACACCTTTCTCTTTCTCTCACACACTGACACAGACGCACACACACACACACCATACACACACCTTTCTCTCTCTCTGACACACACACACCACCTCTGGCTAGCTAGTCTGGGTCTGCCCTCCTCACTATTATCCAGAGTATCAGTCATCCTCGGGGCTGAAATCAAACATGTTTCAGAAGGACAATTCAATGGTTTCATGTCAGAAATAGATTGAACAGATTTTTTACCCGTCAGTTGAGAAGGATGCTGTGTCTGCCAGGAGGCCGGGTGAGGCCGGGTAGCTCCATAGTTGAAGGTCAGTGAGGCGTACCGGCGGGGGTACAGGGGGCATTCGTCATCACCAAACGGCTCAGTGGTCCGGGGAGACGGAGAGGGTACACACAGCCACTGACAAACTGCTGCATTAACACCACACCGCCTGAGCACTTTACCATCACACCTTAGAGGAAGAAGTGGAGGGATGGAGAGAGAGAGAGAGAGAGAGAGAGAGAGAGAGAGAGAGAGAGAGAGAGAGAGAGAGAGAGAGAGAGAGAGAGAGAGAGAGAGAGAGAGAGAGAGAGAGAGAGAGAGAGAGAGAGAGAGAGAGAGAGAGAGAGAGAGAGAGAGAGAGAGAGAGAGAGAGAGAGAGAGAGAGAGAGAGAGAGAGAGAGAGAGAGAAGAGAGAAACAGTGTTGCGAAGCAGTAACGATACACACACTCTCACCCATACACACACTCTCTCCCATACACACACTCTCACCCATACACACACTCTCACCCATACACACACTCTCACCCATTCACACACTCTCACCCCTACACACACTCTTACCTACACACACACTCTCCCTACCCATTACAGGAAAGGCTTCCTTCCTCCAGCCCTGGCATAGCTGTGATTATCTATTGATTAGCTGTGTACCTGATGCTACATCATTCATTTGTGGATGACCTGTTCCATAAATATGCTCTTTCATGAATCAGGACATAACCAAGGGATTTATAGTGATTGGGTGATTTAGAAGCAGTGGAGTGTGTGTCTCTGTTTGATATAACCCTGGATCTAATGCCTTCACCTCTCTCCTAATTTCAGATACATGGAAGGAAACCTTCTGATGTCCATCCCGAAAGAACTGTCCACTCTTAAGCAACTATCTCTTGTGTATGTATCATGTCTATTCCAAATCAAATCACAATTTAAATAATTGTATATTCCTCCCTGGTCATAGAAACTGCATAATGTTAATAATGCAGCAGAGGATATTCTATATTCTCTACTGAAACATTGAAACTGACCATTTGTGTTTGTGTCAAGGCTAGACAGTCCTGTATTGTCTCTGTGGACTTTAAAGGTGTTTCTCAGGTCTGGTTCTTCCCTGAAGTGACATTGTGTCCTGTTTTGTGTTTGATATCACACAGAGACTTAAGCAACAACAGCATCAGCACTGTGGCCTCCATGTCCTTCAGCAACATGACTCAGCTCGCCACTCTGTGAGTTACCATGACAACACGCCACTGATGACCGCTGTCTAGCCACACCGGGCTGGACACAGTGGCCGGCGGCCTTAGTAACTTTTATAGTCGTATAAAACACACACACATACATACACACACACACACACACACTGTGTTATGTTCCCATCCGTTTGAATTATAACTGTCTCCTCTCATTTGAATCACAGGATCCTGAGTTACAACCAGATTCGCTGTATCCAAGTACACGCATTTGATGGGCTTAAATCTCTGCGTCTCCTGTAAGTGTTACTCCTTCCTTCTCCTCTCTACTCTCTTCCCCCTTTCCTCTGCCTCTCATTCTCCTCTCCCTCTCTCCTCTACTCTTTCTCCTCTCCCTTTCCTCTCTTCTCCCTCTCTTCCCTTTCTCCTTTCCTCTCCCCTCCCTTTCCTATCCCTCTTCTTCACCTCTCCTCTGCTTCTCTTCCTCCTCCTCCTCTTCATCTCCGCCCAGTGTGCAGTGTGATAAATAGGCCCTCTGCCTCCCTGCCTCCCTGTCATCCATCTTCCCCTCCCCCTGGCACCAAAACAACTCCAAATAAATAAAACATAGAAAACAGAAGCTAAATGCTCTTTCTTCTTCTCTATTTCTTCCTCTGGGCTGTTAAGATAGAGCTGAAAACACTGCTTATTAACTTGGGCCAGGAGGTGACTGTTGAAACACAACAGTCTACAGATACACATCAGGGCCTAGGCTAGGAGAGTACCACAGGGCCATCCGGTCCCCAGTTCATAGATAGAGGAATAAAGAGAAAGAGAGAAGGAGGGATAGAGAGAGAGAGAGAGAAAAATAGACAGAGAGAAAGAAGGGGGGCAGAGGGAGAGAGAGAGAAAGAGAAAGACGGTGACAGAGGGAGAAGAGAGCAATCCTCAGTTCCAAAGCTGCACCATCAAGAGCTTCCTGACTGGTTGCATCACCGCCTGGTATGGCAACTGCTCGGCCTCCGACCGCAAGGCACTACAGAGGGTAGTGCGTACGGCCCAGTACATCACTGGGGCCAAGCTTCCTGCCATCCAGGACCTCTATACCAGGCGGTGTCAGAGGAAGGCCCTAAAAATTGTCAAAGACTCCAGCCACCCTAGTCATAGACTGTTCTCTCTGCTACCGCACAGCAAGCGGTACCGGAGCGCCAAGTCTAGATACAAAAGGCTTCTTAACAGCTTCTACCCCCAAGCCATAAGACTCCTGAACAGCTAATCAAATGGCTTCCTGGACTATTTGCATTGTCCCCCTGTGGTATTCGGCGCATGTGACAAACACAATTTGATTTGATATATTTCCTGTATAATAGCTCCAGTCCCCTGCCAACCTGATCTGGATTCTTCCCAGCAGTAGTCAGTCTGTATAGTGTAGTCCAGAACCACTCCCAATCCCTGGCTCTATTAGATGGGATTTGCCTCCAGGAGTAATCTCTCTCTCTTTCCCGCTCGCTCTCGCTCTCTCTGTCTCTCTCTCTCTCTCTCTCCCTCTCCTGCTCGCTCGCTCTCTCTCTCGCTCGCTCTCTCTCTCGCTCTCTTTCTCTCTCTCTCTCTCTCTCTTTCTCTCTCTCTTTCTCTCTCTCTCTTTACCCCAGCCTACCTAGTCACCCGTTGCCAGGCAGCCATCATTGTCACTTGTTCATTACCCAGAATCCCCCCAGGATGCGTCTGGCAGAGCCTGAAAGGCGTAGGGCTGTCTGTCCGGTGGGTCGGTGGGTTGGTGGGCTTGATTGCTGTTAGGCCCTCTGGATCCCCTCTGACTGTGGCAGGCCTGTGGGTGGCGGCCGGGCCCTGGGGCTTGCGGAGTGGGACTGACAGACAGGGAAATCACTTCACAGAGCTGGCACGCCACGCAGTGTGTTTGTGTGTGTGTGTGTGTGGTGCGTGTGTCTACAGTGTGTGTGTGTGTCTACAGTGTGTGTGTGCGTGCTTGCGTGCGTGTCTGTGCAGTATGTATGGTGTGTTCTAAATGACTTCTAATGGAATGTGAACCCATACAGAGGCAGACACTCCACCACTGCCCACTGCATTCACACAGCAGGGCCTTAAAGGGGTTAGCAACATGCTAAAGGTCTGGAGCCTGGGGACCTTCTGGGTGTGGAGAAACAATGAGAGGGCTTGATATCCATCAGACATCACCCCATCGCTCACGCTCTTCTTGTTTTCAATCTCTTTCAGGACGCTCCACGGAAACGACCTTTCAACTATACCAGAGGGAGCCTTCAACCATTTGACATCTCTTTCTCATCTGTGAGTGTGATAGTAGTGTGTGGTCTTCCACAATAGTCATATAGACACACATACGATACACACACACTCACCCACACACACACACACATGCACAATCTGAGCCGCAGAGTGTAGAGTCACAGCCATGCATTTATACAGCAGCCATTTCACGTGAAGTGACAGAACAGAGGTCCAGTAAAGAGCAGTGTTGTGTTGGGAGCACTGAGAGAACAGAGTGGGCCCCACAAGAAGCCATTTTATGACCACTAAAAGGCATTAATCACGTGGCTCATCTATGTACTGTAGCTCGGGTGATCTGCACTGAAAGAGACCTGAGAGAGAGAGGGGAGGGGGGATGTAAAAAAGGGATACTGGCCCTGAATAAAGATCCTCTGTTTTATTAAAGCCATTGAAAGTTCAAGGCAAAAGTTTAAAGATTGTCGATTTTAGAAAATTCGTAGGAATTGTCTTTGTGCTACTGGTTATGTACATACCAGACCAGTGTGTGTTTACAGACTGTCTGTACAGTATGTACGTGTGCCTGCACCAAATACCCTTGCTCTTCCATATGTGACCACTAGGTGCATAACTCTTATATTTCACTGTTCTCTAGGGCTCTGGGTGCCAACCCCCTGTATTGTAACTGTGAACTGCGCTGGCTGTCCCAGTGGGTGAAGGCTGGCTTCAAGGAGCCTGGCATCGCCCGCTGTACTGGACCACCTGACATGGCCGACCGCCTGCTGCTCACCACGCCCCTCAACCGCTTCCAGTGCAAAGGTGAGAAGCATTATCAACACTGGCTGTCACAGCTCCATCCTCTCCTCTCCTCTCCTCTCCTTTCCTCCTCCCTCCTCTCCCTCTCTCCGTCTCCTCCTGTAAAGGGGAGTGAACCCAGCTGCCACATATTTCTGCCCTCTGTAACCATGCATGCCAATTAACACTGATCTGGGATTTATCTGAGATTAAGGCAGATTAAGGTTTATTAATGTGGATAAGGAAGGTCTTAAAATAGTGCTGAGAGAAAGAGTGAGTGGAATCACCCTGTGTGACTCACTCTCCCAATCTTTCTTCTTTAATCTCTCCTCTCTCTCTCTCCCCCTCTCCCCCTTTCTGTTTTTATTTGCCTCTCTCTCTCTCTCTCTCTCTCTCTCTCTCTCTCTCTCTCTCTCTCTCTCTCTCTCTCTCTCTCTCTCTCTCTCTCTCTCTCTCTCTCTCTCTCTCTCTCTCCCTCTCTGTTGGTGTCTGCCTCTCTCTACATCCCTCCCTCCCTCTGTCTCTCTCTCTCCGTATCTCACCCTCTCTGTTTTTCTCTGCCTCTCCATCCCTCCCTCTCTCTCTCTTAGGTCCAGTGGATCTGAATCTGATGTCAAAGTGTGCCCCCTGTCTTGCTGGCCCCTGTCTGAACAATGGCACATGTACCAGCGATGTTAGTGGCTCCTACCACTGCACCTGTCTCTTTGGCTACAAAGTGAGTGGATTTACACCCCCCACACTCACACACACACACACCCAACCACAACCCTGGGAGAAATACAACAGTTAGTTTGGGTGTAAGTGTTGAGTGGAGATTGAAAAGGGTTACAATAACTGGTAAAGTGCTGTCATCTGGAAAAACTCACACAAATCCACCCAAGGGTATATTAGCATTCGAAGATCCAACAGTAGTGTGTTTGCGTGCCTGCACGTGCGTGTGTGTATCTGTGCGGGTGTGTGTGTTTTAGTGTCCCCACTGTGTTCTGTGCTGCTGATGCGTCCGATCATTAGCCTTTTGTTTGGTTATGGGATTCCTGTCAGTGTCCTGCTCCACAGACACAGATAAAAGCTTAACCTCTAGCCCTCTACAGGGACAAAGCCCGTGGCCTTGCTTTTTAATTCAAATCTTAATGTGTGTGTGTTTGTGCGTGTTGCTCTCTGTCGGCCTCCACTGTGCTTAAATTAATTAAAATGTGTGAGGAGAAAGAAACGCTGAGCGAGAGAGAGAGAGAGAGGGGGAAAGAGAGTGAAAACAAGAAACAAGCGTCCGTGTGGCGTCTTTGATCAGAGGAAGTGGGCGTTGCGGTGGCGGTGGCGAAGGCCTTTGTTTAAAATTCAAACGGGGAGCCAGTGTTGCCGAGGGACATGTGCGGCGGTCGCGTGTGAAAAGGATACGGCTACATGATATAGCTCCTAATGACATGACTGTTTTTTAAAGAAAACAGACGTTCAAAATAGAAATAAATAGGAGGGCATCGAGAGTTCAAATTGACAGTAGTTCTTCTTCTGAACCATACTGGTACCTTGTGTTATGTACACTGTCTCTGTGTCCCAAATGGCACCCAATTCCCTACTTTTGACCAGGGTTCATAGGGTCTCTTTCTATGCTGCTACTGTATGTGACTGTGGACATAACGGTCTTGAATGGCACTATGCTGTATATTTACCACTGTTCTACTCACACACACACACACACACACACACACACACACACACACACGCACACGCACACACACACACACACACACACACACTGCCAGGTCGCAGTTGTAAATGAGAACTTGTTCTCAACTGGCTTACCTGGTTAAATAAAGGTGAACAAAATTCTAATAAAAAATAAATACACACACACACACACACGGTGATAGACACGGTCTAACACCTCTTTCTCTCTCTCCTTCTCCCCCCCTCCCAGGGACAGAACTGTGAGATAGCCGTCAACGCCTGCATCAGTTTCCCCTGTGCCAACGGAGGGACCTGCCACCTGATGCCAGACCAAGTGGAACAGTTTAGGTACACACCGATCCCTTTAATGTATACTGTACACATGCAGTCATGGAACCATACTGGGCACACACTTCCCTCTCTACACTCCACACAGAGAGGCTGTCCAAAATGGCTCCCAATTTCCCATATAGTGGGCACAGCCAGAGGAGGAGCAGACAGCCAGCAGTGGTGTTTCAGTGTGTGAGTGACTCAGTGAGATCCCATGACCCATGGCATGGTAGAGCTGTTCCTCATCAGGCATGGAGCCAGATGACTGTCACTCTTTTCTCGCTTTCATCTTCCACTGTTTGGCCTTTAAACACCAACCCCAGGTCTACACAGGCTCTCTGCCTCATTAATGATGTGCATCAGTTATCCAGCCAGTCCTTCTGTAGAACTGCTTAAGGAAATCAAAGGCGCTCCTCTCCTCAGCGTCTTTTTCAATCAGCAGCCGCTGGCCTTCAAAGGAAGACAGGCGTTTGATAAAGCTACCCGTCTCACCAGTAACGCACGCCACAGCTCAGTAACACTTATCTCACCCTCCTCTGCCCACTCGCCTGACGCGGCGCACCCATGATCGGCCCACACGCCCGCACAGCCAGGGCAGGCAGGCGTCACCAAGGAAAAGAGAGAGAGAGGAAAATAAGAGAAAGAAAAGAAAGAAAGAAAGAAAGAAAGAAAGAAAGAAAGAAAGAAAGAAAGAAAGAAAGAAAGAAAGAAAGAAAGAAAGAAAGAAAGAAAGAAAGAAAGAAAGAAAGAAAGAAAGAAAGAAAGAAAGAAAGAAAGAAAGAAAGAAAGAATGCAAGTGAGGGACAGAGCCAGTGATGCCTGAGTCAAAGGGTACCGTCTCAATCGGTCTACCAATTCCACACATGACATTTAGGTATAGCTTGATGAATGCCCTTCCACATAGGATCAAACAGGAACCCATGTCTAATTGAAATTATTGAATCCACAGACAGACCTGATTACATTACATTACATTTTCAAATGTCACTGGAGTTCTACCTTTGTTGTTATTCCCATTAAAGCGCAGGTTTTATACCAGGTCTTAGGCTTTCAAAGGGCATTAGTCACTAATAGAGGGGCCAGAGCCAAAGAGCAGAGGGCATCTGGAGAGTGGATTTGACAAGTGGAAAGAAACCCAGTATGCTTCCCTGACTCAATGTAGAGGGTAGAGAGGGTAGGGAGAGCAGTGTGTACCCAGTATGGTTCTGTGACTCTGGCTGTGTCTGAAATGGCACCCTGTTCCCAATTCTCTAACTAACTATCTAACTGTGCCCCCCTATCGTCTCTCTCTCTCCCCTCTCGTCGACAGCTGTACGTGTCCACCCGGCTACGAGGGTCTACAGTGTGAGGTGAACCCAGATGACTGTGAGGACAACGACTGTGAGAACAATTCCACCTGTGTGGACGGTATCAACAACTACACCTGCGTCTGCCTCCCCAACTACACAGGTACTGGACACACACTGAACACTACTCTGTGGAGATGAGCCACACCATGTGCATACATTGGCTTCGCATACATTGGTATTCTAATACACTTAAAAAACGAATCAACCACATCAAGATAAAGGTCAGCTTAAACTTAGATGAAAGTCCAAACCCCTCTGCACTGAAATTGCACCTAAAGCAATTGTGAGTAATTTAGTTATTTCACAAATCAACCAAAGAGTTACTTTTACCGTTAGCCTATAATGGACTGTTTTTCCGCATTGACCTGAAACTGCTCTTTGGGGATGACAGTGCAATCATGTTGGAGCAAAGAGCCAAAGAGGGCAAAAAATCGCTAGGGGGGGAATCCCTGTTGGCCTGCCTGCACAGTCCAGTGAGTTCTGCCCAAGCGCTGACAGTGCAATTCTGAGTTCAGGCAGCCAGTCCTGGGGAGAGAGACGGTGAGGAGTTTTTCCACTGTCTCTCTGCCAGGCTGTGGCCTCTCTCTCTGCAGTGCACATGGCAGGCAGGCGAGGCAGGCAGCAGCGGGCACCTCCCCAGTCGGGCATCATGGGCCGTCACCCGCAATCGCCTGCCTGTCACAGGGGAGGGAGGTTGCTGATCTGAGCAGCTGCTCCACGCACATCGACCCTGTCATTAACGCTGCACGCCTAATTGTAGGCCTTGCCGTGCCTTGTCCGTCCCAGTCCCAGCCTCCCCTGGGACCAGAGCACAGAACACAGAGTGCCCGTATGGAGCAATGAGAGAGAGGCTGGCAGTAGAGAGACATCCAGCCTGCCAGGCTGCTACACACACTGCCCCCTCAGTGTGGGCAAGCTAACCCAGCAATTAGGCCTCCTTTAAACTAACAGTTTTTCCTCCTTCTCTCTCCGCCCTTATCCATCCATCCATCCATCCATCCATTCACACAGAGCTGGGTTTTTTGCTGCTTCCTATTGTGTGTGTGTGTGTGTGTGTGTGTGTGTGTGTGTGTGTGTGCGTGCGTGCGTGCGTGCGTGCGTGCGTGCGTGCGTGCGTGCGGTGCGTGCGTGCGTGGGTGGGTGGACGTGTTTAGCTATTCTTGTGGGGACCACAAGAATAGTAAACAAACATACATTTGACCAACTGGGGACATTTTGTTAGTCCCCATGAGGTCAAATGCTATTTATAAGGGGTTTAGGGTTAAGGTTAGAATAAGTGTTAGGGTTAGTTTTAGGGTTAAGGTTAGGGTTAGGAGCTAGGGTTTGGTTTAGGGTTAGGGTTAAAGTTAGGTTTTTGGGTTAAGGTTAGGGTTAGGGTTAGGTTAAGGTTAGGGGTTAGGAGCTAGGGTTAGTTTTAGGGTTAGTGTTAGGAGCTAAGGTTTAGTGTTAGGGTTAGGATTTTGAATGGGACTGAATTGTGTGTCCCCACAAGGTTAGCTGTACAAGACTTTGTGTGTGTGTGTGTGTGCGCGCCTGAAAGTGTGACTACATGGGCATGGTCTAGAGCAGGGGTGCCCAATTACATTCAGCCGTGGGACCATTTTTTAATTTAGCGGCAGGTCGGTGGGCCGGAACATAGTTATAAATCATTTGTACATTGCAAATTGACCACAAGAAGCCTAAACAGTTATAGTATTTGACAAAAAATATATAATTTCAAACCTTGATTGCATTGGGGTATGATCACATATGCCTCTCTATTTATGCGTGGGAATACTTGGGAACAGATTTCCTCAATTAAAATCACTTTGAGCTGATTTCCTGGTGATTTTACATTATTTTATGTCCAACAACAAAACATTTAAAAAGAAAGCTTTGGGGTCCAAATAAAGTCTGTCCCACGGGCCTATTGGGGAACCCTGGACTAGAGGGAGATAGTATCTTACTGGCCTGCATCACAGGACCAACAGGCCCTGGGAACATGATGTTAAGGAGTGTGGGAGGGGGAGAGTGGTAGGAGGAGTGGGGGCTAGGTGGCTGTCCAATTGGCCTGTTGGTTGACCCTCTGAGGCAGTGCAGTGTGAGATGACCAGTCTCTGCTGACCATCTCCTCACCTCTGTTCTCCTCTGTTCTCTCAGCTCTCTGAGAGCGGCAGGGCAGACCTGCTCACAGTGGGTGGACGTGGCGTCCATCTGGTGTGTGTGTGTGTGCGTGTGTGTGCGTGTGCATGCGTGCATGTGTATCTGGGTTAAGTGGTCTGGACCCTCTGGTTATCAGAACCATGAGACACAGTGACATCTATAAATTCTCTTCCTCTCTCTCTTTCTTCCTTTACAAGCTGACAGATATGATATGGGAAAAGGTCAGTCTCTCTCTCCACACACCTTCTCTGGGTTTCTTTTCCCCGTTTCCCCTGTAAAACTAAAACTGAAAGCTAAACGAAAAATGATTTGTTTTTCATATCGAAAACAGTACATATCAACTCTCATTTAGCCACTGACATTCAGTTTTCCGTACCAATCGAAACCAGAGCCAGGCCTGTAGCAATGAAAACAGGCAGACACAGACACGTTGTGACAGCTCCCCACAGTGCACCATCGAAACCCAATTGGAGTGGATTTCCCCTGTAGAGTGGCTGCTGCCGGGGCTGCTGGGACGCTGGCAGTCTTCCCCAGGGCCCCACCATGAGGCTGCCGGATGAGGGAGAGGCAGAGGAAACAGACCTGGCAGTAGATAGAGAGAGAAGTTGTGGGAGGGAGGGAGGGAGGGAGGGAGGGAGGGAGGGAGGGAGGGAGGGAGGGACAGATAGAGTTAGAGAGGGAGGGAGAGGGGGAGGGAGAGAAAGAGAGAGAAAGATCTCTCAGGGGCCAGGCTGTGGAGTGTCTGCATCGACTCTCCCTCAGCCCAGCCGCAGACAGACTCAGAGAGGCTTTGTACTGGGAGGGAGTGAGGGAGGGAGTCAGTCAGTGTAAAAGAGAGGAGAGGAGGAGAGGCCTTGTGCTGTGAAAGCCTGGCTGAGCCCCAGCAGCCCCCCTGTTAGAAGAGGGGGATCTAGCCAAGCAGGTGGACAGGGACAGAGGGTTTATTGAACCTGGCCATTTGGCCAGGCAGTGATTTAGTGGATTCAGATGGGGCCTCGCCTGGGCAGCCACAGCCCTATAGCCCATGCAGATTACAGCACAATATAGTACATGTGTTTCAAGTTTGCACGGCTAATACCCTGAGTAAGACAACCCCCAACCCCCCTGTATGGGAGACCAGGCAGGCCGGCAGTAGAAACAAGACCCAACTGTTGAATGCTGAGAAAGCCATGATGGTGCTTCGGGAGTCATCATAATAGTCATCATAAAACAATGGGACCAATCAAAAAACACTCTTAAAAAACGTTACTCACGATCGTAGGCTTGTAAATACGCAATGCACTAGAATATCACTAAGTCAAATGAAGACAGACGTTAGCTAGTGTGTGTATGTGGAAGAATGAAGCTTAGGAAATGATCTCACCGTCTCTCTATTATCTTTCTCACTGTGTGTATGTGTGTGTATGTGTGTGTGGTGTGTGTGTGTGTGTGTGTGTGTGTGTGCGTGTGTGCGTGTGTGTGTGTTTTCCCAGGGGACCTATGTGAGGAGGTGGTGGACCACTGTATGCAAGGCTTCGACCCCTGCCAGCATGACTCCAAGTGCATCCCCCTCACCAAAGGCTTCAGGTGAGTGACAGGCAGATTTCAGAGGGGGCGGGACTAATCAAGTTCTAAGTTCACCAGTAGCAACCCACAGGAAGTGACCCGTGTCTGGTGGAGTCGTCAGGGCAACCTGTTGTGTTCTGTTCCTTCAACTGAATACAGTTGAGAGAGTTCGTGGCAGTTGGCAGAGAGAGTGAGACTGTTTCCTTTGTAACATTGTGTGTCTTTGTTTCCTGTGTGTGTGTCAGGTGTGAGTGCTTGCCCGGCTACGTGGGCCAGCACTGTGAGCAGGACTTCAACGACTGTCTGGAGAACAAGTGTCAGCACGGGGCCGAGTGTGTGGACGCTGTCAACGGGTACACCTGCGTGTGTAAGGAGGGCTTTAAGTGAGTCCACATTCAGCACCGACTGAACTCATTGTAGAGGCTGACGTCGAGGCTCAGTGCCGCAACAGAGTCACGCCATCTGTAGAGTGCGCGCGTGCGCACTCACACACATACACACAGTGTCGGATCAGCTACACACACATACACACACACAGAGAACCAGACTGTGAGGAGCATCAGATGGTACTTAATTTTCCCCTATTTGGCTGTCTAGTCTGAGGGCTGCGGGGCAGAGCGGTACTGGGTGGTGAGGCAGATGAAGCTCCATATGGCTAATTATAGCGCTAAGTGTGGGACGGGCCTGTGGATGGGATCTGGGGGGAAAGATTCAAGATGCATCACTGTCTCTGTCGGCCATCAGGATCATTGAAACAACATGGCCGCCACCTTTTTGTTTGACATAGAGAGTCTCTCTTATGATGTTATGTGTCAGTCGTGCATATACTGTATGTACACAAACAGTACCTTTATAGTGTGTGTGTGTGTGTGTGTGTGTGTAATCATCATGGGAGAGACCATAGTGGAGTGTGTGTGGCAGCTTGATTGAGTGTGATATTAACAGACCTCTCTGTGTCTGTGTTCCTGTAGTGGTCTATTCTGCGAGAACCCTCCCCCTATGATCCTGCTGCAGACCAGCCCATGTGACCAGTCAGAGTGTCAGAATGGTGCCCAGTGTCTAGTGGTGGAAGGGGAGCCTGTGTGCCGCTGCCTGCCAGGCTTCACTGGAAACAAGTGCCACAAGATCGTCACCGTCCACCTGCTGGGCAAAGAGGCCTACCTGGAGTTGCCCAGTGCCAAGATACGCAACTCTGCCCACATCTCCCTACAGGTACTGTACCAACCTTAACCCCTGACCCCTAACTCTGCCCACATCTCCCTACAGGTACTGTACCACCCCTAACCCCTGACCCCTAACTCTGCCCACATCTCCCTACAGGTACTGTACCACCCCTAACCCCTGACCCCTAACTCTGCCCACATCTCCCTACAGGTACTGTACCACCCCTAACCCCTGACCCCTAACTCTGCCCACATCTCCCTACAGGTACTGTACCACCCCTAACCCCTGACCCCTAACTCTGCCCACATCTCCCTACAGGTACTGTACCACCCCTAACCCCTGACCCCTAACTCTGCCCACATCTCCCTACAGGTACTGTACCACCCCTAACCCCTGACCCCTAACTCTGCCCACATCTCCCTACAGGTACTGTACCACCCCTAACCCCTGACCCCTAACTCTGCCCACATCTCCCTACAGGTACTGTACCACCCCTAACCCCTGACCCCTAACTCTGCCCACATCTCCCTACAGGTACTGTACCACCCCTAACCCCTGACCCCTAACTCTGCCCACATCTCCCTACAGGTACTGTACCAACCTTAACCCCTGACCCCTAACTCTGCCCACATCTCCCTACAGGTACTGTACCACCCCTAACCCCTGACCCCTAACTCTGCCCACATCTCCCTACAGGTACTGTACCACCCCTAACCCCTGACCCCTAACTCTGCCCACATCTCCCTACAGGTACTGTACCACCCCTAACCCCTGACCCCTAACTCTGCCCACATCTCCCTACAGGTACTGTACCACCCCTAACCCCTGACCCCTAACTCTGCCCACATCTCCCTACAGGTACTGTACCACCCCTAACCCCTGACCCCTAACTCTGCCCACATCTCCCTACAGGTACTGTACCACCCCTAACCCCTGACCCCTAACTCTGCCCACATCTCCATACAGGTACTGTACCACCCCTAACCCCTGACCCCTAACTCTGCCCACATCTCCCTACAGGTACTGTACCACCCCTAACCCTGACCCCTAACTCTGCCCACATCTCCCTACAGGTACTGTACCACCCCCTAACCCCTGACCCCTAACTCTGCCCACATCTCCCTACAGGTACTGTACCACCCCTAACCCCTGACCCCTAACTCTGCCCACATCTCCCTACAGGTACTGTACCACCCCTAACCCCTGACCCCTAACTCTGCCCACATCTCCCTACAGGTACTGTACCACCCCTAACCCCTGACCCCTAACTCTGCCCACATCTCCCTACAGGTACTGTACCACCCCTAACCCCTGACCCCTAACTCTGCCCACATCTCCCTACAGGTACTGTACCACCCCTAACCCCTGACCCCTAACTCTGCCCCCATCTCCCTACAGGTACTGTACCACCCCCTAACCCCTGACCCCTAACTCTGCCCACATCTCCCTACAGGTACTGTACCACCCCTAACCCCTGACCCCTAACTCTGCCCACATCTCCCTACAGGTACTGTACCACCCCTAAGCAGCATCAACACTGGCTGTCACATCTCCATCCTCTCCTCTCCTCTCCTCTCCTCTCCTCTCCTCTCCTCTCCTCTCCTCTCCTCTCCTCTCCTCTCCTCTCCTCTCCTCTCCTCTCCTCTCCTCTCCTCTCCTCTCCTCTCCTCTCTCTTCCTCACTTCGCTCCCCTCCTTCTCCTCTCCCTGTACTCCTCCCTCTCCTCTCCTCTCCTCCTCTCCTTTCCTCCTCCTCTCCTCCCCCCTGCCCCTCCTCCTCCCTCTCCTTCTCCCCCACTTTACTCCTTCCCTCTCACCCTCTTTCCTCCTTCCTGGGTTCGAGCCTCGGTATGAGCCGAATCAGGAGGTATTGGTACTCGATAAGCAAGCAGCATGACATCCTTAACACTAGCAACTGAGTAGTCTAGCTACCATCTCCCTATAACTGATCATCCATCCCATAACATCAAACTGTAAAGTATGGACATAACAGTGTTGTACACACTAGCCCCCATCAACGCAGTACTTAAAGTATAGAATGTAGCACCCTTGGGAAAGGTATAAGACGGATACTTAGAATGAAAAACGATCCCTCTCTGTCTCGCTCTTTGGCTGCGTCCCAAATGGTACACTATTCCTATATAGTGCACTACTTTTGACCAGAGCCCTATGGGCCCTGTAGTGCACTCAATAGGGACTAGGGTGCCATTTGGGATGCAACCTCTGTGTTATTGGGGCTCTCAGCCAGCCGTGTGGCATCCGATCCACCACCAGCCACCAGCCACCATAGGGACGGTGGGATGGTGACATTATTAGAATGTCACCTTTTATTCACTAGCATGAATAATGTGTCTCAGGGGGATATGTATTATGGTAATAGCGCGTCGGCGTGGTGACTGTTATCAGCCCAATCACTGGGAGTGAGTCACGGCCGCCGGATCACTTCTTACCTCCAAATGAGCTGATGTGCTCGTTGGCGAGGGGGCACGCTAATGTTAATTAAAAAGACTGTGGTAAAAATAGAACGCTTGGGCTTAGCCTCTGTGCTAAAGGTGACGGCATGACTTTGATTCTTGTACGTAGGTAGAGACATGGGCAAGAGCAAATGCAGCTTGGAAATCAAAAGCAGAGTTCAGTTAGTCGTCTACCGCCATTTTCAAATTAAAGACGCTTCGAGTTAAAAAAAGTAAAGTAAACATCCCCAATGCTATATGTTTCCATTTAAAATACAGTAGCTTCAGTAGAATAGTAATCCTAAGAGAGGTACAGAATATTTTCCTCCCTTTTGGAAGGAATCCTAATTGATATCCAACACCTGGCTTTTTCCAGCGTGTGGTTCGTCTCTCGCTCAGTGGGGCCAATAGCAGCAGCAGCTCAGGTCACATGGTTCTCGTGCCAGCGCCAAGCCAAGCCAGTGAAAACTCTATTGAGTCCTGCAGGTCTCCACACTCCATAAATGCACTGCTCTCTCTCTCTCTCTCTCTGTCTGTCTGTCTGTCTGTCTGTCTGTCTGTCTGTCTGTCTCTCTCTCGCTCTCTCGCTCTCTCAGTGCTGTAGCTAGGGCTGTTGCGGTGACCGTATTACCGCCACACCGGCGGTCACGAGTCATGACGGCAGTCAAATTCCTTGTGACCGTTTAGTCACGGTAATTAGGCTTCTCCAAGCTCTGATGCTGCTGATGGTCATTAGTGGCCTACCAAACTTGCTAGCTGCCTGGTACTCAGCACTCTATCGTCCCTCTAATCACTGACATCAATGCAAATGTGTTCGAAAATCTAATCAAACACTTCATGAGAGCCCATGTTAAGCAACATTTCTATAGACTATGCAATTGCGTGAGAAAACAGAGTTTTGATGGCTTCTATTAAAAAGAGGAGGATCCCATCAGCTTTCTATAGGCTAACCATATTTATTTCAGAACTTTCCTAATATTAAGCACATTGCTTCTCTTTACAACAGGTGTAGCCTACCTAGCTGGCATGAAAATGAACCATGGGAAAAGCGTCCTACATTCGCTTTTTAAGTGCATAGATGACATGCATTTTTTTCCCCTGACGCTGTTTCGAGACAGGTGCATAATGGTTCATTCTAAATCAAAACAAATGTCACACAAATATTATTTAGTATATGTAAAGACAAGATTACATTAAGAATAGTCTGATGGGTGACAATATTAGCCTTTCACTTGTTAATGATATATTATCACTTGTGAATGATGCCCAGCTTGTGTACAGTAAGGGAAGAAACAGCACATTACTTTTTTTTGCGACTTTTTCAGATCATAGTCGCACACCTCATGTAGCCTAGCCCATAGGCCTATATGTTTTGATAAGATTTGTATCACAACTAAAGTGGCCAAATAACTTCTTAAAGTTAAGCACATTAATCGTCTTTACAACGGTTGTAGACCCTAACTGGCAAACATACGCAGAGTTTCAAGTTTGGGGAAGATAATTTTCACTATAAAAATGCACTTTTATAATAAAAGCATTACATGCATAATCGCATTTGCGGTCACTTTTGAGAATGGTGTTTTCCCGCTAATTGATTGCATTTTGGAACATTCGCGCTTATAGCCTACTGCCGTGTGCTCATTGCTGCGCTTATAATGTAAAGAAATAGCCGAATAGTTTATCAACATTTTAAGCTAAACATTCTGATCTGTTGCGTCAGCCTCATTGCTTTTAAACGTTTTTTTTTATGTTAGTGGTGGTATAAATTTGGGATCTATTGCATCCCACAACTATCCCAGACTATGTTTGGAATATTTCTTTCTCGCACAGAATAAGTCAACTTTTGTACTATGAGGGATAGTAGATTGACATAGGCTAGTGCTTTTGCTGTTCGTTAGGCCTACTCATCTTGTTGGCTGACGAAAAGTAAATGTGGACAGTTCTTCCAACATCTTCAATATGCGCCTCGGAATTCAATAAGGATGCGCGCAGTTGTTTCCCCGATGTGTCGGTCTTCACTTGTAGTCTGTGAGAAGGACCCAATTACGTGACGGGCATTGGCGAATAAGAATTTAGATATCTGAGAGAGCCATGTGAGTGAGAGGTGCTCCGGAGCACGCAGCTGGGAGAAGGGAATGATAATTATTATATTCAGCCCAAGGGCACAATGGCCACTGGCTGCAAAAGGCATGTTTATTTTTTTTTGGGGGGGGGGCATTACAGCCACACAAGGGGGATGCCGCCGGGAAATTCGAGGCATTATCAAGTGCTTGTCAAATTGTGAATGAGAGACTGATGAAGTGTGTCCAGCCTGCGCAAAAACAAAGCAATGCCTTTCGTGCAACTTTTTTCAAATCATCATTAGAGTCGCATCATGCAGCCTTAGAATGTATAAAAAAATCTAAACATATAGCCCAACGTTTGATCACAAATAAAGTTGCATAAATAACTCTAAATTAGGCATATAGGAGGACCTTTGTTTCTTTGTTAACCGCTCAATTGCTGCATGTGCACTCTCCCTCAAATCGTTTGGAGAAAATATCCTTTCTATTTTATTCAGCTATGTTCAAGTGTATTCTTCATACTATAAAATAATATAAAATAATGCCACGGAATTCTAAGAAAATCTTGTCTGATAAATGAACTAGTGTAGCCCACAGCCATATGGCATAGCCAGATCAGGGCCTAACATAAGGACAACTCAGAGTATGCTATTCCGTTCTTCTGAATTAGACTACATTTTCTTCATATCATGCTTCTTTAGACCTGTCTAAAATAAATAATGGATTTATTGTGAAGGTGTAGGCTATATTACATGGATTTATTAGACTTTTTTAAGTGCAGATGTTCCAAACGTCTGCATTCGTGGCTTGTAGGCTATGTGTGGAAGCCAGGAGATGCATACAGTCAGCTTGTTAGCAGGTGTCCCGTTTGATTCAGCCCACTGAACGTCGAGTGTTAAGCACTTACTGCTTAGCCGTACGGCGCCCTTTCCACTCAGTTAGTTAACGTGCGTGTCGTGTTTTAGTGAGAGTGGGAAGTTTGTGTGTCCCAATGGCTGACATCTCTCTCTCTGTGTGTCTGTTTCTCTCCCGCTCTCTCTCAATTTCTCTCTCTCTCTCTCTCTCTCTCTCTCTCTCTCTCTCTCTCTCTCTCTCTCTCTCTCTCTCTCTCTCTCTCTCTCTCTCTCTCTCTCTCTCTCTCTCTCTCTCTCTCTCTCTCTCTCTCTCTATGTCTCTCTACAGGTGGCTACAGATAAGGACAACGGTATCCTGCTCTACAAGGAGGACCATGATCCTCTAGCTCTGGAGCTGTACCAGGGACACATACGCATCATCTACGACATCGCTAACTACCCCCCGACCACCATCTACAGGTCAGCACACACACAGAGATTACAGGTTCCATACACTTTCACAGAATAATATACACTCAATCAAATTTTTTGCACAAACAACAGTATAGTTCTCAAAGAAAACCTCACATAATAGCGGGCATTCATCGCCACTCAGGAGCCAAAGAGCCTTGTAAGCCATGTTGCCACTGACCAGCTTAAAGCGTGATCCCTCTAACTCATATCATAAAACCAGCTCCAGGTTTACATCACCTGTTTCTCTTTCCCTCCCACTGTTCTAATGCAAGCACACACACTGCTCTCTCTCTCTCTCTCTCTCTCTCTCTCTCTCTCTCTCTCTCTCTCTCTCTCTCTCTCTCTCTCTCTCTCTCTCTCTCTCTCTCTCTCTCTCTCTCTCTCTCTCTCTCTCTCTCTCTCTCTCTCTCTCTCTCTCTCTCTCTCTCTCTCTCTCTCTCTCTCTCTCTCTCGCGCTCTCTCTCTCTCGCGCTCTCCCTCAGCCACCTTCATCTAGACCCGGCTACGCGGTTACGCTCAGTGTAGCCCCTCACAAACAAAAAACAGCCTTCTGCTCTCCCCAGACAGACAGGGCACTGAGGAGTTTGTTGAGTCTGTCCCCACTAGTCCCTATCTCCAGCCCAGCATGCTAACACAGAAGGGCTGTGGTGTTATAACCCTGTGCTAGAGGAGAGCCTCTATAACAGCTACATAAGACATTATAACATCCGACATAGGTAGTCAGTAAGATTCTGAACAACGGCATAAGAAAGAGCAGAGCAGAGCAGAAGAGAGGAGAACAGAGCACATATGATTTGTTATTATTGATCCAAACGTCATCTGGCCAATCCCCTGTGCTGTTTAGATGAGACTTTTAGCTGCTGCCCCGAGGCAGGGAGGAGAGGAGGCAGGGAAGGAGGGAGGGAGAGAGGGAGGGAGGGTATCGATCGACCCATCAAAGAGCTGCCCAGTGAAAAAGAACAGCTCCTCCCCAAGTGATTTTTTTTGACTGGGGTCATCTCTATCAGAGATTTTTGCACTGGGCCTTTTTCACATGTTTTATTCCTCCTATTACCTCGAAAGTAATGAAATGGTAGTCTTTGAAAGGCAGGGAGGAAGGTCATTCCTCGATCTTGTAGCATTCAAAAAGCATGTCCAGTTTCAAAATGAAATTAGATGCTTAAACTCTGAAGCAAATGGGCCGTCATGGTTTAGGTTTGAAATCATATCCAAGCCCCAGCTCTATAACCCAGCCTCAGCCCCAGGCCTGTCTCCATCCCCAACCCCAGCTCCAGCCCCAGGCCTGTCTGATGCGTCATGGCTTCCTCATTTTGTTCTGGATCTGCAGACTTTCCCCCTCATTAGTCCCTTCTCCCCCAGAGTGACGTAGCGTTCTGCGGCTTTGGCAGCGCCGCGGCCCATTGTCTTTGGGGAGCAGAGGGAGTGATGCGGGGATGGGGTGAGCGAGAGGAGATGGGACGGGACGGGAAAGTGAGGAGGGGAATTACCCCTGTCCGCTCCCATTACTGTGACATGGGCCACGACAGAGCCCAGAGTAGGCCCGGCACAGCCCATAGTACACAGCACCCAGCGCATTCCTGAAGTCTCCCTGTGATGGTTAGCATTAACATTAACCGTGTGGAACCAGAGCAGCAGGCCTCACTTCCAACCAGGGCCTCAATTTTACACAGCTCCCGCCCAATGATGCATAGATGTGGATGGACTGTGAGTTGAGCTTTGTGGAGGTTGACCTTCAGAAAGAGAGAAAGAGAGTGGTGGTGGTTGCGGTCGCTACATTCCACAGCCCTCTGTACTCCAGGGGCTCTTGGCGGGAGAGCGACTTCAAATGGACGGTGGATCGTAAAGACGCGGCGGGAGGGCGGCCAGGGGAGGAAGGGGATGTTTCCACTCCTGCAGCTCCTTCTCTCCTGCAGCTCCTTCTGGCTGCCTGCAGTTCTCCCTGCCCTGCAGCACCGCAACCTGCACTGGGGGGGGACACACCGCTATCACATTACACACAGTTAACATCTGGAGCATGAGAGTGGAGACTGCTAGAGAAGAGCCAGCTCCAGCAAGGAGAGGGGGAGGAGAGGTGACGGGTGGAGGATGGAGGAGGAGAGGTGACGGGTGGAGGATGGAGGAGGAGAGGTGACGGGTGGAGGATGGAGGAGGAGAGGTGACGGGTGGAGGATGGAGGAGGAGAGGTGACGGGTGGAGGATGGAGGAGGAGAGGTGACGGGTGGAGGATGGAGGAGGAGAGGTGACGGGTGGAGGATGGAGGAGGAGAGGTGACGGGTGGAGGATGGAGGAGGAGAGGTGACGGGTGGAGGATGGAGGAGGAGAGGTGACGGGTGGAGGATGGAGGAGGAGAGGTGACGGGTGGAGGATGGAGGAGGAGAGGTGACGGGTGGAGGATGGAGGAGGAGAGGTGACGGGTGGAGGATGGAGGAGGAGAGGTGGCGGGTGGAGGATGGAGGAGGAGAGGTGACGGGTGGAGGATGGAGGAGGAGAGGTGACGGGTGGAGGATGGAGGAGGAGAGGTGACGGGTGGAGGATGGAGGAGGAGAGGTGACGGGTGGAGGATGGAGGAGGAGAGGTGACGGGTGGAGGATGGAGGAGGAGAGGTGACGGGTGGAGGATGGAGGAGGAGAGGTGTTCACGTAGGAATGAAGGGCTGGTGGTGAGCGGGGAGAGGAGAGAGTGGTGACAAAAACAGGAAAGAGAAGTATGAGTGGACAGAGGGTGGTCTGGTCAAGTCACACCTCAAACCTGTCTGTCTGAAGGGAAGGTGGGGTGTGAAGCACTCATCTTTCCAGATCTAACCTGCCTCACACGACAGGGGAGGAAAAGAGAGAGAGGGAGAGAGAGGGATGAGATGGAGGCAGCAGGGGAGAGGCCCTTTCCCCTCCCGAGAGGCCTCATTACCATCAGATGAATGCCTGGGTCCTCACTATGTGTTAATGTCCTGCCCTTTACCAAATGCCACAGAAATCCTTCTATTAGTTTAAGGGACCACATCTGCCGTTATTCAGGATAGAGGGAGAGAAGAAGTATGGAAGGAAAGGGGCATAAAAACATCACAGAAAATTGAACGAGAGTGTTTCAATTGCTACTCAACTCCCTCCCACCCTTTCTAGGTTCCGTGATCCACTGCCACACCTAGGCTGCATCCCAGATGGCACCCTATTCCCTATAAATTGCATTACTTTTGTCCAGGACCCATAGGACTCTGGTCAAAAGTAGTGCACTATGTAGGTAATAGGGTGCCATTCGGGACACAGGCCAACAGTATCTGTATTGGTGCCCTTCAGAAAGCAGCCAGCCCTTGCCTGCCATGAAACTTTGATTTAGAGCTGCGGAGAAGAGCCTATAGAGGGGTCAGAGTGTCTCTCTCTCTTCTCTCTTCTCTCTGTTGCTTTTCTCTGCTCCACTCAGTATCAGCCGAATATGTATCTTTTGAGCTGAGTGCCACATCAGAGCAGCGTGGAGAGATTCTTTAAAGGGCTGAGTCACAAAGGAGAGAAGACAGGAGAGGAGAAGAGAGGAGAGGACATGCAGCATGGGAACAAAGTGGGGCTACTGGTAGAGGGTGCAGAAAGGAGATAGAGAGAGCGCGAGAGAGAGTGGAGGAGAGAAAGAAAGAAAGAAAGAGAGAGAGAGAGAGAGAGAGAGAGAGAGAGAGAGAGAGAGAGAGAGAGACCGTTGGGTATGAGATGAGCCTCTCAATGGTCCCTGGTCAAAAGTAGTGCACTAAATAGGGGATAATTGACAATTGGGATGCAGAAAGTCTTCCACAGAGGTTAGGAGAATGGAGTGTGACATCTGCCTGGAGAATACAGCACCACTGGCAAGCACCATAAAGGAGACCATGAGACCGGCGTGTTTAGACCATGATTAGCTTCCGGTCTCTGGGAAGCTGGAGTCAAGTCCTTTCAAGGGCATAGCTGGTATGTTTCAACCTAGCTACCCCCAGCCGTTAAGATGGTTTAGATAGCTGCTGTTAAACCTAGCTATCCCTAAGAGGAGCCAGCCAGGCAGCCAAACAACATCCCCCCATTCCTCAGACCCCATACACTAAACAAGCTAGTCGGGTTAGTGCTACATTGTAAGCAAATGATAGTGCTGGCTAATTTCATTTTAAAATGTAAATAGGGTCTACAGGGTAGCTGGTTCAAGGTATCTTTACTCAGATAAATGCAACCGGTAATTGTTTCTAAGTTTGTGTATGTGTCATTTCTAATGCGGTTTGGTTGTGAGAGGAAAACAGAGTATTTGATTCTCGGCTGACAGGAAATTGACTTCCCCCCGGTCGACTTGCAGGGGACACGAGGCTGCTGAAATCTGCAACGGCTTTCTGTTTGTTTTTATTGAGTTCCATAATGGCCCGCTTTAAGCTAATACGCAGGCTTGGCACACATCAAAGACCCCGCATCCCCCTCGAAAAAATATCATTGCCTCTGGAAAACTTCAGCTTGTCAAAACACAGACAAAACCCAATATTGGCAAAGGCTGGAGGGCTGAGCTACACTGCTCACCTTGTTAGGCTAGACCTCTGCTGCCCCTCTGTGGTCATATGACATCATCTCAGGATGTGAGCTCCTCTGTTTAACACCTAGTATTACTTCACACTTTTTTCCCAGAGACCATTATCACCTTGTTGTCAGGGTTGTCATTTGAAAGAGCTAAAAACAGAAATAAAGCTCTTGACATTTTTTCTAGACCTCTTTTCCTCCAACCCAAAACCCTCTTCTTCCCCGCTACTCCCCCTTTGGCGAGGATGTGGGTTTTCAGATTGCCGCGTAATGAAAGACTGCTGTCAAAACCACAGACACTGGATGAAAATGTCATTAAAGTGTAATAAAGCTGGACTTCCATGGTGGTATTTACATATCGAATGGAGGACAGGGAGGCGGAAGGGGGTCTTTGCAGCAGGCCTACCGTTGTGTTGGTTGCAAAAGCCCTGTTTTCAGACTGGAATTGAATTACGGGCCCATAATGCAAACCACACATGCTGCCTGCGTCTGTGTTGGCCCTTTGTTGAGCAAAGACCTTTTTTACTGAAACCACGTTGGCCAATTGCTGAGCTGTGGTGGGCTGTGTCCTTTACCTGTCCTCTTAACTTTGTTGTGTTAAAGTCCTCACACATTTCATGACCTACTGGTGAACATTGGTTAGTTGTGCTTGTAGCGTGCTGATTATCTAGTTTTACTGCTGGTCTTGGTCTTGTCAGTGTGTTGGCCTGTATGGAGGGAGAAGTCAGGACTCTAGCTGTCAATGAGCCACCTATGGCCATTTTTTTTTCTGTGTTCTGGGCCCACCTCCAGAACTCACAGTACTTTTCTACTGGCTGTTAATTCTAATAATACTGTCATTGAACCACTGCGGGAAGTGTCAATCAAACGTTTTTAACCATCAGCCAATAGGAGAGCTGGCAGTAGGGGGGAGGAGCCTTGCTAAACTCCGCTGATGGTATGCTGTTTTTGGAGAAGACCGCAACCCAACAGCGGCAAGAGTGGGTTTTTCTCTCGTTTATGTTTTTGGAACAAAACATTTCTTGGGGTAAGGATAGGAAGAGCTACTTTTGGGCTGAGTGGAGAAGTGGAGGGAAAGAGCTGCACTCAATTTCACCACGGTCGCTCGTTCTCTCTCTCTCTCTCTCTCTCTCTCTCTCTCTCTCTCTCTCTCTCTCTCTCTCTCTCTCTCTCTCTCTCTCTCTCTCTCTCTCTCTCTCTCTCTCTCTCTCTCTCCCCCTCTCTCTCTCTCTCTCTCTCTCTCTCTCTCTCTCTCTCTCTCTCTCTCTCTCTCTCTCTCTCTCTCTCTCTCTCTCTCCCCCTCTCTATCCCTGCCAAACCACTGTCTCTAGCTGTCTGTACTGTAGATGCCTGTCTCCTCTCCAGAAATAACGTCCATACTAGTGATCAGCCTGACCCCATCTACCCCTCAACCTGACCCATCTATCCCTCTAATCTGGCCCCATCTACCCCTTCGACCCTCAGTCAGAGCCTTGCAGCCTAACCCAAAATGACCGCATCTACCCCCTCCTCGACTCTCCTCCCCTCCCAAGGTCACAGGGTCGAGCGGGGTTACGACCTCATACCCCAGGCTACTGTTGTATCAGCCCTTAGACCAAACACAATTACCCAGCAGTAACCAGGCGGGCCCAGAGGCAGTACAGCCTGTTCTGTACCCAGCAGTCAGCCAGTCAGTCAGTGTGGGAACTGGAGCAGTCCAGCAGCAACAGGCCTATTATCATTGTGAGGGCCAAAATCATCTGGCTCAGCCTGAACCTACCAGCATCATAGCTTGCTATTCCAGTTGGAGTTTGTTTTTGCGGGCTGGGTGAGGAGGCAGAGAGTCCTCCTCGGTGCCCTGCCATGGTTTAAACATGAGTAGTGTGAAAGGCAATCGCTCTCCAGAGTGCTGCTATTGTTCACGGGGCCAGAGTGATACATCTCCCAGCGCTCACAGAGCTCTCACCCTCCACACAGTACGTGTGTGAGAGGTCTCAAACCGCATGGCTGCATAGAATCACGGCCAATGAAAGCTTACAACACCCTGCTCTCACACCAAACGAGAGCTCTGTAACAATTAAACTGCCACAGAATAATGTGTGAGATCCTATAGAGAAACCAGCTATGTTTATTGTATGAGGCCATTCCAAGTCTCCTTTTCTACTGAATTTGTCCTTGAATAGGTGTTTTCTCCTATTCTATAACAACTCCTATATTCCATGTGTTGTAGTGCCCCTGTGTCCCCTCTCTTTCCCTGTCTCTGTGCAGTGTTGTTGTACCATATTTTTTAATGTCTTCCTGCCTGTCGCTCTCTCTCTCTCTCTCTCTCTCTCACTCTCTCTGCAGTGTTGAGTCTGTGAGTGACGGTCTATTCCACACGGTGGAGCTCCTGATTCAGAACCACTCTCTGAGCCTGGTGGTGGACAAGGGAGCCCCCAAGAGCCTGGGCAAGCTGCCCCGCCAGCCCTCAGTCGACTACAACACACAGCTCTACATAGGAGGTAAGTAGAGACCCATATAGCACATACCTGTACACACCATTACATTATTTCTAAAAACACCACCGCGCATACCTACTGATTTTGAGGATGCTTAAAGATATTGTTTCATAAGCCTATTTTTTTGCATTTAAATTTCACAAAATGTCAGAACATCAAACCAGAATGTCAGAATGATCTAACCCCTTCATTCTTCCATCCCTACTCCACCTCCTCCTCCCCTCCAGGTGTGCCCACAGCGGTAATGGCGTCCGGCCTGCGTTCAGGTCCCGACCGCAGCCCCCAGGCCTTCAACGGCTGCATCCACAACGTCAGGATCAACGGAGAGCTCCAGGATCTGGGGGCAGCGCCGCGTGGGATGGAGGGCATCCTGCCAGGCTGCCACTCTTGCAGCGTGTGTGCCCAGGGGGCCTGCAGACAGAGGGGGGAGACGGGTGTGTCCTGTGAGTGCCCACCCAGCCGCAGCGGACCCCTCTGTGACCAGAAGACCGCCCCTAGCCCCTGTCAGAGCAGCAGGTATGGCCTACACAGGACACCTCCATATAAGCCTTTAGTCATAACTCATTCATAATGAATTAATCATTGCTTGAGGCATTATCCTCATCAGTACATTCACACAGATACAAATGGACTCATACTTTTACACTTTCTCATGTTTAATAATATTATAAAATATGAATAATATGTACTCAACATGTGGATAAATTTTACACACAAAACACACACACATTAACATTCCTCATATTATCGAAATCTCTTTGTTCCAGGTGTGTCCATGGGCTGTGTGTGCCTAAGGCGTCGTCCTACATTTGTCATTGTGCTGAGGGCTACACAGGGCAGTACTGTGACAGGAGAGAGGAGCCCCAAGCTTGTAGGGGACACCAGTGTGGACACGGGGAGTGTAGGGTCACAGAGAGCGGGGAGCCCTCCTGCCATTGCCAGCCGGGCTACACTGGCCCTACCTGTGACGCAGGTGAGAGGAACACACACACACAGAAACTGTCATGCTGATGTATGGACATTTTATTGTATACAGAAACTTGATTCTCAGAGGTCCATAGGAATTATATGCAATTCTTCAGTTAGGCTATCTAAAATAAAACCATGAATAAAATCAGATGTTATAGTGACACTGAACCGTTCTGATTGCCCCCCTCACAGAACCGGCGTGCCAGGGAGAGGTGGTGCGTGAGCTGCTGAAGCGCCACCAGCCCATGAAGACGTGCACCTCCACCAGTAAGATCCCCCGGGTGGAGTGTCCCCGCGCCTGTGACGGAGGCTTCTGCTGCGCCCCATCCAAGAGCCGGAGGCGGAAAGTGGTCTTCAAGTGTACCGACGGGACCTCGTACTCTGAGGACATGGAGACCACCCTGGAGTGTGGCTGTGCCAAGTGCCCGTTGTAATATCATGTCATCGCCATGGAAACAACCACAAACAAAACAAGGGACCTGCTGCCAGAGGGCAAAAAGAAAATATATTGTAAAATAAAACATAGAACTTATTTTTATTATGGGATTTTTTTTTTTTAAAGAAGAGACTTGATAATTGTTTTTAATATGTCGAATATTATTGTCATATGAGAAGTTATTTTGTACCTTAAGAAAAAGAAAAAAAAAATGATTAACATTCCTGAAAGTATATGAATTTATATGTATGTATAAATCTATATAAATGTATAACCTAACCCATGGTTTTTATTTGCTCAGTGTATTATTGCATGTGTGTGTACGTGTTGATACGGTAGGGGAGTCTTTGGACACTTTAAATGTGGAGCGAGACAGTGAGACATCGAGTTGTACAAAAAGGCTGCGAAGGGAAGGAGGAGTTGGTGCTGAAGCTCCCCAGACATAAAAAAGAGGAAGGCAGTCTTTGTCTCATCTTCAGCTATGGAGGCAAACAAAGGAACTGTCCCACTTTGCTCCCCAGCTTTATAATGGACTTCATCCCCACCCCAGAGCTAGCTGAGCTCACTCTAAAGGATATGAACTCTTATCCATGGAGCTTGCAAACAGTGATCGTTACTTTGTGCCATAGGAAACCCCTTTACATTGTTGTTGTTGATTTGTATTTGTTTGCTGTTTCACATGAGAGATTCTAGAGTACAAAAGAAGTTCAAAATACATATTTGTGGTTGAAAATACATATTCTCAATGGCTTGTGCTCACTTGGATGGGCCAAGATGGCTTCTATAGATTTCTTCTAGACAGAGTCTGTAAGCCAGTGAAGTTCTCCTGAGATTCTTTAACGTGTTTGTTTCTTGCATGATTGCATGTGAGCAACTGACAGTCCAAGGCAGAATGTGAACTTTCTTTATGATACGGCAACGGAATAACCCTGCTGCCATTATAAGATGGTTCCACTCATATAAATATAGTCTAGATTATATTTCTATGGGTTCCAATCATGCAGTTTGTCCTGGTGATCTGGAGTCATTCAGCAAGATAACTTGGTGTTCCAGAATCCTCCGAAGGAGAACTTGTTGTGTCTGTGGTCACAGCTCAGATGGAAAAGGACTTTATAATGCCTGGCCTACCCTGGCCTGGGAAATCATTGTTGGACTCAAATCATAACCGTCCATTACTACTAACACTATTAAATGCATAGATGAAGCCCATAACTACTGTATTGTTTACTTTATAAACATTTGTTTACCACAGGATTTGAGGTATCATCACAGTCGTCCCCGTCAGTCAAAAAAGTATTTGGTAACACTTGAATTCTATATTATTTCACTACCACACATTGATACTGTTATAAAGTGCAGTACATGTCAAATAAAGTGTTACCAAATATTCCTTCCATTGAGAGTTTGGCAGTGATCAAGTTCATTACACCCTTTACCCCCAGTCCCTCATGCTAACTACTCCAATACCCCCATGCCTCAAAACATTAAATTAAATGATTCTGTATGTATGGAAAGTGTAGGCTCTACAATGTAAATTATCTTATGTGAGATGCCTTATATTCAGTAATAATAATAATGACTATAATGTTGGCATACTATAAGGTGCATCCTCCAGACATAGATTTATTTCTGGTAAAACATGAACTTCTGAGTGATGCATAATTATGTTGAAATTAAACTACCATGAAACTAGCGTCTATGTTTGAGTTGATATTAGACTGTCTGGCCAGACTGCATGCTCTTGACATTGGAGAAATGCAGTGGCGTGTATTCATGGATGCTAAGGGAAGTCAGGCTTCCCCTAAAAATGTACCTTGAACAAAACATATAAAATCAATTATATTTTGTCTCTCTGTGTTTCATACATTTCCTTCAATTCACATAAGGCTGAATGTACTGTATCTCACCGGAGAAAGCATCCAAGCCAGCGAAACAGCGCCCCTCTGTCTCTGTATGTGTAGGCCATCTATCTGGTGCTGTCTGGTCATAAAGAGTATGATATTGTTGCCACCTGTGCATTGAATGCAAAGCGAGCATTTGGCCTCCCTTGATAAAAGAAAAGGTATAAAATAATAGCCAATCAGCGTTGAGCTAAACTAAGTGAGCTCAACTGTGAATGGTCCTGGCACACCCAAAAAAAGTGTCAAGGGAAGCCATTTTGGATTTGGCTTCACTCTGATCACATCACATGAAGAGAAATACGTCATTGACAGAAACAACTTGAGTTGTTGCATCTGGTGTTGTTGTCCTCCGGTGGCTAGCTAGCTAGCTAAGATTGGCCCTTTCCTAAATTAGCCATGGATTGAGTTAGGGATGATAATAACGGCGATTCTGATCAACCATAAAATCATACATTGTGCCCCTGGACTGAGAGGACAGAATTTCAATATGTAGCTAGATGTAGAAGACTAATGTTAACTAGCTAACGTTGCTCATGAAAGGAAGTTAGGCAAGCGAGCAAGCATTTTAGCCAGGTAGCCTAAAACAACAAAAAATGAAAGTGTGTACTGTATGACAGAGTAATAGACCGTTTCATCAACATGAAAGAGAGGAGGATTGGAGGTAGTTTGCGAGGCAAGTGATGGCGGTGCAGAATGCCTCATGAGAAATCTCAATATTCATTATCTCTAAAACGGACTAAATAGTAGCACTACACTGATCCATTTACTCGTGGGCAATAACATTCAAGCTGGATAATAACCCCAAAAAACGAATAAGGCTAGAGAAGTTTATTGATAAATATTACGAACGCAGTCGAGGTCAAAACATGTCGGAGAGGAACCAGGGAACAAAAATGAAGAACCAAACTCCAAGCGAAAACTACGAGATTCCTCGACAGACATCGATGATTTATGCTTTTCACCACCTGGTACGGTAAGAGTGGAAACCGACCTGCTAAAATCAATCAATTATAAATTGGGCGTACTTGAACTTGTCAGTAAAGAAAAAAAGGACATAAAGGCGAGCCTCGAGATAAGTGATGATAAAGGTATAAAAAGACATAAAAGGTACAGTATGTGGGTATGTGTGGGTGTATTGTGATGGAAGGTGGGGTGTGTGTTTTTGTGTTTGGAAAAGGAAAATGGTTGCAAATGCCAGAGCCCATGTGTGTCTGCGAGCAGGAGTTGTGACAGAGTGCTTTCAATTTTGTGCAGATATGGGATATACATTTTACAGTTTTTCTCGATTGCTAAGACACATTTCTTGAAAGCTGCTCTCCTTTTCTCTTAACTGTGAACACAAAACCCAATTTTCAAGCTACATTCACAAAACCTCAGACTCTTCTTGCAAAACCAAACTTTCACCTCAAAACAGTTCAATCTGTGCTCAAAACTGAACTATGTTGTCAAATCGTGCCCCGAGTCAATCAAAATAAAAAACACCACTGAACAGTCACTAAACACTACATAGAAAAATAGAAAACACAATGCTCAGGACATGAAGCTGGATAAATAAATGTTTATTGTTCACTGTAGGCTAAATGCATGTTGCAAAACAAAAGAAACTGTGCATTTAGCACTTGTACAAAAAGACAAAACAGAAATCTTGTGCATTTACATGTAGCACTTGTAAAAACAAACAGAAATCTTATGCGTTTGCCACTTGTGTACAGTAAGCCCATGTAAAAATAAAGTACAAAAATATACAAATAAGTGCATTACTCAGCCACAGCATCATGTCTCCGTACTGGGTCAGGCCACAGGACTTCATCCACATCACAGGCCACATTTTGTCTGGCCAGGCAACGGGGAAAAAAACCCTGGCATGCCGTATCCAGGCTTGGCATGCCTCCACACCTATGTCACCACAGGCAAGTCCCATGGCTTGCAGGAGATTTACCCTGGTGTAAGGTTGGCGTTCATATACCTTCCACCGCCATGAGGAGAAGAATTCCTCAATGGGGTTTAGGAAAGGGGAGTACGGTGGAAGGCAAAGATTGATAAAACCTTGGTTCATATTGTACCACTCTCTAACCTGGAGGGCTCTGTGAAAACTCACATTGTCCCAAACAACAACATAGATGGGATGCTCATCCTGCTGCCCTAACAAAGCATCTCGCATGTGATTGAGGAAAATGAGGAGCTGGTGAGTGTTGTAGGGCCCCAGGTTGGCATGATGGTGGACAACCCCATGATTGCTGATGGCAGCACATAATGTGACATTGCCACCACTCTGCCCAGGAACACCAACAATGGCCCGTTGGCCAATCACATTACGTTCTCTCCTTCTCCTTTTGGTGAGATTACAGTTTTTCTCGATTGCTAAGACACATTTCTTGAAAGCTGCTCTCCTTTTCTCTTAACTGTGAACACAAAACCCAATTTTCAAGCTACATTCACAAAACCTCAGACTCTTCTTGCAAAACCAAACTTTCACCTCAAAACAGTTCAATCTGTGCTCAAAACTGAACTATGTTGTCAAATCGTGCCCCGAGTCAATCAAAATAAAAAACACCACTGAACAGTCACTAAACACTACATAGAAAAATAGAAAACACAATGCTCAGGACATGAAGCTGGATAAATAAATGTTTATTGTTCACTGTAGGCTAAATGCATGTTGCAAAACAAAAGAAACTGTGCATTTAGCACTTGTACAAAAAGACAAAACAGAAATCTTGTGCATTTACATGTAGCACTTGTAAAAACAAACAGAAATCTTATGCGTTTGCCACTTGTGTACAGTAAGCCCATGTAAAAAAAAAATTCTGGCCAGGCAACGGGGGAAAAAAACCCTGGCATGCCGTATCCAGGCTTGGCATGCCTCCACACCTATGTCACCACAGGCAAGTCCCATGGCTTGCAGGAGATTTACCCTGGTGTAAGGTTGGCGTTCATATACCTTCCACCGCCATGAGGAGAATAATTCCTCAATGGGGTTTAGGAAAGGGGAGTACGGTGGAAGGCAAAGATTGATAAAACCTTGGTTCATATTGTACCACTCTCTAACCTGGAGGGCTCTGTGAAAACTCACATTGTCCCAAACAACAACATAGATGGGATGCTCATCCTGCTGCCCTAACAAAGCATCTCGCATGTGATTGAGGAAAATGAGGAGCTGGTGAGTGTTGTAGGGCCCCAGGTTGGCATGATGGTGGACAACCCCATGATTGCTGATGGCAGCACATAATGTGACATTGCCACCACGCTGCCCAGGAACACCAACAATGGCCCGATGGCCAATCACATTACGGCCTCTCCTTCTCCTTTTGGTGAGAATTAAACCCAGCTTCATCCATGTAGATGTATTGATGGGGTCTTTCCATTGCATCCAGTTGAAAAACCCTCTGTAGAAATAGATATAGTTTGTAAGTGATACGGAAAAAGTGATTTAGGCCACTACAGTAAATCACTACTTAGAGTAATCAACATTGAATGTGTCTGGATATATGCCAACCTGTACATACTGGAATCTTTGCTCTTTGACTCTGTCTGAGTTGCGATCAAAGGGCACTCTGTATAGCTGTTTCATGCGCAGTCTGTTGCGCTTGAGGACACGATCAACAGTAGAGAGGCTGACACTGTTGATACCCTCAAAATGTAATGGTCCTCAATGATCTTCTGCTGAATTTCGCTCAGTTTAATGGCATTTTTCTTACGGACCATATCAACAATTAGGGTCTCTTGGTGTGGGGAGAACATACCTGTCCTCCCACCCCCCATGTGGCAGTCTTTCAATTCTACAAAAAAGAGAACATGGAGTTACAAAAAATATACATGGAATACTAGGCCTACAAACAGTTAGACCAACCCTCCATTACAATACTACAGTACATTGGTACAGTGATGTACTGAAACATATATTCACTTACAGTATACTGTGGTACAGTATATAGTATGTCATACAGTAATTGCTGTCAACATTTACATACTGTACTATAATGTCAAAAAAAGGTAATTACCTGTTCTCTTCTCTAAATCTTCGGATTATGGTGGACACAGTGAATCTACTGATGTTTGGTTGTACCCTTTGTCCAGCCTCCCTCATGCTCATACCATGGACAAGAACATGGTCAATCACAGTAGCTCTGATTTCATCAGATATTACTGTTCTTTGTCTTCGCTGACCACCTCGACCACCTCGACCTCCTCTCACACGAACTCTTCCTCTCAGATTTCTATCCATTGTAGGGCCTCACAAACCAGTGCTCTCTGAACTGGCTTACTGTATATGTTCCCTCACATCATTAGCCACAAGTGTGATCAATTTTGAGTTGTTGTGTTCAAGTGGTGATACCTGTGCTCTAATTGTGTTTAACTTTTTGTCACATGTGCTCACCATTATGCAGCACGGGTGCATCACAATGAAATGTGTTGGCAAGTTGTGTCTAAACAGGTGAAAAGTGCTTATGGTTTTGCCAAAAGAGTGATTGATTCAATCAGTGGGTTCAGGCAACTGAGCATTTGGTTCAGACAATAGGGTTTAGTGTTTTAGCAATTGAGAAAAACTGTAAACCCAGCTTCATCCATGTAGATGTATTGATGGGGTCTTTCCATTGCATCCAGTTGAAAAACCCTCTGTAGAAATAGATATAGTTTTGTAAGTGATACGGAATAGTGATTTAGGCCACTACAGTAAATCACTACTTAGAGTAATCAACATTGAATGTGTCTGGATATATGCCAACCTGTACATACTGGAATCTTTGCTCTTTGACTCTGTCCGAGTTGCGATCAAAGGGCACTCTGTATAGCTGTTTCATGCGCAGTCTGTTGCGCTTGAGGACACGATCAACAGTAGAGAGGCTGACACTGTTGATACCCTCAAAATGTAAATGGTCCTCAATGATCTTCTGCTGAATTTCGCTCAGTTTAATGGCATTGTTCTCACGGACCATTTCAACAATTAGGGTCTCTTGGTGTGGGGAGAACATACCTGTCCTCCCACCCCCATGTGGCAGTCTTTCAATTCTACAAAAAGAGAACATGGAGTTACAAAAATATACATGGAATACTAGGCCTACAAACAGTTAGACCAACCCTCCATTACAATACTACAGTACATTGGTACAGTGATGTACTGAAACATATATTTACTTACAGTATACTGTGGTACAGTATATAGTATGTCATACAGTAATTGCTGTCAACATTTACATACTGTACTATAATGTCAAAAAAAGGTAATTACCTGTTCTCTTCTCTAAATCTTCGGATTATGGTGGACACAGTGAATCTACTGATGTTTGGTTGTACCCTTTGTCCAGCCTCCCTCATGCTCATACCATGGACAAGAACATGGTCAATCACAGTAGCTCTGATTTCATCAGATATTACTGTTCTTTGTCTTCGCTGACCACCTCGACCACCTCGACCTCCTCTCACACGAACTCTTCCTCTCAGATTTCTATCCATTGTAGGGCCTCACAAACCAGTGCTCTCTGAACTGGCTTACTGTATATGTTCCCTCACATCATTAGCCACAAGTGTGATCAATTTTGAGTTGTTGTGTTCAAGTGGTGACACCTGTGCTCTAATTGTGTTTGACTTTTGTCACCTGTGCTCACCATTATGCAGCACGGGTGCATCACAATGAAAATGTGTTGGCAAGTTATGTCTAAACAGGTGAAAAGTGCTTATGGTTTTGCCAAAAGAGTGATTGATTCAATCAGTGGATTCAGGCAACTGAGCATTTGGTTCAGACAATAGGGTTTAGTGTTTTAGCAATTGAGAAAAACTGTAAAATAGATTATAAATATAGTTGATTTATTTATTTTCTTATCATGATGGAGCGTTCCCCAACCCTGTACCCTAGACACCCACCTGAGCGAACCACACACTAAGGAGAAATCCTTATCTGTATTATGCAGCCAAGACAGAAAGATAAACGCGGTCAGAGACCCACTAAAGCAGCACTGCCCCCTCAAGAGTCTGAGCCTGCCTGGCAGGATTGGTCCAACAAAGCCAAAGCTGCTAATGAGAACCTTGATGACCGTGTACCTAGCCGTTGGGGTACCCCCACCCAGGTAGTGGCAGTGCTGGCAACACTAGCTGCAGTAACCCATGGGGAGGGGTTCACATTCGGACAATCAGAGGGTTGCAACGCCAGGGTTGTGGGTTTGATTCCCACGGGGGGCCAGTATGAAAAATGTATGCACTCGCTAACTGTAAGTCGCTCTGGATAAGAGCGTCTGCTAAATGACTAAAATATAAGGGTGGGGACTGTGTGTGTGTGTATCCCACATCTGTTGCTATAGGGAAATAATGTTAGGGACAATACAGGATGAATCACAATAATTGTTTGCCAAAATAATGATTGCTTGCCAAAAATGTATTTTTGTAATGCCAATCATGGTTATAGGTAACCATCCTTCGTATGAACTGCCAACATTATTATGCATATTATTTGTTAATTTGGAAATAAATTAAGATATGAGTTAATCTGCTTCGGTTCTGTGGGTGGCACTGTGTGCTCATTTTAAAGGATGGGTCCCAATCTCTCAAAGGCCCTGGGATACAGGTGGACAGGGGTGGTCTGCCAGTCACTGGGACGACAAGTTAATTGTAAGGATTTTAATATTATTATTTTTTTTAATTGATAATGTACAATTAACTGCTGTACAGAAAGACTAATGTGAAGGCCAAATTACAGAGGAGGAACATTTTGTTGCAATTAAAGCCTTTAAGTCCAGGAAAACTCCAGGGCTGGATGGCATACCAGTTGAGTTATACCAAACCTTTTTTGATGTACTCAGAGGACCATTATTAGCATGTTTTAACCACTAAATATAAAGATCCAGTCCATTTTAAAAAATGGAGGCCCCTTACACTTCAGTGTTGTGATGCAAATATTCGAGCAAAGTGCATAGCACTAGGAATTAAAAAGGTATTGTCGGATATTATTAACCCTAATGTTAGAAATTGCGTAATTCAAATCTGGTATTGGAATAAGAATCAAGAGATCTTCAATCCAAGCTTAATTTATTATATACAAAATGTATGTATGATAAGTATGAAGGTTCGTATATACGGGTCCACTGAAATACCACGCAGGGCACTCAGTTAACTAATCCATTGTTCTAAGTTCTTCTTAAAATACTCTGACAGAAATCCTCCACTTCTTCTGTTGGCCAACCAGAGCAAAGGACTGAGTGTGGTCCAGACTCCATTTCAGCCAATCCGTTCCATTTGTTACCAGGCATAGTTGCTATGATAATAACCTGCGGAGTCAGCACCGAGAATACACAAAATCCACTGTAGCCAGGTTCAAGGACAGTTTCACAGACATCAAAGAGAGAGTGTTCTTATCAGCCTGTTATGTGAAACAATCCATATCAGTACAGTGCTCCTCATTAATGCATTCCTTCCAAGCTATTCATCACATACAAATCCAATTAAAAATAAAACCCATCAATTCCCCCTTTTGACACCCTCTAGGGTGTCACTCATTAAAATACAATACAAACAAAAATAAACACTTTTATTAATAGACAATTTGATAATATAAGTCCTTCAGTCCTTCCATCGACACCCAACTTGCAAACTGTTACCAGTCATCAAAGAAGTTCAAACCATCACATAAGGAAAGACAAACATTCACATGGTTAACTTGATTAATAAAGCATAAAACACAGGATTAATAGAACACAAAACACAAGATTATTAAAACTCTAGGGTGTGATTAAAGATTTTTAAAGGGAAATTTTTGAATTCCCTCTTTTGACACCATTTATGGTGTCACTCTAAACAGAGTATAATCACCCTTAAGAATAACAGGATATGGAAATTAAATCACAACATTTAATGTTAATAAAAAATAAAAAATAATAATTTTAACCCTCTATTCCTCCCCTACACCTAACATGTACTGAGTTGGCTACCAGCCACCCAGGAATCCTTTACCTTCACATCAGGAAGAATAAACAATCACAGTGGTTAGTAAAAACATAAGGTAATAAATGAGCAAGAACTGAAAATAAATGCGTGTATGTATTTTACTAGGCAAAACATGGATCATCCAGCTTGGTCTCAGAGTCAGTAGCAGAGTCACCTGCATCATCCTGGGCCGTAACAACAGCATCATACCCGACGCCTGCACCACTCCTACCACTGACCTCCTGAGACAGGGGACGATGCAAGCAGCACAACACATTAACAGCAAAAACACAATTACTAGGGTCAGAAATCCAGTAACCACCATAGAAGAGTACTCACCAAACCAGTCACTCAGCCAGGAAATAAGACAACATCCACAAAGAACAAGTATACCCATAGAAGCTATAACTTCACCCAGAATAGTCACAACAATAGTTTTCCATTTACCAAATATGTTATCAAACCAACCGTTTATGGAGCTATCAATACCAGAGTTCTCAACCAGTTCGTTCGCCAGCGTGGTGATGGTCACTCAAGCGCTTTGGTCACGGGCCCGTCCGGTGCTATATTGTTGGAGATGAAAGTACAGCACATATATCCAAACAGAACACAAACCCCGTCCTGCTCAGCCAAAAGCATATCTAAAGCTATTCTATTCTGCCATGTCATTAAGCTAGTTGCCGCTGTCTGCTCAGCTAATCCCTTTATTGCATCACGAGTGTGGTTTATAAATACTTTGCTGGTTATATTAAATATAATTTATCCAATCTACATTTTTATTAATTGTTGACCACCAGAAAATACTTGATTCAAACCCAGCTGCGATCTGATTGTGGATCCCATCAATATATATCCTTTCATCAAAGGATCCCGGGAGGAGGTCCTACTTTCTATGTGACAACTCACCAGTCTCCGACACGTTTGATTGTTTGCGTATGTAGGTGAGTTCACAATCAGTTATCACCACACATCCATCAGATGTCAGCACGGGTCTGGTTTTTGGCTCCTAAAATCCTCTGGCTGCAACAAAGAGGAGAGATTAGACTAGAAAAACAATTTAGAATCCCCTGTGACTTCAAATTGAGGCAACCCAGGTCGGGACGACCCCCGTTATCGGGCTTGCATGGAGGATAAACCTGACAGAGAGTCAAAGCCTGTCAAGGGGAACGGAGTAGTTGTCAACCCTGGTTTGGCTGTCCCACAGGCAAAACAGTCCTCTTTAGACATAGTTTTTTGCCGTATACTGAATCCATTCCAACCACAGGTTAAGATTTCTATACCCCGTTTCCACCTGTACTACTTCCTCCAGGTCTATAGTTTTGCACTATCTTTACCACAGCCCCGGTCTCACTACCTCCCTCAGAGAGGTTTACTCTAGAATTTCCCCTTTCCCTACGTCTAGCTGTCTCCTATGCCTTTTCAACTTGTGTTAGGTTAACTACTACTTCTGGCTGAAACAGGAGGGTCCGTGTGTGTTAGGAATATGGCCCCCACAATCAGACAGCTACCCACCGTCGGGAGACCTGTGAATCCCCACCCTTGCCCTGAGAACATGTCAGATGCCAGAGGCCAACCCATTGCTTTACCTTCTATCGAACTCACACAGGGATGATCAGACAGGGTAAGGGAATCTTCGTTAAGGAGCCAACCCCCGAGCCCTAGTGGTAATCGGATCTTTCTCCTAACTCTGTGTTTGTTCGTCAGGTGTAGCTGGTTTTGTACAGTGTGTGACATGCACCCAGATGGATCTCTCAGCTATTCTGCTGGCAAAGGCAGTACTTGGTAGGGCCCTTCCCGCCAGGCCTGCTTCAGTCTCCTGGTTAGATAGAGTGGGTCACCTTCTCCTTTAGTTCACCTGTGGGGCACAAAACCTCTGACATACAGGTGTGGTTAATAAACTATCATACATGTTTGTTTGTTTTTTTTAAGTATTTTGTCCTCTCCTTCGTATATATTTAATATTTAATCCAACCATCCCCCTTTTTGACACATGATTTGGCCATGTGTCAATATTACCACCTATCTAAACAATCACTTTAGTTAATATTGGTAATTCATTATCCAATTGCCATTCCCCCACTCTCTCTTCTGTTATTTTATGGTTCAAATCAAATATATTATTACCAAATTATAATCTTCTTCACAATTTTCACAGTACTATAAATTACCCTCAACTTAGTAAAATAAACTATCTTAAAGTCCTCCTCTCATGCCTTTAGAATTTACTAGTGTGGATGATTAATTAACACCAGAAGGTTAAAACAGAGTTCAGAGGCAATTGAAATCATTTAACGAACTGTTTAATCCCATAGTATACTAAACATTACCATTATTCTAAATACTTCATAAATGTTAGCTATCCCAAGTGTTCATTAAATCCTCATGACATTCATTCTCATAAGAAATCATATATACCCCAAACTCAGCCAAAAAGCTAAAAAACTCCATAAAATTCACTGTGTGCTCCTCTAAGACCTATCACCCTTGACCTGCTGAAACCCCCCAAAATTGAAACAATAAGGCTTTATAAACATCATACTAGGTGTGTTGTTTTTTTGTTTGAAAAACCCAATTTGAAAAACAACAACCACAAATAGCTTCCTCCAATTAAAAATAACACTACCGGTTCTAACCCTGGTGGAAATGAGTAGATGTTGGTGGTGTGGTTAGATTGGGTTTCTTGGCAGCTTCATTGGGGGTCCTGGTTGGGGTGTTGCATTCCCATCCATGACATACTTGGCAGCATTTCAGGGTTGGGTAGTTGCTGTGGCTGGATATTTGACCCTCCAGGATATTGGGGTGCTGGTTGTGGTTGGAATTGTTGGGCGCCTTGCCAGGTTGGCCTTTGACCTGGGTATCTGGGCCCACCCCCTTCTTGCTGTCCTCCATAACCTCGTCCTCTTGGTCGTTTTCTTAATCTCTGGTGTGGGTGTAGGCAAAATCTTGCCATGTGTCCTGGTTCCCCACAGTTAAAACAACATGGTGCATAACCAGGCTGTTGAGGTGGGTCTGGCTCTCTATACATCCTGTCAGACCAGTACCCGTTTGGCCCCACAGGAGCCATCATCTGGGGTCCCACCATTCCAGTTAGCGCCTGTACCACTGCAGCTGCTGCGGCGGCAACTGGATCAATACTCTGCACATTCTGCATATTCGGGGTGCTGGTCACAACCATCTGTTTGCCTGGTTTGTCTTCAGCCAGTTGTTTTTTCAAAACTTTCTTCTGTAGCTGCTTTAGTTCGTCTTCCTCCTTCCTCTTGCCTTCCCTCCATCGCTCCACATGATGTTGGGCTATCTCTGTGAACTCTGGGATGGATTTTGCTGTGAGTGCCACAACCTTTTCACACTCTACCCGGGCCTGGTCTGGGAGTCCCCCCAGGCAGTTTGCAAGGAAGAGGTGACTCATTGTATTTTTGGTGGGCTCTTCATTCCATGCTTGTCTCCAGAGGCACTTTGCCCTCTTCATGTAGGCTGGTATGGTTTCATCATCATTCAGCGTCAGTGTTCTCATGAGATCTGGCCTTGCCTGAGTGGGATACTTCCTTCTAACTGCATCCCATATGACAGTTCGGTATCGATCAAAACCAGTTGCTGCTCCTACTATTCCTCTCAGGCCTGCTTGTGTGAGTATCTCTTTGCATTCCTGATCTCCCATGCACCTGTTCATCACTGCCACTATATCCCCTATGGTGAGTTCATCTGCTGCAGTAAGGCTCTCAAAAGCCTTCACCCACCTGTGTCCTGATTCTTCAGGCTGGGGTAAACTGTCAACCAGAGTTTGCACATCCCTGTGTGGCCAGGGCTTGTATACTGGAACTCCCCCTGTTGTTTCTCTCAGAGGGTACTGACCCCCACAGTTACCCCCTCTCCCTTGAGTTTTGGCCCGTGTGCGTTGTGCAGGCCCTTCCTCATCCCAAATATCTCCTTGAAAAGCTCCATAGAGCATTTTTGTCTGCTTTACGTCTTCATACTCTTCCTCTTCTTCTCCCAAATCAATACAATGGCCCCCCTTGGCTCTGGTGTTCTATGCAGTGATGTGAGTGCCAGCTCCTTTCTGTCTTCTCTCACCTGCTTTTCCAGTACTTTCAGTTCCTTTCTTAATTCGGCATTGTTGTCATAAATGGTTGAACTGGCTGTGCTTCTACGTCCTATTTCCTCATTCTCTCTCTCACTTGCTCCGGTTCGACACAAGTCCCGGTACTCTGTACTTCTCTCTGAGTCTTCTTCCTCTTTATCCAGTCTACTCAGCTGAGAAATCTGTTCTTTCAGATCTCGTGCAGTTTTCAACATCTGTTCGATATCACCTCTTCGTCTATTCACCTCTTCTTCACCCACCCATGTATCCTGCAGCACGCCGTCTTTCTGCTGATACTGTACCCGCCCAGTCAGTTCCAACACTGGTGCCATTGTTTTTGGAGGGTTTTCATACGGTGGTGGGGCCGATGGCAGGGCTGGATACAACCGATTTGTAATCTTGGGTGGTACTTTGTCTTCCCACATTTTCTTCAGTTTCTCCAACATAGCCAAACCAATCCGCTCCTTTAACCTGGCTTTCTCCATCGCGTCTTTGGACTTCCCTTTGAGGGGCTCTCCTTCCTCTTTCCACTCACTTACTGCCTTCTCTGTTCTCTTCTTCAGGGCCGTCAGTATTGTCCTCGGTTCTCCTTCCCTGGGATTCCATTCATTGCCATTATCCATCCATCTGCTATCCATTCTTTGTATAACTTTTCTCCTCTCCTCTTCCATTCCTTCCCGTCTTTTCCCCCATTTATCTCGAGGGTGGATTTCAACACTTTAATTACTTTATCTGTCATTTTTGCCAATGTTGTTGTATCTATACTTTTGTTTTAAGAACTTTATTATTTATTCTTAATTGTAATTTAAAACCTTACTGACTCCAATATTTTGTATAAAAAGTGCTTTCAATGTTAATGGTCTAATATTTTTAGGTTAAAACCAAATGGGTAATAGTAATACCATTAGACCACTTTATTTAACTAAATAACCAAAAATGCAAATATAAATGATACAGATATCCCCAGTCCTAACCCATCAATAATTGTTTGTATCAATCTAAATCACTTCTCTCTATCTCTTGACTCTTCAAAAGCCACACTCTCGCTGTCTCCAGCCCCTTCCCTCGCAACTCTCTCTCCCTCTCCTCTGGTGGGAGCAGGTTCCTTCGAGGAGCTGTGTTAGTGTTTCCAATATTCTGTCGTTATTTAAGGTACTTTAATCTAGTTGTTTAAATCAAATTATTCCCACCTAATTAGTTAAAGTTGGTGCATGTTTATATTTAAACGATAAACCGAATTATTTCAATCTAATTGTTTAACCAGTATTTTGCAGGGTCAAACATTACATCAAATAATCAACAAAAAAGAAGCCTCAACCCAAGCACCTAAAACCAGTATTATGCTATGTCAAACATCAAACACTGAATCAAATAATAAACCAAATTGTTTCAACACAACTATTCAAAACCAGTTCAGTCACACAATTAATCACTTTAGCTTTATGTTCCCAATTGTTATTGGTGGGTTATATGGTTTAAACAATCACGAACCCAACAGTTATCCCCAAATTACACAGTTTGGACAGCCACAGACGTTTTAACTTCCAATTAGTTTTCTATCAAGGTATACTGGTTTATCATTCACACTCTCATTCATACGACCACACTCTCACTGTCTAACCTTTTATCATGCTTCCTAGGATTTTTAAGTCATAAACCGTACTGTCACACCACTTGTGTTGAATATCTGCTATGGGAGTCAGACCCCTCTAACCATAGTTCACTACTTATTTAAAACACATCCTATGGGAGTCACACCCTCTAACCATAGGTCACACCATTTATTTAAAATACATCCTATGGGAGTCACACCCTCTAACCATAGGTCACACTGTTTATTTAAAATACATCCTATGGGAGTCACACCCTCTAACCATAGGTCACACTGTTTATTTAAAATACATCCTATGGGAGTCACACCCTCTAACCATAGGTCACACTGTTTATTTAAAATACATCCTATGGGAGTCACACCCTCTAACCATAGGTCACACTGTTTATTTAAAATACATCCTATGGGAGTCACACCCTCTAACCATAGGTCACACTGTTTATTTAAAATACATCCTATGGGAGTCACACCCTCTAACCATAGGTCACACTGTTTAATTAAAATACATCCTATGGGAGTCACACCCTCTAACCATAGGTCACACTGTTTATTCGCTTTAAAGTGCCACCTATGAACCTCTAGTCATAGTTTGCACTCCCATGGGTTTAACCATCACAATTATCAAACATTTGCATAGTATATTATGAAATCGAAATAGTATACTGTAATTGTTATTTATAGTACAATAGGGTTCACTTACATCAAACAGGTGTTTCACAAAATTAATTTGGATAAAGCCAATGTGCAAAACTTCAGTTATATTACAATAGGTGTTTTGCTTACCTTTATAGAAGCCCGGGCAATTTGTGAAACACGGTTCGATGACAGTGATGTCCAATAGGCTGGGTGAATTCCAGCGAAGTGAAGTTCCGCTACCAGATCACGTCGGGGTCACCAATTGTTAGAAATTGCGTAATTCAAATCTGGTATTGGAATAAGAATCAAGAGATCTTCAATCCAAGCTTAATTTATTATATGCAAAATGTATGTATGATAAGTATGAAGGTTCGTATATACGGGTCCACTGAAATACCACGCAGGGCACTCAGTTAACTAATCCATTGTTCTAAGTTCTTCTTAAAATACTCTGACAGAAATCCTCCACTTCTTCTGTTGGCCAACCAGAGCAAAGGACTGAGTGTGGTCCAGACTCCATTTCAGCCAATCCGTTCCATTTGTTACCAGGCATAGTTGCTATGATAATAACCTGCGGAGTCAGCACCGAGAATACACAAAATCCACTGTAGCCAGGTTCAAGGACAGTTTCACAGACATCAAAGAGAGAGTGTTCTTATCAGCCTGTTATGTGAAACAATCCATATCAGTACAGTGCTCCTCATTAATGCATTCCTTCCAAGCTATTCATCACATACAAATCCAATTAAAAAATAAAACCCATCACTAATCAGACAGGTTTTTTACATGGACGATACATTAGAGGAAATATAAGTACTGGAAACAATAGAACACTATGAAAAATCTGGGAAACCAGGCCTGGTTTTCATAGCTGACTTTGAAAAGGCTTTTGATAAAGAACTACTGGAATTTATATAAAAATGCCTGGAACTAATTCTAAAACACTGAGAAATAACGAAAATCTTTACATATGCAACACTTTTACTGCCAGTAGATAGTGTATGTACATCTTCATAAAAAATGTAGTGGTTGTGTCCAACAGTTAGACACCAGATCAGCTCATAAGATTGTGTGATAAGATGTTGCTTTGATCACCTAAGTTGTTAACTGAGGAATGTAATGCTCTTCGTCTGTCTTATAAAACACATAATTATGAAATATAAATAATCAAAAGCATTTAAAAAATCTAAATTACACTGAAGCTCATATTTCCAACAACATTAGATTGGCGGCATCCATTCTGAGCTTTGATGGTGAGGTGGAGAGAGGTGGCCAGAGTTTGAGTGGAGGAATCGACTTTCCCCATTAACATGTCCTTTTGCTCCCTCTGCTGAAGAGAGAGAAAGAGGAAGTGAAATTGGGGTCATCCTGAGGAACCAAAACTACAGAAAAGGAAACAGGCCTGCAACGTGACCCTGCTGCAACCAACACAACTGATGATATCTGCAAGTAAAGCACAGTGTGTCTGTGTGTGTGTGTGTGTGTGTGTGTGTGTGTGTGTGTGTGTGTGGTGTGCTTGCGTGCGTTCATCATGGTGTAATGTTACACAGGGTTTAAGTCAATCAACACATACTGTATCTATAAACTAAGTTTAAGCTGCTGAATTAGTTACCTTCTCTGTAGTTATTTTCTAACTCATCAGCGAGATCGTTCAGCTTAATCTTTCTCAGAATCTTCACTGTGATCCTCACAGCTCCGCCAGGACTGTACTTGTCCACCATTTTATCCACTGTGTCTTTCGTGTCACCTTTCTTCAGCTGGTCCTTTGGGATGGGATCGAAGACTTCCAACTTCCCCTTAGTCAGGTGCCACTGAAACTGCTGCAGCTTTACTTCATTTAGTCGCTGCAGAAAAAACACTATCATACACTCAACAAGGTGGGTTTCCTGAAACAACAGAGCAGGGGGATTTCTCCATTTAAGAACAATATAGAAAGAGGTCTGACTGATACAAAATCTGCAAACAGCACATGACAACCAAAAAAGGAATTTAGGAAATGTACCACACGTGTTTACACACACACACACACCAGCGGCGTGCAGTCAGGGTAGGCTAATCTAATAAAAAACTATTATTCAGACCCCTTAACTTTTTCAACATTCTGTTACGTTACAGCCTTATTCTAAAATGGAATCCTCATTAATCTACACACAATACCCCATAATGACAAAGCAAAAACTTTTTTTAAACATATTTGCACATTTACAGTGGGGGGAAAAATAATTTAGTCAGCCACCAATTGTGCAAGTTCTCCCACTTAAAAAGATGAGAGAGGCCTGTAATTTTCATCATAGGTACACGCCAACTATGACAGACATTATGAGAGAAAAAAATCCAGAAAATCACATTGTAGGATTTTTTATGAATTTATTTGCAAATTATGGTGGAAAATAAGTATTTGGTCAATAACAAAAGTTTCTCAATACTTTGTTATATACCCTTTGTTGGCAATGACACAGGTCAAACGTTTTCTGTAAGTCTTCACAAGGTTTTCACACACTGTTGCTGGTATTTTGGCCCATTCCTCCATGCAGATCTCCTCTAGAGCAGTGATGTTTTGGGGCTGTCGCTGGGCAACACAGACTTTCAACTCCCTCCAAAGATTTTCTTTGGGATTGAGATCTGGAGACTGGCTAGGCCACTCCAGGACCTTGAAATGCTTCTTACAAAGCCACTCCTTCGTTGCCCGGGCGGTGTGTTTGGGATCATTGTCATGCTGAAAGACCCAGCCACGTTTCATCTTCAATGCCCTTGCTGATGGAAGGAGGTTTTCACTCAAAATCTCACGATACATGGCCCCATTCATTCTTTCCTTTACACGGATCAGTCGTCCTGGTCCCTTTGCAGAAAAACAGCCCCAAAGCATGATGTTTCCACCCCCATGCTTTACAGTAGGTATGGTGTTCTTTGGATGCAACTCAGCATTCTTTGTCCTCCAAACACGACGAGTTGAGTTTTTACCAAAAAGTTCTATTTTGGTTTCATCTGACCATATGACATTCTCCCAATCCTCTTCTGGATCATCCAAATGCACTCTAGCAAACTTCAGACGGGCCTGGACATGTACTGGCTTAAGCAGGGGGACACGTCTGGCATTGCAGGATTTGAGTCCCTGGCGGCGTAGTGTGTTACTGATGGTAGGCTTTGTTACTTTGGTCCCAGCTCTCTGCAGGTCATTCACTAGGTCCCCCCGTGTGGTTCTGGGATTTTTGCTCACCGTTCTTGTGATCATTTTGACCCCACGGGGTGAGATCTTGCGTGGAGCCCCAGATCGAGGGAGATTATCAGTGGTCTTGTATGTCTTCCATTTCCTAATAATTGCTCCCACAGTTGATTTCTTCAAACCAAGCTGCTTACCTATTACAGATTCAGTCTTCCCAGCCTGGTGCAGGTCTACAATTTTGTTTCTGGTGTCCTTTGACAGCTCTTTGGTCTTGGCCATAGTGGAGTTTGGAGTGTGACTGTTTGAGGTTGTGGACAGGTGTCTTTTATACTGATAACAAGTTCAAACAGGTGCCATTAATACAGGTAACGAGTGGAGGACAGAGGAGCCTCTTAAAGAAGAAGTTACAGGTCTGTGAGAGCCAGAAATCTTGCTTGTTTGTAGGTGACCAAATACTTATTTTCCACCATAATTTGCAAATACATTCATAAAAAATCCTACAATGTGATTTTCTGGATTTATTTTTCTCAATTTGTCTGTCATAGTTGACGTGTACCTATGATGAAAATTACAGGCCTCTCTCATCTTTTTAAGTTGGAGAACTTGCACAATTGGTGGCTGACTAAATACTTTTTTCCCCCACAGTATATATACAGTACCAGTCAAAAGTTTGGACACACCTACTCATTCAAAGGTTTTTCTTTATTTTTACTATTTTCTACATTGTAGAATAATAGTGAAGACATCAAAACTTAAATAGCACATATGGAATCATGTAATAACCAAAGAAGTGTTAAACAAATGAAAATATATTTTAGATTTTAGATTCTTGAAAGTAGCCACCCTTTGCCTTGATGACAGCTTGACATTCTCTCAACCAGCTTCATGAGGTAATCACCTGGAATGCTTTTCCAACAGTCTTGAATGATTTCCCACATATACTGAGCACTTATTGGCTGCTTTTCCTTCACTCTGCGGTCCGACTCATCCCAAACCATCTCAATTGGGTTGAGGTCGGGTGATTGTGGAGGCCAGGTCATCTGATGCAGCTCTCCTTCTTGGTCAAATAGCCCTTACACAGCCTGGAGATGTGTTTTGGGTCATTGTCCTGTTGAAAAACAAATGATAGTCCCACTAAGCGCAAACCAGATGGCATGGCGTATTGCTGCAGAATGCTGTGGTAGCCATGCTGGTTAAGTGTGCCTTGAATTCTAAATAAATCACAGGCAGTGTCACCAGCAAAGCACCTCCGAACCATCACACCTCCTCTTCCGTGCTTCACGGTGGGAACCAGACATGCAGAGATCATCCGTTCACCTACTCTGCGTCTCACAAAGACACGGCGGTTGGAACCAAAAATCTCATCAGACCAAAGGACAGATTTCCACCGGTCTAATGTCCATTGCTAGTGTTTCTTGGCCAAAGCAAGTCTCTTCTTCTTGGTGTCCTTTAGTAGTGGTTTCTTTGCAGCAATGCAACCATGAAGGCCTGATTCACACAGTCTCCTCTGAACAGTTGATGTTGAGATGTCTGTTACTTGAGCTCTGTGAAGCATTTATTTGGGCTGCAATCTGAGGTGCAGTTAATTACCGATTTCTGAGGCTGGTAACTCTAATGAACTTATCCTCTGCAGCAGAGGTAACTCTGGGTCTTCCTTTCCTGTGGCGGTCCTCATGAGAGCCAGGTTCATCATAGCGCTTGATGGTTTTTGCGACTGCTCTTGAAGAAACTTTAAAAGTTCTTGACATTTTCCGGATTGACTGAACTTCATGTCTTAAAGTAATAATGGACTGTCATTTCTCTTTGCTTATTTGAGCTGTTCTTGCCATAATATGGACTTGGTCTTTTACCAAATAGGGCTATCTTCTGTATACCACCTCTAACTTGTCACAACACAGCTGATTGACTCAAATGCATTAAGAAGGAAAGAGATTCCACAAATGTACTTTTAACAAGGCACACCTGTTAATTGAAATGCATTCCAGGTGACTACCTCATGAAGCTGGTTGAGAGAAAGCGAAGAGTGTGCAAAGCTGTCATCAAGGCAAAGGGTAACTACTTTGAAGAATCTCAAATATAACATATTTTGATTTGTTTAACACTTTTTTGGTTACTACATGATTCCATATGTGTTATTTCATAGTTTTGATAATAATAATATAATATGCCATTTAGCAGACGCTTTTATCCAAAGCGACTTACAGTCATGCGTGCATACATTTTCATACTGACAATGTAGAAAATAGCAAAAATAAAGAAAAGCCTTGAATGAGTAGGTGCTTTTGACTGGTACTGTACATATATACAGTGGGGGAAAAAAGTATTTAGTCAGCCACCAATTGTGCAAGTTCTCCCACTTAAAAAGATGAGAGAGGCCTGTAATTTTCATCATAGGTACACGTCAACTATGACAGACAAAATGAGGGAAAAAAATCCAGAAAATCACATTGTAGGATTTTTTATGAATTTATTTGCAAATGATGGTGGAAAATAAGTATTTGGTCAATAACAAAAGTTTCTCAATACTTTGTTATATAGCCTTTGTTGGCAATGACACAGGTCAAACGTTTTCTGTAAGTCTTCACAAGATTTTCACACACTGTTGCTGGTATTTTGGCCCATTCCTCCATGCAGATCTCCTCTAGAGCAGTGATGTTTTGGGGCTGTCGCTGGGCAACACGGACTTTCAACTCCCTCCAAAGATTTTCTATGGGGTTGAGATCTGGAGACTGGCTAGGCCACTCCAGGACCTTGAAATGCTTCTTACGAAGCCACTCCTTCGTTGCCCGGGCGGTGTGTTTGGGATCATTGTCATGCTGAAAGACCCAGCCATGTTTCATCTTCAATGCCCTTGCTGATGGAAGGAGGTTTTCACTCAAAATCTCACGATACATGGCCCCATTCATTCTTTCCTTTACACGGATCAGTCGTCCTGGTCCCTTTGCAGAAAAACAGCCCCAAAGCATGATGTTTCCACCCCCATGCTTCACACTAGGTATGGTGTTCTTTGGATGCAACTCAGCATTCTTTGTTCTCCAAATACGACGAGTTGAGTTTATACCAAAAAGTTATATTTTGGTTTCATCTGACCATATGACATTCTCCCAATCCTCTTCTGGATCATCCAAATGCACTCTAGCAAACTTCAGACGGGCCTGGACATGTACTGGCTTAAGCAGGGGGACACGTCTGGCACTGCAGGATTTGAGTCCCTGGCGGCGTAGTGTGTTACTGATGGTAGGCTTTGTTACTTTGGTCCCAGCTCTCTGCAGGTCATTCACTAGGTCCCCCCGTGTGGTTCTGGGATTTTTGCTCACCGTTCTTGTGATCATTTTGACCCCCAGGGTGAGATCTTGCGTGGAGCCCCAGATCGAGGGAGATTATCAGTGGTCTTGTATGTCTTCCATTTCCTAATAATTACTCCCACAGTTGATTTCTTCAAACCAAGCTGCTTACCTATTGCAGATTCAGTCTTCCCAGCCTGGTGCAGGTCTACAATTTTGTTTCTGGTGTCCTTTGACAGCTCTTTGGTCTTGGCCATAGTGGAGTTTGGAGTGTGACTGTTTGAGGTTGTGGACAGGTGTTTTTTATACTGATAACAAGTTCAAACAGGTGCCATTAATACAGTTAACGAGTGGAGGACAGAGGAGCCTCTTAAAGAAGAAGTTACAGGTCTGTGAGAGCCAGAAATCTTGCTTGTTTGTAGGTGACCAAATACTTATTTTCCACCATAATTTGCAAATAAATTCATTAAAAATCCTACAATGTGATTTTCTGGATTTTCTTTTCTCAATTTGTCTGTCATAGTTGACGTGTACCTATGATGTAAATTACAGGCCTCTCTCATCTTTTTAAGTGGGAGAACTTGCACAATTGGTGGCTGACTAAATACTTTTTTTCCCCACTGTATATATATATATATATATATATATATATATATAAAGAAATACCACATTTAAATAAGTATTCAGACCCTTTACTCAGTGCTTTGTTGAAGCACCTATTTTCAGGTCTCTCCAAATCTTGTTGTGTTACAGCCTGGGATTGAATTTAGAATTTTTTGTCACTTGCCTACACACAATACACCATAATATAAAGTGACATTTTGTTTGTCAATTTTCTTTACAAATTAATAAAAAAATAAAAGCTGAAATGTGTTCAACCCCTTTGTTATGACAAACCTAAATAAGTTCAGGAGTAAGAATTTGCTTAACAAGTCACATAAGTTTTATGGACTCACTCTGTGTGCCAAAATAGTGTTAACATAATTTTTTTATGACTAACTCATCTCTGTACCCCACACATAAAATTATCTGTAAGGTCCCTCAGTTGAGCAGTGGATTTCAAACACAGATTCAACCACAAAGACCAGGGAGGTTTTCCGATGCCTCACAAAGAAGGGTATATGGGTAAAAAAAGAAAAGCGGACATTAAAAATTCCTTAGAGCATGGTGAAGTTATTAATTACACTTGGGATGGTGTATCAATACACCCAGTCACTACAAAGATACAAGCGTCCTTCCTAATTCAGTTGCCAGATAGGAAGGAAACGGCTCAGGGATTTCACCATGAGGCCAATGGTGACTTTAAAACAGTTACAGAGATTAATGGCTGTGATGGGAGAAAACTGAGGATGGATTAACATTACTCCACAATACTAACCTAATTGACATAGTGAAAAGAAGGAAACTTGTACAGAATAAAAAAAAATCCAAACCATGCATCCTGTTTGTAACAGGGCACTAAAGTAATACTGCAAAAAATGTGGCAAAACAATTCACTTTTTGTTCTGAATACTAAGTGTTATGTTTGGGGCAAATCCAATACAGCACATTACTGAGTACCACTCTCCACATTTTCAAGCATAGTGGTGGCTGCATCATGTTATGGGTATGCTTGTAATCGTTAAGTACTGGGGAGTTTTTTAGGATAAAAAATAAACCAAATGCAGCTAAGAACAGGCAAAATCACTAAATTTTGCCACAATAACCTAAAACACAAGGCCAAATCTACACTGGACTTGCTTACCAAGAAGACAGTGAATGTTCCTGAGTGGCCAAGTTTCAGTTTTGACTTAAATCTGCTTGAAAATCTATGGCAAGACTAGAAAATCGTTGTCTAGCAATGATCAACAACCAATTTGACAGAGCTTGAAGAATTTTGAAAAGGATAATGGGCAAATATTGTACAATCCAGGTGTGCGAAGCTCTTAGAGACTTCCCCAGAAAGACTCAAGGGTGTAATCGCTGCCGAAGGTGATTCTAACATGTATTGACTCAAGGGTATGAATTCTTATGTAAATTAGATATTGCTGTATTAAATGTAATACATTTGCAAACATTTCTAAAAACATGTTTTCACTTTGTCATTATGGGGTATTGTGTGTAGATGGGTGTCCTTTCAGCAGTGCTGAATCATGGCGCGGACTCAGCTAACTTTCTAGAAGATTTTCCTTTGTAGCTTACTTTCCTCATTCACGCCATTGTTTGGTCGAGTTTGCTTTGTTTACCTTGATAATGTAAGTAATTGTCACGATCGTTGAGAGACGGGTCAGACCAAGGTGCAGCGTGGTATGCGAACATGTTTATTAAACTGGATGAACACTAGACAAAATAACAAACTCAACGAAACCGTGACGTCCTATGGGCTATACACGAAACAGGAACACAAACAAGATCCCACAACTAAGGTAGGCAACCAGGCTACCTAAGTATGATCCCCAATCAGAGACAACGAGCGACAGCTGCCTCTGATTGGGAACCACACCCGGCCAAACATAGACTTACAATACATAGATTCTCACACCCTGGCCAAACTACCTAGAGAATAACAGTCTCTCCAGGTCAGGGCGTGACAGTAGTACCTTTACTTCATGCCCTTTATTTCAATACATTATGTTGGTTTATCCGTTGCTTAATTCATATCTGTCATTTTTTTCATTTGCTGGTCAGCTGTTTATACCATGCCAATTGCTTTGTTTTTCACGTTGGTGTTTGATTTATCGAGCTAGAATTTCGTTTTGATGAGACCATGTTTCAGTCATTTTGATTGTTAATGTGGAATTTTCATTAGAACCTTCAACAATATTATTTAGAATATACAGTATGTATGATTGTGCGTGCGGTGCATTGGACGAATTGTAAATCCATTGTGAAAGGCTATGGAGTTTGCATTGCGAACTATTCATGTTAAATATGGCCATATAATGGTATTTTAATGCCACCTATCGGTTGTAACTGTGGATGCTACATCGGTCTATCACTGAGCTGAGTTGAGCAGTGCCATTTTGTCAGATTATATACAATATGCGGCTATCGGAGGCTATCGCTTGTGTACCTTGGCAACATTAGTATTTAGGCCTACATTTGGTGAAAACTTTGTCAATTTCGGTTAATAGCCTATGTCAGTCTGGCTGTTGGAGCTATCTGTTGTATGGTGAACTTGGGCTTCATCAAGGTTTATTTGTGAGTAAATCTGGATTTGATAATAGCCAGTGCCTACCCAGCCACCGACCTCACCTCACTGACACACACACACACACAAGCACATATGATGCAGCATATGTGGTTTTCAGACATTGCCAAATCTTACCTTCATTATCAGTTCCTTCTGCTGATGCAGCATATTGCACTTCCTCTATGTGGTTTTCTCACAATTATGTTTGACACCTCAGACATTGCCAAATCTTACCTTCATTATCAGTTCCTTCTGCTTCTCCTTCAGCCTAGTGATCTCCAGTTGATTATGCCCCACCCTAGACGGGGCCAACCTAGACACCAAAACAGTCAAGTCACACACTGCTCCCCTTCACCACCTTGTCATGCTGTGTTCCATATTTCTTTCACTTAGCTCAGGAAAATAATATTCAGATACACTTACATTCCAGAGGAGTTGCTGATCAGCTCATCCCACTCAGCCTGTGTCTACTCACACACACACACACACACACACACACATACACACACACACACACTGCATTATGTATGTAGCAGTCAGCAGAGAAATTGCTCAGAAATGGCACCTGTCAGAAATGGCACCTGTCAGAAATGGCACCTGTCAGAAATGGCTTACCTTCTTGTCCAGATAATCCAGCTCCTCCCCCAGCCGAGAGGTCATAGACATCAGACGACCACGCTTCCCATCAGACAAAGATGACCTGGACACAGGAAACAGTCACACACTGCTCTGCTCCCCTACACCACCACCACATGATCTCCTATATTAATGTCAATCAGTTCAGAAAAAGTATGCTATACATGAGCTACACAGCTGTTAATATCAATCTCCTCTCACATTTCATATGAGCAGCTTGGGACCTCCTCATTCAGTTCATCCCTCTCAGCCTGCTTCCAGACCCGCTTCCGAGAGATGGCTACATAAATACATGATATGGTAGGCATTATTGAGAATCACTGCACAAAAAGAAAAAATACCTTAGGTTTAACCTTACTAATAAAGCCAATTTCAAACTTTCTTCAGTCAGTCAATACAGATATCTCAAACCAGTTCTATAAACGTCTGTATTACCTGCTCTGTAGTTCTTCTCTAAATTTTCTGAGAGATTGTTCAGGCCCATTTTCCTCAGGATCTCCAGTGTCATTCGCACAGCTCCCTCATTGCTGTAACTCTCTACCATCTTATCCACTGTGCCCTGTCTGTTAGCATTCTCCAGCTGGCTCTTTGAGATGCTATGAAATTCATCCAAAACATGCCCCTTTAAGTACCACTGAAATTTCTTCAGCTCGTCTGAATCCAGGTCCTGAAAACTCCCCAGCAGCAGTTCCGGAACAATCGCCATTTTAGATCACTAGACATAATCAGAACATTACAACAATCTATTTATTTGTACCAGGTAAGCCTGTGGCGGTGAGCATGACATTTTAACATCAACAGTCTGTTCAACAAAGAAACGATGAAAATAATGTGTAAATGTTTGTACTTGGCTAAGACTATGGTGGTGTTGCTGCCTAACTACATTGCAGATGCCTGCTTGGAGGTGTCCAACACACAGGTGCCATCTGGAATTAGATGCAGGACAACTTTATTGTCCAGAGCGTGGTTGTCCTATGGTTATTTTGCATACAACATTCCCACAACAAATATATCTATTTCCTTGGATTTTGACTTTCTTTGACAGGACTATTTGTTTGTTGATTATTGAATCATTATTTTGTTGCTTGTGTTGATTTTCCTACTAATCAACTAGCCATTATTGCACTGACCAAGATAGACAAAGTTAACCCCCCAAAATAATTAAATAAAATACAATTATTATTATTATTATTACCTTTCTGGTAACAGAAGTGTTAGCTTTTCCTATGGTCGTTGTGTTCCTCTTGAACATGACACGGTGACTAATACTAAAACTGAAAGGCAGTAGATATCAGCAGCTTCCAACCATTGAGTCTACTTTGCAGAACTGCAAACATTGAAGGGTTAGGGTCATGGGGGATGTGCTTGTGGTCGGTGGATGGTGCATGAGAGGTATAACTAAATCTCACAATGAGTCACTGCAGACAGCATTACAATAACACAATGGTTGTTAGTGTGTATTATTTTGGGAACCTACGTGAATAAATAACACAAAATGTTAATACTTATTTCATTTATTTAATTATCAAAATTATGCAACACCCAATGCCCCTGTGTGAAGAAGTAATTGCCCCCTTACACTCAATAACTGGTTGTGCCACCTTTAGCTGCAATGAGACTGCAACCAAATGATTCCTGTAGTTGTTGATCAGTCTCTCACATCGCTGTGAAGGAATTTGGTCCCACTCTTCCATGCAGAACTGCTTTAACTCACCAACATTGGTGGGTTTTCGAGCATGAACTTGGCATTTCAGGTCCTGCCACAACATCTCAATCGGGTTTAGGTCTGGACTTTGACTAGGCCATTCCAAAACTTTAAATGTGTTGCTTTTCAGCCATTCTAATGTAGACTTGCTTGTTTGTTTTGGATTATTGTCTTGCTGCATGACCCAGCTGCGCTTCTTTAGAATTCTCTGATACAGAGCAGAATCCGACTTGCTCATTGAAGGAACAATGAATTCTGCTCTGTATCAGAGCATTCTAAAGGAGAATGTCAGGCCATCCGTCCGTGAGCTGAAGCTGAAGCGCAGCAGAGTTGTGCAACAACAAAGTCGTCCGCAGAGAGGAAGGAGGGAGGGGGAGGAGGTGGAGGATTAAGTTGAAAGTTGAAAAGAGTTTCCCAGGATTTGAGGCAGAAGCTTGAAATTTAGAATGATAGAAAGTGGCTTTAGCAGCAGATACAGAGGCAAAGAAGGTAGAGACGAAGGAGTGGAAGGATGATAGGTCACCCAGCAGTTTAGTTTTCCTCCATTTTCGCTCAGCTGCCCGTAGCCCTATTCTGTGAGCACGCAGTGAGTCACTCAGCCATGGAGCAGGAAGGGAAGGGTTGAACCGGCCGGGGGAAAGGGGACAGTGAGAGTCAACGGATGCGGAAAGGGAAGAGAGTAGGGTCGAAGAGGCAGAGTCAGGAGACAGGAGAGATGATAGGATAGAAGAAGAGAGAGTATTGGGAGAGAGAGAGTGAATATTACTCTAAGTGGGAGGGGGCTGGGAAAGGGTGAAGTCAAATGACGAAAGGAGTAGAAAGAAAGAGGTGGAATGAAATTAATCTAAGTCAGCCTTCGTGAGGTTGAATTCGCTCAGTTTGATGAGTGGTGAGACCTAGGCTTACTGGTAAAATGCACATGAGGGGGTACTTCAGGGGTTCTCCGGGATGAGCAAAATGTACTTGGTACACAGAAGGCCTGTGTAGCTCAGATGGTAGCGCATGGCATTTGCAACGCCAGGGTTGTGTGTTCGATTCCCACGGGGGACCAGTATGAAAATGTATGCACTCACTAACTGTAAGTTGCTCTGGATAAGAGCATCTGCTAAATGACTAAAATGTAAAATGTAAGGCTGCTGAGGGGAGGATGGCTCATAATAATGGCTTGAATGGAGTAAATGGAATGGTATCAACAACATGAAACCATGTGTTTGATGTATTTGATGCCATTAATTCTGTTCCAGCCATTACTATGAACCCGTCCTCCCCAATTAAAGTCCAACCACCACCTTGGTGGTACAGTAACCGAAAAAGGTTGAGAACAACTGGTCCAGTTCTAGCTTGTGTGAAGTTTTCAGTGTCATGTGATATCATTAGTGAACACTAGATGGTGCCATCCACCACATCTGTTATTCTTCCTAGGCCGACTGACACTCCAACCGCAGATTATCATTTGTGCTGGGATAAACATTGAGCTTTAGTTGTCTGGCTGCTTTCTATTTCTGAATGACAGGAAGAGCAATTAAATACAGATTATTATGTAACTCAGTAAATCTGTGATGCAGTGGAGTAATTATAATTAAAGCTGCAATATGTAACTTTTTGAGCTAACCGACCAAATTCACATAGAAATGTGAGATATAGATCTGTCATTGTCATTTAAGGCAAGAAGCTGTAAATCTGTTCTATGTGCGCTATTTCTATGTTTCCCATTCTTAAGTTTCATTTTTCCATCTTTTACTTTTGGTTTTGTACACCAGGTTCAAACAGCTGAAAATATAATATTTGTGGTTATTGAAAATATATTTCACAGCGGTTTAGATGGTACAATGATTCTCTACACAATGACTGCTGGTTTTGTCACATAAACTGAAATTAAGCAAACTATTAGAATTTTAGCAACCAGGAATTGCGATTTCTGCATATTGCACCTTTAAGCTGTGTGTGTGATCATGGTCAGAGATAGTCAGTCAGAAATGTTTTTGTTCGTTGCACACTGTTTCTAGCTTGCTTTATCTCCCCACTTACATGTTGGCTTTGATACTGTACAAAGTAAGAGAGTGGTCAGTCACCATGATGAAAGAGAAAACCTTGTGAGAAGATCAAATCTAAAAACAGCGGCAGGTGTAGCAACTAAGAGGGAATAAAGGTACTGAGGTCACAGTTGACTTCTAACTCTATTATCACGGCTGATAAGCTAGGCCGGGGGAAATAGGGATTTAAAGCAGTACCAGATATGTAGTGTAGTCATGGCAGATATGTAGTGTAGTCATGGCAGATATGTAGTGTAGTCATGGCTTTGCAAATAATACAAAAAAATACCCCGGCTTTAATGGATGTTTGAAGTCTCTGACTTCCGCATGTTATTTACAAAAGAGTAAAGCCTTCCCTGGGTGTCTTTACCCCGAGTGCCTCCACTCCACTCCTCCACTCTGAAGAGGATTTTTTTTGGTGCTTTTTCAAATCCTTTGAAGAAGTTCTGCCTCATTATGCTGCGTGACATGCCTTATGAAGAAAGGAGCGGACGGTGAAAGGGTGGCATAGTGGAACGAATGGGTGTGGCATTCCCTCTGCGCCCTTCCCCCCGGGGGAGAAAGGTGGCTGTACTATCCCACTGGGCACGGACGTCAATTCAACGTCTATTCCACATTGGTTCAACGTAATTTCATTGAAATGACGTGGAAACAATGTTGATTCAACCAGTGTGTGCCCAGTGGGATAGCAGCACTGTGCCTAGACCTGTTGGCTCAATTTGCTTCTACTTCCTCAGCATTATCCACCACAGTAGAGAGAGGGAGGTCTTCCGTGGCAGTGTGAGTGAAATAGAAGGATGAGCTGGCTTGTCTGTTTGTCAGGTTGTCATCCAACCGACAGGTGAATTCAGGTACGGAAATGATGGATGATGCATGTACTATACACGCCATCCTCCTCAACAGCCCTAATACACTCACAAAGAAATATCTTAATGCATCCATGTGTGTTGTTTTGGTATGGAGCCCTGGCTAGCTCAGAGGAAAGGTGCGATAGATGGAGTTTGATTTGATGAGATTGGATGTGGATCGGTGTTATCACATTGCCGGAGGGAGAGCATGACAGACTGTCTGTTTGACAGAGAGGGGGAGAGAGAGAGATAATTCTCACCACACAGCTGGCTCCTCTCCCATGGACATGAGAAGCAGGGAGGGAGTCAGGGCAGATGGTGCCCAACTGGCTGTACGGCTCCCAGCCAGACTGCAGCTCTGCTGCATGTCACACAGACACGTAGATCAAACTGGAGACTGGCACATTATTCTACAATGTTTTCCTGTGACATATTGGAAGTAAATTACACACCCACTTACATACATGAACGTTTAGCAGCTAAGCTACACATGCTGACTCAGTTAGTGTGGGTCTTTAAGGTCCCAGTGTTCTCTCTGTCCATTTTTTTTGTTTAGCAAACGTTTTCAATGTTTCTCTTTACATTGTGATATTGTTTTACAAGTAGCTGCTATCTAATCTTTGGTTGGGGTTGTGGTTGCGATTCGATGTCTTGCCCATATGCAGAGAGGTAAAAGGTTCAAACAAAAACTGTCATGAGCCCTCTCACTCCACCGGGTTACCACCTTTATGTGTTTCCACTATCTTCCACTCTGCTCATCTCTCTCTCTCTACTCAGCCTAACGAGCTCCACCTGTCCCTGCTCTGCTCGGCTCTAATTACTCTGCCAGCTGCGCTGCATTACCCACTAACCTCTCCCAGTATTTTAAGTCCCGTCTTTCAGCTCTCCTGTGTCAGATCGTCTGCAAAGCTCACACCCGGAACCTGTGTGCTCGCGCTTCTGGCTCACCCTTGTTTTGTGACCCCGGACCTGCCTGATTCTTGGATACTCTTCTGCCCCAGGAAAACCAGACCTGCTTTCTGCCATTACGACTCCTGACTACTCTCGACCCGTTAACTCTGACCAGCCTTCTGCCTTGCTATAACGTATTTGGATTTCCCTTGAACTGTACTTCTGCCTTGTTTCATCCGCCCCGCTGTGTCTGTGTTTCCTCCCCCAGGACTTCTGGACCACCAACCACCGGCGTCATCGGACGCATCGCTGCCACTGGGGGAGGGCCCAGACCCAGCACATTGGACGGGGAACCCCTGGAGCCTTCACTCACTCCCTACTTCCCCTTTTCCCTTAAGTTTTAATAAACTTTCTGGTGTGACGCAATTGTGGTCCTCTTGTCGTCTGTCTGAACCGTGACAGTACGATCTGACCATCATGGACTCAGCGCACACTTCCCCCGACATGGAAACCGAAGAACCTGAGCAACCCACCGCCATGCTACGCCTGGAACACACTGAGAGAGAGCTAGGCCGCATGAGCGGCGACATCACCTCTCTGCTTCAGGTCGGCCACCAACAGCATCAGCAGTTCCAGCAGCACCAGCAGCAGTCCCAGCAGCAGCAACAACAACTCGCCAGGATCATCCAACTCCTCACCAACCTTAAACAGCCAGTCTGCCACCAGCCCTGCCTCCGAGTTACCTGCCCCGGTCATTTCAGCCGCTGCCCCGAACCCAAGATTGGAAACCCCGAGCGGTTCAACGGCGATTCTACCCAGGTCCGGCCATTCCTGACTAGCTGCCGACTTCAGTTCTCCCAGGCAAGGACCTTCGCCACGGAGGGGGCTAGGGTCGGGTATGCCATCACTCACCTGACGGGCCGAGCTCGACTCTGGGGAACAGCAGAGTTCGAACGTCAAACCCCCGCATGTGCAACCTTCGACCTGTTTGCTGAGGAGATGCTGAAGGTGTTTGACCTGGATTCACCAACCGCAGAGGCGTCTCGTGAACTGTTCAGGATTCGACAAGGCAGACGTACAGTCGCAGACCATTCCATCGACTTCCGAACCCTGGCAAGACGAAGTTCTTGGAACACACCATCGTTGGTGGACGCGTTCTTCCATAGCTTGGCTGACTATATCAAGGACGAGTTGGTCTCCCATGAACTGCCTTCCACTCTTGATGAAGCCATCGCACTGACTGTCCGGATCGACAGAAGGATACAGACCCGTCGTCGTGAGAGGGGGCGCCAAGGTCCACCTACTACCGGCATTCGGAGAGATCCGACTGGGCTCCTGTCAGCTACTGCCACTCACCCAAGTCAGCTTGATCAGTCTGAGCCTATGGAGATTGGGCGAGCCTCTCTCACTCCTGCAGAGCGCCAGCGCCGCTTCACCTCAAACCTCTGCCTCTATTGTGGAGGTGATGGACATCGTGTGGTAACCTGCCCTTTTAAAGGCCGAAGCTCACCGGGCATAGGGGGAGTCCGGTTGAGCTCAATGACCATCCAGTCCTCCGACCGCAAACCCTTGCTGCAAGTTCACCTCCGCCTCTCTGACTCTACTCACACCCTGGCTGCTCTGGTGGATTCTGGCGCCGAAGCCAACATAATGGACATCAAGCTGGCACGCCAACTGGGACTGGAGAACCTCCGTTTGACACCTCCTATTCCTGCCCGGGCACTGGACGGACACTTACTCGGATCGGTCACTCATGTCACGGCCCCGGTCTTGATGGGTCTGTCCGGAAACCATCAAGAAACTATCCAGTTTCACCTGCTCCCCTCTCCAGGCCAACCCCTCATCCTGGGTTACCCATGGCTCCGCCGGCACAACCCTCAGCTCGACTGGGTGACCGGGGTGATCAGGGAGTGGGGAGAGGACTGCCACCGAACCTGCCTGCTTGCTGCCGCACTACCCCCTCGGCCAGTACCTACTAACTCCGCCCCTGACCTCTCCCATGTCCCAGAATGCTACCATGGTCTCAGAAGTGTTTAACAAAGCAAGAGCCACGTCTCTGCCCCCTCACCGACCGTACGACTGTGCCATCGACCTCCTCCCTGGAACAGCCCCTCCAAGGGGCCGTCTTTATTCGTTGTCTGCTCCTGAAAGAAGGTCCATGGAGGACTACATCAATGACTCTCTGTCCACAGGATTGATCCGTTCATCTTCATCTCCGGCTGGTGCTGGCTTCTTCTTTGTGGGGAAGAGGGACGGATCTCTTCGCCCCTGCATCGACTACAGGGGACTCAACGACATCACAGTGAAAAACCGTTACCCTCTCCCTCTGCTCACCTCTGCTTTTGAGTTGCTCCAGGGAGCCACTGTTTTTACCAAGTTGGATCTCAGAAACGCTTACCACCTAGTGCGGATCCGGGAGGGAGATGAATGGAAGACCGCATTCAATACACCAACAGGCCACTACGAGTATCTGGTTATGCCTTTTGGCCTCACCAATGCTCCTGCTGTGTTCCAGGCTCTAGTGAATGATGTACTGCGGGACATGTTAAACAAGTTTGTCTTCGTTTACCTGGATGACATCTTAATCTACTCCAGAAACCTGTCTGAACACACCCGCCATGTCCAGCAAGTCCTTCATCGTCTTCTGGAGAATTCCCTCTACGCCAAGGCAGAGAAATGTGAGTTTCACGTCAAGACAGTGGCCTTCCTGGGGTACATAGTGGCAGAGGGAAGTATCCAAATGGATCCTGCCAAAGTATCAGCAGTCACGTCATGGCCAGTTCCGGAGAACAGAAAGAAGCTGCAACAGTTTCTGGGGTTTGCTAACTTCTATAGAAAGTTTATCCGGAACTACAGTACCGTTGCTGCCCCTCTCACTGCTCTAACCAGCACCAAGCAACCCTTCACCTGGACCCCAGCAGCCGACAAGGCCTTCAGTACCCTCAAGGTAAGGTTCACCTCCGCTCCCATCCTCCAGATGCCTGACGTGGACCGGCAATTCATTGTGGAGGTGGACGCCTCGGATGTGGGAGTTGGTGCTGTGATTTCTCAGTGGGCTGCGGAGGATAGGAAGCTCCATCCCTGTGCCTTTTTCTCACGTCGGTTGTCCCCCTCTGAGTGCAATTACGACATAGGGAACCGAGAGCTGCTGGCTGTGAAGCTTGCCTTGGAGGAGTGGCGTCACTGGCTGGAGGGGTCCACCATTCCATTTCTCGTTTGGACCGATCATAAGAACTTGGAGTACATCCGCACGGCCAAACGGTTGAACTCCAGGCAGTCCCGCTGGGCCCTGTTCTTCACCAGGTTTAATTTCACTCTGTCATACCGGCCTGGATCACGCAACACCAAGCCAGACGCCCTCTCCCGTCAATTCCAGAAGGATGACAACCCCTCCAAGGATCCTGTGTCGATTCTGCCAAGTCCCTGCATCGTAGCAGCTCTGACCTGGGCTGTTGAGGAACAGGTGCTGGAAGCTCTCCGTAACCAGCCCGGTCCCAGCACTTGCCCAGCTGACCGCCTTTTTGTCCCCGAAAACCTAAGGTCCCAGGTCGTTCAGTGGGGACATGACTCCCGCCTAGCTTGTCACCCTGGCTCCACCCGCACTTACAACCTGCTCGCCCAGAGGTTCTGGTGGCCCGCTCTGAGAAAGGATGTACGGGAATTCGTCCAAGCCTGCCCCATCTGCAACCAACACAAGTCGTCCTGCCAGCCCCCAGCCGGATTGCTGCAGCCCCTGCCTGTGCCCAGACGTCCCTGGTCTCACATCGCCCTTGACTTTGTCACGGGGCTGCCCCCTTCAAGGGGCAAGACCGTCATTCTCACCATAGTTGACCGATTCAGCAAGATGGCACACTTCATTCCCCCTCCCCAAGCTCCCAACCGCCAAGGAGACCGCCCAGGTGGTCCTGGAACACGTCTTCCGGATCCACGGACTGCCAAAGGATGTAGTTTCTGACCGTGGTCCACAATTCTCCTCCGCTTTTTGGAAGGAGTTCTGTCACCTGCTGGGAGCCACAGTCAGTCTGACTTCCGGATTCCATCCCCAATCCAATGGGCAGTCAGAGCGGGCAAATCAGGAGCTCGAGAAGGCACTGCGATGCATGACTTCACGCAACCCCCACTCCTGGTCGCAGCAATTGACATGGGTGGAGTACGCACACAATTCTCTGACCTGCTCTGCCATCGGTATGTCCCCTTTCCAATGTGTTTATGGATACCAGCCTCCTCTATTTGCCAGTCAGGAAGGGGAGGTTACTTGCCCATCTGCACTTGCGTTTGCCCGTCGATGTCGCCGCACCTGGTCACAGGCCCGAGCCACACTTCTCAGATCCGTTGCCAGCTACACTACCGGGGCCAACCGTCGGAGAATCCCTGCTCCCACCTACCATGTTGGTCAAAGGGGTGTGGTTGTCGTCAAGGAACCTGCCACTCAGGGTGGAGTCGCAGAAGTTGGCACCTCGGTTCATTGGCCCATTCCCTATCATAAGAGTGATTAGCCCAACTGCTGTCCGGCTCCAACTGCCTAATTCCATGAGGGTGCACCCCACTTTCCATGTGTCTAAGATTAAGCCCATTCATGAGAGTCCGCTGGTCCCTGCTGCGCCTTGTCCTCCTCCTCCACGGCTCGTCGATGGTGGTCTGGTTTACACCGTCCGCCGCCTGCTTCGGTCCAGACGGAGGGGTAGGGGTCTCCAGTACCTCATTGACTGGGAGGGCTATGGACCTGAGGAAAGGACCTGGGTGCCAGCTAGTCGGATTGTGGATAGGACTCTCATCACCGCCTTCCACCAACGGCATCCTGATCAACCTGCAATCCGTAGGGGCCGCCCCAGAGGGATCCCTAACCGTCCTGCCCGCTCGGCTTCCTGTCCTGTGCCTGATCCTGTCTCGGGACCTGTCCCATCTCCCCGACCACGGCCCTCCGGCTTCCTCCGAGGATGAGGGCGTTTCGCTCGGACCGTTCGGAGGAGTTCTAGCCCTCCTCCGGCTCCCCTCCTCCCGCCCGGCGTGGTGTTGCTCTTGGGACTTCTGGGGCCGTCCCTTGGGGGGGGGGGTTCTGTCATGAGCCCTCTCACTCCACCGGGTTACCACCTTTATGTGTTTCCACTATCTTCCACTCTGCTCATCTCTCTCTCTCTACTCAGCCTAACGAGCTCCACCTGTCCCTGCTCTGCTCGGCTCTAATTACTCTGCCAGCTGCGCTGCATTACCCACTAACCTCTCCCAGTATTTTAAGTCCCGTCTTTCAGCTCTCCTGTGTCAGATCGTCTGCAAAGCTCACACCCGGAACCTGTGTGCTCGCGCTTCTGGCTCACCCTTGTTTTGTGACCCCGGACCTGCCTGATTCTTGGATACTCTTCTGCCCCAGGAAAACCAGACCTGCTTTCTGCCATTACGACTCCTGACTACTCTTCGACCCCGGTAACTCTGACCAGCCTTCTGCCTTGCTATAACGTATTTGGATTTCCCTTGAACTGTACTTCTGCCTTGTTTCATCCGCCCCGTTGTGTCTGTGTTTCCTCCCCCCCCCAGGACTTCTGGACCACCAACCACCGGCGTCATCGGACGCATCGCTGCCACTGGGGGAGGGGCACAGACCCAGCACATTGGACGGGGAACCCCTGGAGCCTTCACTCACTCCCTACTTCCCTTTTCCCTTAAGTTTTAATAAACTTTCTGGTGTGACGCAATTGTGGTCCTCTTGTCGTCTGTCTGAACCGTGACAAAAACAAGCTCAGCCCCCACAGCTATAGCTACTGTTTGGCACCATTCACTGCAGCTGGCTACGTCACAACACAGTTTGGAGAAAGAGCGCAAGGCCATAACATGGGAAACATACTGTACATTTACATTTCAGGAGAAACAGCAACAGTGTGTGAGTAACTACCATGTGCCTAATCAGATCATACTAATCTATTTATGTTAAATAATAAATTCAATTACAACGTTTTTTGAAGCCGTAAACCAAACTGCAGTACCACTGGACATTTTTCAGGTTGTTTTATGTTTGAATGGTCTCTAAAACATTCAAAACAATATAATAGCTGTGTCTTGGTCCATTAGTCCATGAGTGTGTCAATTGATTTGGGCCAGTGTGCGGTGGGCTGTAGGAAATGAGTCTGAAGCTGGGCTGTGAGGAATGAGTCTGAGTGCTTAGCTGGAAAATCCTGCTGTCCACACGGGTCAACATCTTCTACTGTGGCCCTGTCAGAGAGCTGACAGCTGTGGACTTTCCAATCCTATGAGCCCTTCCTGTGTGGGACAGGAAGCAGACTCTCTCCCACTGGCTCGTGGGCCTCTGTCCCAAATAGCTCCCTATTCCCTATATAGTGCACTACTTTTGACCAGGCCTCTGGTCAAAAGTAGTGCACTATAGGGAATAGGGTACCATTTGGGATGCTGCCTAGCTCTGGCTCTGGCCTGGCCACCCTCCTCTCTCCTGAACCCCTGCAGAGCAGAGCTCACATCCCGCCTACAGCAGCTGGACTCACACCCCCCCACATCCACACCCACACCCACATCCACACCAACATCCACATCCACACCCACACCCACATCCACATTCACACCCACATCCACATCCACATCCACACCCACACCCACATCCACATCCACGCCCTTCCTCTCCTCAACATAGTGCCATCTATTGTGAGATGCCCTGCTGAGAAGAGCCATTCAGACAGACAGGATCCCAACGCAGTAGAGAGAATCATATTGAGAAATCCATTGACTTTGTCTAACCTGAAATGTATCAGGAGCTCTACTTTAACTCCCATGAGAGTGAAGAGGACCTGTTGTTTGTTAGAAAGTCCTGAGAGTTTTCCTGTGGCTCCTGCCTGTTGGACGTGTTGGCGCATGGAGGACAAGGCATCATGGAGAGGTGTTGAAAGTTGGTCATTTCAGGCTTTTAGGAGTTTCAAGCAGATAGCCCGCTGCTCAACTGCCCCAGGATCGTCCACTGTGAAAGGCTCTCATCGCCTCTCATTACCTCTCATCGTCTCTCCACCTCCACCGGGCTGCCATCTGTTCCACCCAGTCAAAATGGCCGCCACACAAGCCCTGCAGATGACAGTTGCAGGTGCATGCAATGACAACATCACACAGGCCAGCTAACAAAATAACTAAATACTATAGTATTCACTGTAGTGTTTTTGCAGACTTCATTGTAGTATTCACTGTAGTGTTGTTGCACACATTGCTGAAGTATACTGTAGTATTTACAGTTTATTATAGTTTAAATACTGTAGTAAAAAAACAATATAGTAATTATTGTAGGGTTTTTGCAGACTATAGTATTTACTGTAGTGTTTTTGCGGATTGTAGTATACCGTAGTATTTACTGTAGTGTTTTTGCGGACATTACCGTAGTTTACTACAGTTGAAAGGCTGATCATGGCTCACAACAACACCATTATCACAGAAACCCTAGACCAACTCTAATTTGCATACCGCCCCAACAGATCCACAGATGATGCAATCTCTATTGCACTCCACACTACCCTTTCCCAGTTGGACAAAGGGAACACCTATGTGAGAACGCTATTCATTGACTACAGCTCAGTGTTCAACACCATAGTGCCCTCAAAGCTCATCACTAAGCTAAGGACCCTGGAACTAAACAACTCCCTCTGCAACTGGATCCTGGACTTCCAGACTAGCCGCCCCCAGGTGGTAAGGGTAGGTAACAACACATCTGCCACGCTGATCCTCAACACAGGGTTCCCTCAGGGGTGCGTGCTCAGTCCGCTCCTGTACTCCCTGTTCACCCATGACTGCATGGCCAGGCACGACTCCAACACCATCATTAAGTTTGCCGACGACACAACAGTGGTAGGCCTGATCACCGACAACAATGAGACAGCCTATAGGGAGGAGGTCAGAGACCTGGCCGTGTAGTGCCATGATAACAACCTCTCCCTCAACATGATCAAGACAAAGGAGATGATTGTGGACTACAGGAAAAAGAAGAGGACCGAGCGAGCCCCAAAGGGTCTGAATACTTATGTAAATAAGGTATTTCTGTTTTCTAAAAACCTTTTTTCGCTTTGTCATTATGGGGAATTGTGTATAGATTGATGAGGGAAAAAATGTATTTAATCCATTTTAGAATATTGCTGTAACGTAACAAATTGTGGAAAAAGTAAAGGAGTCTGAATACTTTCCGAATGCACTGTATAACTGGTTTGTGTGGGGCTTTAGCTGAGATTGTTCTTTACAGAGTCAAGTATATTTTTTCCAGGCCTCAATTGTTCCTTTACTAGCACCATTCATTCTCGCTGTTGATAATTATAATGTTATAACTTCTAATAGTAACTGTATCCACTGGTTAAATGGGAGAGAATGAAGTGGTTGCCATCTTAGAGACAAAAATTATTTGTATTACTGCCTGCCAGCAGTAATCTTCTCTGATTGATTGAGAGGGGGCTAGCATCGTTAAGTAACATAATAGATGGAAATAATTGAATATTTAAATTCATGCACTTTGAAATAAATGTTGTAACTTTGCCCCAGAAGCATTTAACTGGAGGGTACTCCCACATCATATGAAGGAATGTACCTACCTGATTTAGGGGACACAGTGAACAGTTGGGAGTTGGGGCCAATTTCATCATAAAACGTTTCCTTGGTGTTAAATACAGTCTGTGAACACACTTAAAATGTACTGTATAAATTTATGGTTCGGATTACGGGATGCCAGGGGTATAGTTTTCCATATTCTGTTCCAGTTAAAGCGTGGTTCAGATTAAATTAGATACAGTGGGGAGAACAAGTATTTGATACACTGCCGATTTTGCAGGTTTTCCTACTTACAAAGCATGTAGAGGTCTGTAATTTGTATCATAGGTACACTTCAACTGTGAGAGACGGAATCTAAAACAAAAAATCCAGAAAATCACATTGTATGATTTTTAAGTAATTAATTTGCATTTTATTGCATGACATAAGTATTTGATCACCTATCAACCAGTAAGAATTCCGGCTCTCACAGACCTGTTAGTTTTTCTTTAAGAAGCCATCCTGTTCTCCACTCATTACCTGTATTAACTGCACCTGTTTGAACTCGTTACCTGTATAAAAGACACCTTTCCACACACTCAATCAAACAGACTCCAACCTCTCCACAATGGCCAAGACCAGAGAGCTGTGTAAGGACATCAGGGATAAAATTGTAGACCTGCACAAGGCTGGGATGGGCTACAGGACAATAGGCAAGCAGCTTGGTGAGAAGGCAACAACTGTTGGCGCAATTATTAGAAAATGGAAGAAGTTCAATCACCCTCGGTCTGGGGCTCCATGCAAGATCTCACCTCGTGGGGCATCAATGATCATGAGGAAGGTGAGGGATCAGCCCAGAACTACACGGCAGGACCTGGTCAATGACCTGAAGAGAGCTGGGACCACAGTCTCAAAGAAAACCATTAGTAACACACTACGCCGTCATGGATTAAAATCCTGCAGCGCACGCAAGGTCTCCCTGCTCAAGCCAGCGCATGTCCAGGCCTGTCTGAAGTTTGCCAATGACCATCTGGATGATCAAGAGGAGGAATGGGAGAAGGTCATGTGGTCTGATGAGACAAAAATATAGCTTTTTGGTCTAAACTCCACTCGCCGTGTTTGGAGGAAGAAGAAGGATGAGTACAACCCCAAGACCACCATCCCAACCGTGAAGCATGGAGGTGGAAACATCATTCTTTGGGGATGCTTTTCTGCAAAGGGGACAGGACGACTGCACCGTATTGAGGGGAGGATGGATGGGGCCATGTATCGCGAGATCTTGACCAACAACCTCCTTCCCTCAGTAAGAGCATTGAAGATGGGTCGTGGCTGGGTCTTCCAGCATGACAACGACCCGAAACACACAGCCAGGGCAACTAAGGAGTGTCTCCGTAAGAGGCATCTCAAGGTCCTGGAGTGGCCTAGCCAGTCTCTAGACCTGAACCCAATAGAAAATCTTCGGAGGGAGCTGAAAGTCCGTATTGCCCAGCGACAGCCCCGAAACCTGAAGGATCTGGAGGATCTGTATGGAGGAGTGGGCCAAAATCCCTCCTGCAGTGTGTGCAAACCTGGTCAAGACCTACAGGAAACGTATGATCTCTGTAATTGCAAACAAAGGTTTCTGTACCAAATATTAAGTTCTGCTTTTCTGATGTATCAAATACTTATGTCATGCAATAAAATACAAATTAATTACTTAAAAATCATACAATGTGATTTTCTGGATTTTTGTTTTAGATTCCGTCTCTCACAGTTGTACCTATGATAAAAATTACAGACCTCTACATGCTTTGTAAGTAGGAAAACCTGCAAAATCGGCAGTGTATCAAATACTTGTTCTCCCCACTGTATGTGGACCATACATATGAGCTTTCCAAATGTTGTTTAAATATTATAGAGATCAGTCCTTTCGGGAGCCCAGATAATTTACTTATAAAACCCATCATTGGATGTTTAGATAGTTAGGTTTCCCAAGGATCTCCATAAGCCAGCATAGTTGTCCTAAGTTGTAAATATAGAAAGAAAAAAAAGGAGTTGCCTGGTATGTGTCTTTCAAATATTGGAAAGTTCTCAAACTATTACTGTCCATGATATCGGTAAGGGTACGGATTCCACATTTGGACCACTGGGGGGGATGTAAAAGTGGTCCTCTGTAGCTCAGCTGGTAGAGCACGGCGCTTGTAACGCCAAGGTAGTGGGTTCGATCCCCGGGACCACCCATACACAAAAAAAAAATGTATGCACGCATGACTGTAAGTCGCTTTGGATAAAAGCGTCTGCTAAATGGCATATTATTATTATTATATTATAAAAGGCCGCCCTCCAGATTGCAAGGAATTCTTGTGAAATATTGGAGTATGGGCATGCCATTTTGATTCCCAGTTACAATGTTTTTCAATTTTGTGGCAAATAGAAATTGTGTGAGCAATAATACAACCAAAGCATAATTTAAAAAATGTAAGGGATATATGAGTGAAGACCACCTCTTCCAGGGCAATAGGAGACGCCATATTTCTCTCTATACTCATTGTTATTATTATTATTCCATCTACTGAGGTCGGATTGAATTGATTTGAGCTTTCTGTTAAAGTTTCTGGCAATGATTTGATCTAAATACGGAAATATACTGTATCTACTCCCAAATATTTAAAATGGGAAACGATTGGGATCCCATAAGTAGAGATGGAATACTCCATCGGGGTCTTGAGAGGCAGTAGGGCTGATTTGGTTAGATTCATTTTATAATTTGAGATGAAGCTGAATTTATCTATGATCTTCAGTGCGTTTGGGAGCGATTGAGATACATTGTCTAGATATAGTAAAATATCATCTGTGTATAATGAGATAAAATGATCAGTAGATTTTAGAGACATGGTGTTATTTCCTTTGATTGACAGGGCCAGAGGTTCCATGGATAATAAGACTAGCAGAGGCGAAATTGGATCTCCTTGTCTGCTGCTTCTAGGGATTCTGAACGGAGCAGAGCAGATATTGCCTGTTATAACTATGGCTGAGGGATTGGTATAGAGTATGTTTATCAAATTAATGAAATTGGAGCCAATTCCCATATGTTCCAAGACAGACCGAGATATTACCATTCTAGCCTATCAAAAGCTTTTTCTGCATTGAGAGATAATACAGCCCAAGGAGCTTTCTGATGAAGCATCCAAGATACTGTATGTTATAGTCAATGGTGGTTATCCAAGGATAAATGCTTTTTAGCAAACCCGCTTTGGTCCGTGTGGATCAATTTGGGTAAATAAGTCTTGAGGCGGGATGACAACATTTTGGAAATGTTGTCATATCTGTTTATCAAAGTTGTCAAAGTTGCCATATCAAAGATAGGGGGGCGATAGTGAGAAGGGCATCCTTACTTTTTTTTTATAAAAGCGAAATTAGTGCTGTGTTCACATCTCTCCCAAATGAACCTTTGTGAATGGCTGTATTAATCATTTAGAGCAATAGTGGACCTAATTGATTCCAAAATGTTAAATAGACCTCAGGAGGAACACATTTTACATTTTTAAATTTTAGTCATTTAGCAGACGCTCTTATCCAGAGCGACTTACAGTTAGTGCATACAATTTTTCATACTGGCCCCCCGTGGGAATCGAACCCACAACCCTGGCGTTGCAATACCGTCCCATCCAGGTGATTTGCCTTTATTCATGCTACCCAATGCCCTTTTGAGTTTATTGGGAGATATTTGGGCTCCCAGTGACGTGGCTTCCTCTGAATTCAGTTAATTCTAACAATAAGCTTTTCAGAGAATCAAAAAACATAGGATCATATGATTTTGAAGCATGCACATACAGTATAAAGGCTATTTTCTTTCCATTATGGATACATTTAAGGAAAGTGATTCTGCTTTTTTGGTCTTCGCCTTTACCCTCCTTAAAACATTATTTTTTTAATGTATCGTTATGATTACACCTTTAGTTTTGTTTTGGGTTGATGAAGAAGCAGCCAGTACAAGTGTGTGTCCTTTTGGAGCAGGTGTGTTTCTTGGAACATTGCTACATCAAAATGGTTTCTTGCTAATACTGTAAAAAATGATATTGTTTTTGTGGACTGTAGTGTTTTTTGTGGACATGACTGTGGTATTTACTATAGTATTCTCTACACTCTTAGAAAAACAGGTGCTATGTAGAACCTAAAAGGGTTCTTCAGCTGTCCCCATAGGAGAACCCTTTGAAGAACCCTTTTTGCTTCCAGGGAGAACCCTTTTGTTTCCATGTAGAACTATTTTGGGTTCCATGTAGAACCCTTTCCACAGAGGGTTCTACATGGAACCCAAAAGGGTTATCCTATGGGGACAGCCAAATAACCCTTTTGGAACCCTTTTTTCTTAGAGAGTACAGTGTACTACACAATTCTATAGTTAGTATTACACATGATCGAGGGATACTACAGTGTGTAGAATACTATTCTACAGTATACTATAGTTTCCTACATAATTCTGTAGTAAGTACTGTAATATTCTATAGTAAACTGTAGTCTTTTTTCATGTGGGAGGTCATCTATATGTCTCTGAAAGTCTTTAGTTCTCTTTTTCTACTGGCAGAGAGAGAGAGTGAGAAATGCCCTTGTTTGATGTGAATGTGAAATGAATTCAATTGGTGAAATAGGCTGTTACAAGCAATTAGCTGGGTTTTTGTTTTGTTAGGTTTTGTTTTGCATTGCGTAACAACATTATTCTGCTAAACAGGTTGGTGTCATCTATTATTCATTAACAATTTCTGTCAAAGATCAAAATGGTGAGTTGGTGTTCAAAGGCGACGTTTGGTAAAAGAGGAAACCTTTGATACCAGAGGAGAGGGCACGGTCCCACAACAGAGAATATGAACATGAAGGCTGAGGCAGTGTGTTTTTGATGTTATTGTCATCCATCTGGGTCCCACGCTCAATAAGAGACCCAACACAAACTCTGGGTACAACGTGCCGCTCGCTACACAAAGAGTGTTTCAACAGCAGCAGCCGATCGGTTTCAAGACTGTTTGTATAGGCTTATCGTTAACAGAGAGCAAATTCTACAAGAACATCCTTACAGATCTGGTAGATTTAGGGATCATTTTCACACAGTTAAAAAGCCAGCCCCATAAATTAAATGCAGATTTCTGAAATGTATTAACATACATTATATAGCAACACTGATATCTTATGTATAGTGTATACATTGTTAATATATCCACTATTATTGTACATCCAAGGCTTACATTTCAGGACGAATCTGAAAGAACATCCTTTCCAGGTGTCTCTTTGTAAATGTTGTTCTTTCTACGATCCACCAGTTGTCAATTGGTAATTTTCCAGTTCTAGCATGCTGTGCAATGTAACCTTGGTTAGCATTAGCAGGAGCCAGACAGCTGAGACAGACCTGTGCCCTGCAGGATTAAACCATCATTTACATTTAACATTTTAGTAATTTAGCAGACGGTCTTATTCAGAGTGACTTACAGTAAGTGCGTTCATCTAAAGATAGCTAGTTGAGACAACCACATTTTACATTAAACGACCACATATCACAGTCAATAACCACATATCACAGTCAGTCTTCAGAGTAGGAGAAAGGCCATCAGGTGGCAGGGATGGCTGCTCCATTCTGTAATGGTGTTGCATTGGAAAGCAGCCGTTTTACAGGCTTATGACACTTTGCATTGTTGGGAATGGGCTCGTAAGTAAGCATTTCACGGTAAAGTCTACACCTGTTGTATTCGGGCATGTGACCGATAAAATTTGATGAATTGATTTGCATCTGCTGGGCTCGCATCATCTCATCAACATAAACCTGCCTGGCTGCCACTGCTAAAGAGCCTGTTTATGTTACATGGAAGGAAGAGGAGAGAAAGAGAGAGAGAGAGCGAGAGAGAGAGCGAGAGAGAGAGAGAGAGAGAGAGAGAGAGAGAGAGAGAGAGAGAGAGAGAGAGAGAGAGAGAGAGAGAGAGAGGACTGAAAAACTAGTCATGCCAGTTTTATTCCAGATGCATTGTTCAGTTCTTGGTTAGAGCAGTGAGAGGCAATGACAGATTGACAGTAAGTTATGTGTACCATATAAAAAGACAAAATAAAACATGACCTTGAGGTGAAATCTGGCCCATGAGGTGGTTTGAGTAAATATACAGTGCCTTGAGAAAGTATTCACACCCCTTGACCTTTTTCCACATTTTGTTTTGTTACAAATTGGTATTAAAATTGATTGTCTTTTTTTTTAACGATCTACACAAAATACTCTGTAATGTCAAAGTGGAAGAAAAATTGCTTTTTTTGTTTAAGATTAGTGAAACATAAAACACGAATATATCTTGATTAGATAAGTATTCAACCCCCTGAGTCAATTCATGTTAGAATCACCTTTGGCAGCGATTACAGTGGTAGTTTATTTTTGGGTAAGTCTCTAAGAGTTTTGCACACCTGGATTGTACAATATTTGCCCAGCTTTATTTTTGTAACTCTTCAAGTTCTGTCAAGTTCGTTGTTGATCATTGCTAGACAGCCATTTTCAAGTCTTGCCATACATTTTCAAGCTGATTTAAGTCATAACTAACTAGGCCACTCAGGAACCTTCAATGTCGTCTTGGTAAGTAACTTCAGCGTATATTTGGCCTTGTGTTTTAGGTTATTGTCCTGCCGAAAGGTGAATTTGCCTCCCAGTGTCTGTTGGAAAGCAAACTGAACCAGGTTTTCCTCTAGGATTTTGCCTGTGCTTAGCTCTATTCCATTTATTTTTATCCCCCAAAAACCTCCCTAATCCTTGCCGATGACCCGCATATCCATGACATAATGCAGACACCACCATGCTTGAAAATATGAAGAGTGGTACTCAGTGATGTGTTGTGTTCGATTTGCCCCAAACATAACGCTTTTTATTCAAGACAAAAAGTTTGTTTCTTTGCCATATTTTCTGCAGTATTACTTTAGTGCCTTATTGCAAACAGAATGCATGTCTTGAAATATTTTTATATATTCACTCTGTCATTTAGGTTAGTATTGTGGAGTAACTACAATGTTGTTGAATCACAGCCATTAAACTCTGTAACTGTTTTAAAATCACCATTGGCCTCATGGTGAAATCCCTGAACGGTGTTCTTCCTCTCCGGCAACTGAGTTAGGAAGGACGCCTGTATACACCATCCAAAGCGTAATAAATAACTTCACCACGCTCAAAGGGATATTCAGTGTCTGCTTTTTTTATTTTGACACATCTACCAAAAGATGCCCTTCTTTGCGAGGCATTGGAAAATTTCCCTGGTCTTTGTGCTTGAATCTGTGCTTGAAATTCACTACTCAACTGAGGGACCTTATAAATAATTGTATGTGTGGGGTAAAGAGATGGGATAATCATTCAAAAAATCATGTTAACCACTATTACTACACACATAGTGAATCCATGCAACGTATTATGTGACTTGTTAAGCAAATATTTTCTCCTGAACATATTTAGGCTTGCCATAACAAAGGGGTTATATACTTATTGACTCAAGACACTTCAGCTTTGAATTTTTTATTAATTTATATTTCTAAAAACAAAATTCCACTTTGACATTGTGGGGTATTGTGTCTAGATCAGTGGCACAAAATCAAAATATAACCCATTTAAAATTCAGGCTGTAACACAAAATGTGGAAAAAGTCAAGGGGTGTGAATACTTTCTGAAGGCACTGTATATATACTGTATATATATAAATATATATATATATATATTATTATTTTTTACATTGAAATCAAAACTGTGTAGAAATGATAATGGACACAGTCTATTCACTCTGTCGAGCTTGATAACAGTCATCGAAATGAAAGCTAAACAGCATAGAAAATTACAAAAGCGATGGATAGAGGACAATCTTTTGCCAATTTTGACAGCAAGGAAATATTTTTAAAAAAGTAAGTGCAGCCATCCAGACCTCAGTGAAGACCGAATGCAGCCAGCAGGGCAAAATGAGTTTGACACCCCTGTTCTACAGTATCTGCTGCCCGTTGTAATTCTGCCTCTAATAACCAACAGCAATAAATGAATGGCAATGCAAAGATAGGCGTATGTGTTTATGCCTCAACTGTGTCATACGATGACAATGCTGTTGTCAGGCAGAATGGCCCTGTTTTAGATTGTCTACATTTTTCATTATGTCCCTGGTAAAAGGTGATTATGGTCAATAACAGTAAATGTGCACCATCAACCCTGTTCTAACCATGCAGTAGATAGCACCTGCGTTTCAGCTGGTCGCCAGCTAGCCTAGCGAGCGCTTTGTGACATTTACAGTAATTAGTAGGTCTGCTATAGCACTGATCACATTCCTCCATCACGGCCCTTATAGCTGCAATCTGCCCCGGCCAAAGGTTATAGTCCCTCCTCCTCCTCTCATTCCCTCTCCTCATCTTAATTCCCAACGACATGTGAGTGAGTGTATTTTCCTGGGATGACTGCGACCCCTATCTATATCAGTCATCCAAAGCAGCCCGGTGAAAGAGGTTTTTTATGTTTTCTAATCCCTCACTGTCTTGTATAATCACAGCTGCCAAGAGGCGGCTGCTCCGTCCCTCTGATCACTGTCTTGTCAGATTAGTTACACAGAGTCTCGGGGGAACATCTTGAAGAAGACTCTAAATTGTACCTCTGTCAGAAGTGGACTGAGAGGAGTAAATCTAACTAACATTGGTCGATAGAATTATAATGTCAAGGCCAACAAACTATTTCACCTGACCCTGTAACATAAAGTCTAACGTAAATCTAGCTTTATGTCATGGCTGAATCCTTCCTTACATAAAAAAGCCAATTTCTTTACTATCCAGGGTCACAAATGATTGTCTTTGACCGAGGATGTATTGTCCCTTGTCATGTGATGCACTGTTCTGTTTTCCTTTTGTTTCACGATCCAGTGACATTAGAGGCTAACAGGTAGCCCACCACCCCCACCAGCCAACTCAAGGACAGGCTGTCCTCTCTGAGTGTGTGACCCCACTGCCACAGCACACATCTCCCAGCAGGTCATTGGTTCCCCCATCATGCTCTCTGATTTATCCCCTAATCCCCAAGGAGCGCCGCCCACCTTTTGGCCAGCTGCTCACCAAGATGAGGAAGAAAGCTATTAAAGCTTGATTAGAAAACAACATAATTTAGCAAGTGCACCCGAGGACCCGCCAGGGCAAAACACAGCCCCCCTAGGAGATGACCCTACAAAGCACCTCCAACATTTCTTGTGCTCTTTTTCCCTTTTTGTCAGGTTTCAGAATGTTAAGCATGTTCTATGTTTTATTCAGTGTTTTGTGGGTGTCTCAAGGTATTATTTGAAGGGCATTTGGACTTGGGTATGGTTCAGAGCCATAGTCGCTACACGGATGGCAGTGCCCAAATAAAAAAATACTATAGTATAATATGGTATAAATACTATAGTATTCACTGTAATGTTTTGCCGGACTTTCCTGTAGTATTCACTGTAGTGTTTTTGCTGACTTTACTGTAGTACTTACTGTAGTGTTGCAGACATGACTGTAGTATACTGTAGTATTTACAGTTTACTAAAGTATAAATACTGTAGTAAAAAAACGGTAGTATATTTAAGTGATAATGCCAGAGAAGCCGGTGTTTGGAGGATATTGGCACGGGTGTTGTTAGGCCCGAGACAAAGTCGGGGCCAATATCCTCCAAACACCAGCTTCGAGGGCATTATCACTTTTATACAACGGGTTACCAACATATTCAAATAATGATATACATATTTTCATTAAAAACGTTATTTTGATGAATTTATTCGTACTATTTCATCGTCCACAAGATATAATCCCGACACAAATCTAGGGTTGCTACCCAAGCCGGCTGGTCGTTCGTTCTATCAGTTTGGTTGCTAGAGACGCTCCCCAGATGTTCAGTCTTTTTGTTCTGTATCCAGTCATTCGTTTTAAATGTTCCATTGCCATACTGTCTGGCAACGTTCTTATCTCTTGATTGCTAGCTAGCCAACTATGAATAACTTAAAGTCACGTCAAAAAGTGCAGCCAGAATTACAGCAAAGTAGCTGCATTTGCATTTGTATAAGCTGTTTTCTAGTGACATTTATTTGGATACATCCATAACGTTGAGCTAAAGAGGTGTGATTTCGCCTGACATAGAATAATTGCTCACTTGTCAGGACACTCTAGTTCAGAGGAGTTAGCCAACAACACAGCTAACACAATCACTTCAAACTGAAGCTGGAAAGACTGCAAAGTAGCTGCACTTCTTTCATTGTACCTTTTTTCAATTGACTTTTTTTTTTTTTTTTTTTTTTTTTTTTTTTTTTCGGGGCGAATGGATCAGCTTAATATTGCAGATAGATTGTATCTTCTATCAATGTAATTGTCTGCATCACTTCCAATCCCCCATGTTTTTTTTATTTTTTATATATATTCCCCTTTATTACTTTTCAACCCCACCATCCTTTCCCTACTTGGAGTAAATTAGTGAACAACAACGCCCAGGCCTCTACTTCCGGTCTATACTTACTATCTACACCTTATGGACAGAGTTAATTTTACAATAATTCTATATATATATATATATATATATATATATATTTTTTTTTTTTGCTTCTGAACTTCTTCTACTCTCAACCTCTCCGATCATTTTCATGATGTCCATCCGGTTTGCTTCTAAATGCCATATCTTTCTGTGCTCTTTCCCAAAAGCTCCCAACATACAACCTATATACTTATTATGGACACAGTATACTTACATTATTAGCTATCTTTGTTATTATTTGTTGTTATTTGTTATTAGTCCCATCCTTCAACTCTATTCAATACCTCCCATCTATCTCTTAACACCATCCATATAGGATTTCTATTTGCCATATATATTTCAACCGTACTGTGATGTTTTACAAAAGTTCTGAACCTTTCTATTCTCATTGCTTCTACAGATTGTGAATTAAAAATAAACATTTTTGCTAAAAGTATTATTATATTATTGATTGATTGACTATGACTTTTCAGATCACCCAGTAATGCTATCTGCAAGGTTAGTTCCAGGTAAATATTGCAATCCTTTAGCCATTCCTGGACCTGTGTCCAAAAACAAGCTACAAATGGACAGAACCAAAACAAATGATCTAATGATTCTATCTCTTCACAGCAAAATCTGCAGAGCTGGGAAGATTGTATCCCCCATATAAATAACATTCTATTGGTAGCAAGAATTTTATATAATAATTTAAATTGAAAGATTCTAATTTTTGAATCCGGTGTCGTTTTGCGTGTCAGTTCATAAACACTATGCCATGGGATCGGTACGTCAAAGATATCTTCCCAACTATTTTGCAATCTATATGGGACGGCTTTGGTCCTTAAGTGAAACTGATATACTTTTTTATTTATCACAGTTTTCCTTAACCAATTATGTTCTTTAATGCAAGGCCGACAGACAAGTTCCTTACTTTCTCCCCCTTCAACTTTCCTCTTCCACTTTTGCGGTAAGGCTGCAATTATTTGGTTGTAATTTTGGGTAGAGCAGACATTTCCATATGTTTTTGTTAGCTGCATGTGCGACATAACTCCACCAGTCCTACCGATGATATCATTTACGAAGATTATACCTTTTTTAAACATTCTGTCAAAAAATAAAGGTTTTTTGTCAATTAGTATATTTGAATTTAACCACAATATTTGTTGCATTATTTGTTCTGTCGTTTCTGGAGGATTAAATTGAAATTGCAACCAACTTTCTATGGCTTGTTTTAGAAATAGTGACATTTGGGAGATTATTTCCTTTTTAAATAACTGAAAGTGAGAGGTTGTAATCTGAATAAAGGGAAAAAGGCCTTTCTTGAACAGTGGGTGAGACAATCTTACTAATTTGCTTGAGAACCAGTTCGGATTTAAGTATAACTTTTGGATGACTGAAGAATTGACATTTCTTTGTATATATCCATAAATATGATGCCAGCTGATTCATGATTTAGACTGCTGGAGATCGAATTTGAATATTGAAACAATGTTGCAAATGTCGGAGAGACAGACAGCAAGGTTTATGCAAATCTTCGCTGTTGAAAACTAAATGTTAGTCTAAAAGAAATGTGAAATAATATCTAGATGCTTTTTATAATGGAGATTTAGTTTATAAATTGCTTGGCTGGGCTGATGAGACAGTGGATTGTGCAGTCAGATGGAACAGAGTAAATAGGCATTTTAACGTCATAGATTTAGCCGGTGGTAACTTGTGGAATAGACACCGGCTGGAATGCGGTCTTAACCAATCAGCATTCAGGATTAGACCCACCCGTTGTATATACTATAGTAATTACTGTAGTGTTTTTGCAGACTGTAGTATACTGTAGAATTTACTGTAGTGTTTTGCCAACTGTAGTATACTGTAGAATTTACTGTAGTGTTTTTGCAGACATTACATTACTGTAAAATGTGTGTTTTATTATACTTGACATAGCAGTGGGGGCTTTCTCCTTGAGGAAACCTACTGGACAAAAGAGCAAATTTTCCATAACCTGTAGGTAGGTAGGACTGAGTTCTGAACTGATAGTTCAGAGCTTCTGCTCTTTTCTTTAACCTGTAGGGAACACAATATATGGTTTATACATGGCATGTCATTTTCTCACCTATAGTATACTGTAGTACACTGTAGTATTTACTATAGTATTATACAGTATACTATACAATTCTATAGTAAGTACTGCACATGATCGAGGGATACTACAGTGTGTAGTATAGTATTCTACAGTATACTACAGTTTACTACATAATTCTATATAGTAAATACTGTAGTAGTCTATAGTAAACTGTAGTATTTTTTCATGTGGGTATGGCCAGCATTGAAAAGATGTGGGGAAATGAGGACAACCACAGTGCCAAGGCATCAATTTTTTACAAGTAGAGAAATAAACCTGTCAGTTGGAGAGAGAGAAATAGCCCCAATTTTCGACACATTCGCCAGTCGATCCTCTCTTTTAAATTACCTCTCCACGTAGGGCAGTTGAGTAATAATTGATGAGGAATTGAGTGCAGGTAAGGTGAGGCCTCAAGAGAGTACTTTCTCATTGTTTCTAGAGAAGACAGTATTTAACTGGAAGACAGTAGCACAACTCCCTCTTAAGGAGCCGTTGAGTAGGTGTCGCTGTCGCAGATTTTCTCATCAATGCCAATCCAATTTCCCAGCACAACTCTGCAGCCACATGCATAATGATAACAATAAATAAAGCTGAGGTTATTCAATCATCCTGATGCCTTAGAGCGCTGTTATACCTGTTCTCACCAGACAAGTGCCTCACACACACACCCAGGCAGGTAGAGAGACTTGTCAGAACACAACACAACATGCACTCTCTTCACCCACTCCTTCCTCACTCCTTAGCAAAATCTTAGTCTACTTTCACTCTTTCTACTTTGTGACCTTCCCTAACCCTCCGTGTTCCAGCAGGCTGAATTTGGCCCTCATTACCACCAGTTATCCTGTGTCATCTGTCTGTGTTGACTTGGGGCTGTGACTCAGCACCCCTTCATCTGTTGTGTTTTCCTGGCAATGTCCTGCCTCACTGAAAACAGGTGGGCTTCCTCCTTCCCCCCTTTCTTCCTTCCCTCCATTGATAAAGGAGACACCCGCTGTCACTGAGTGACCTGAGCCACCGCTAACTTTAATTTAGCCAAAGCAGTGAACACACGACAGGTCACCCATGCAACTGCTTGTTACCAGTATCTTTCAAAGTCCCTGGAACTGTTACTGTATACATAACATTAATTGACAGTGTTTGAAGATTGTAAAGTTTTGTGAGTTTTTACTTCCACATGGTTTAATAGAAAAAGGGTGTTGTTTGTTGTCAATGGAGAATCAAACCAATGTGTGGCACCTAGACACTCAGGTATACACCAATGGAATAATACTATGAAGATCCACTGTACGACATAACAAAAGTCATTTAGAGAGCCTTATTAACATAGTGAGGCTGTTGGTTGGTTAATTACATAACTCTTTAGGAGAAGAGCTCCAGGCAGTCACTTCAGAGGAATTCATTTACATTCACATTCATATTTCTAAGTTGCTGCAACCTGGACTCAGGGGTAGATGTAACATAGTAAATGTAAATCCGAGACACTCCAATTAGTATGATATGTTACGTTTCGTATGGTATGTATTAATTTGTGGGTGTCCATCATCCATTTTGTATGATATGTTATGAATTACAATTCGTATGATATGTTACCAATTTGTTGTGACTAATGTTAGCACGGTGGCTAGGTGGCTAACACTAACGCTAAGGTTAGGGTTAGGAGTTAGGTTAAAGGGTTAAGGTTAGGGTTAGTGGAAGGGTTAGCTAACATGCTAAGTAGTTGCAAAATAAGTAAAAAGTAGTAAGTAGTTGCAAAGTTTTTTCACATTGTTTGTAACTTATTTTGTACATAATGTTGATGCTACCGTCTCTTATGACCAAAAAGAGCTTCTGGATATCAGAACAGCGATTACTCACCTCGAACTGGAGTGTGGTAGTGGAGTAGAAGAAAAGAGAGAGCAGTGTGAAAGTGAAAGAAATGAAAAGAGAGGGGTTGGAGTGACGATAGGAAAGTGTAGAGGGAGGATTTGGGGTGAGGAGAGAGAGAGGGCTCTCTCAGAAGTCTCAGTATGCCCCCAGGCAGAGCCATCTGGCCGACCCTGTGAATGCTTCTCCAGTGCATTTATCAGGGAAACACACAGAGAACAAAGCACCTAATAAACTCCATACTAGGGGATAATTAGCAAGGCGAGAACTCTAAACGAGACCAGATTAATGTCAAAGGAGTGCCATTAGTTCTACTTACACAACAGGAACTGATTGGTAGTCAGGATATTGCCAAAAGCCAAGACAAGAATGTTAACAAAAAGGATGAAAATGGGTTGGTGAGTGAGCTAGACCTTTAAGGTGCCAGAGGTGGGTGGATGGTTATATTTGTTATATACACTGAGTGTACAAAACATTAAGGACACCTGCTCTTTCCATGACATAGACTGACCAAGTAAATCCATTTCAAAGCTATGATCCCTTATTGAGGTCACTTGTTAAATCCACTTCAATCACTGTAGATGAAGGGGAGGAGACAGGTTAAAGGATTTTTAAGCCTTGAGACAATTGAGACATGGATTATGTATGTGTGCCATTCAGAGGGTGAATGGGCATGACAAAAGATTTAAGTGCCTTTGAATGGGGTATGGTAGTAGGTGCCAGGCGCACCAGTTTGTGTGCAAAAAGACATCCGGCCAACTTGACACAACTGTGGGAGGCATTGGAGTCAACATGGGCCAGCATCCCTGTGGAATGCTTTCGAAACCTTGTAGAGTCCATGCCCTGACGAAAAGGGGGCAAAAAGGGTGAGGGGGGTGGGGGGTACAACTCAATATTAGGAAGGTGTTCTTAATGTTTTGTACACTCAGTGTATATTGGTTGTTTTCTTTTAAACTGTATACAAGACACTTTGGATTTAGAGGCCATTTAAAGTGTCTGTTCAAAGTGGAGAAAGAGTATGCTTGATGTGTGTACTATAAAAGCGTTGGATTTTGTGCGTCTGGCTGATTGGTTTGTCTTTGGCTATCTTCCCTGGTGGTCTTTGTAGTGTTTTCCATCTGTCCCGTCATGTTGTAAACCTGTCGCTCTGTGGAGTGAAGGAGGGAGGAGGATTTTCACCAAGCAGCAGCATCATACTTGTGGTCTTCACTTCTCCGCTCCCTGCATGGAAAACCCCCAGTGTCAACACAGACTTACTAATTCCTCCTTCTTCCTCCCTCTCTCCTCTTCCTCCCTCTCTCCTTCTCTCTTTTCCATCTCTCACCAGATGGTCTGTATCTCAGAGGCATTTCTCAGGGTGTAAATATATTAATGAGTTGTCCATGTCGTTTTCCTTGGGAGTCTGGCATCAGACAGGTATTAGGGGTTGAAGAGCCTCACCCTGACATAACCAACCAACGCACATAAACCTCTTCAGCTCCTCTCTCCAATAAGACACCAGAGACGCTGTTTACTTTCGAACATCTTTGAAGATAACTTGACCTCTATGATGGGGTATTAAAACATGTCTGGTTTATATCTTAGTGTGCCGACAGCCTGGAAATAGCTTTTGAGTGTGTAAGGAGGTTAACGTGCTGAGGTTCCGTAGGGTTAGCCAGCGAGGATTAAGCAATGAAGACTACCTGAGCAATATCAGAGTGGTACAATTCTTTGCTACCTTGTCATTTTTTCAGATCATGTATTGTGCCGATTGTACAGATCATGCTCATTATAACAAGTAGGGAATGTAACGGACTGGAAAAAATAATACCACACCTGTTGTGTGGGCACTCATGCAGCTCATAAGCTGACATAACATATGCCTGTACTGCCTTAGTTGGTAAATGCTGTATATGAAGGCATACTGTACATACACTGTACGCTATATTGTATCAACAGTTTGGCCTGCTCCAGTTATGATTGATACAGTCGTTTTTCACCTCTCCTTGGTCTTGTCAACAGGTCTACTGTATGGCAATACTGTATACTGAACACACAAATTACACTGGGACTCTTGAGGCAGCGGGCAAAGCAGTGGACTGAACCAACTTTGATCTCTTCAACAATTCCGGGGGTGTCCACAACCACATTAATATTCCAACACTTACAGGTAGTGCCCTGGTGAGTTGTGGGAGGGAGGGCCAAGGCAGCAAGCCATTACCCCTGTGCACCCCCGTAATTTGAAGCCTGGTTGTTCCATATTGATGGGGGCATCCAGCAGGTGTGAAGAGCTGCTGTTAACCTGATTAGAGTGTTACACGGGCTTCCTGTTCATGCACACCTGGCCTGGCTTGTCCTGGTGCCGGTGTATTTAGTACGTCTATAGGGTCATTCACAACAAGGCCTTCACATAATAATAAAACGAACGCAGAACATTTAAAAATCAACATTGATTCCTTGAAAATAATTTATTTTTTTAATGTATAGATTTCTACTTTGTCAGTGTAAACATATTCACAAGGTCTTAACCAGCCCAAATGGCAGCCAAAATGATTATTGTCCGAAAATGTGGTCGTGGTCATCTGATACGCATCTGCTACTCAGCATGGTCTTTAAACAACACATTTAATTTAAAAAAGAAACATGTCTTAATAGATAAACATCTAATATTACACTCATTTTGATATTGCTTGTAAAAGGTATGCAATTTTTCTCTGTGCCCAGTGATATCAGATACCTTGGTTGGCACATGTCTTTCTCCCCACATAGTCCCTCTTTAATCACACAGGCATGTGTATCACGTTTCTGAAATCCCACATTAGTAAGCACAGCTTAATCACATCTGCGGATTGTTGAGACGGGCCCATTGTACTTTCTCATGCGAAACTGGAATGCATTAGTATTGATGTACACCAGCGCCCTGAAGACTTCTGCCCTGGCTCCTTGGAGACCCTGTTCCCATCAGTGTTGGGTTGGAGGGGGGATGGGAGGGGTGTGCTGGTTATGACGGGGCACAGTGCTCTGTGCTCTTTGGTAAATGTCACTCCTACCTGAGGGAGGCCTGCTTGGTGAACTGATTAGGTCAAATAGGAACCAGACCAGAGGGGGGAGAGGCGCTGTGACCTCATTCTGTAAGCATGAAACACACAGAGAATCTCACTGCCGATAGACTGCCGATAGGTACTTACCACAGTGGGAGGCCATTGCTTCTCTTGATAGAACAAAAGCGGTACCTGCTAAGTGCCGACCTGGTAGCGACGAACCTACCATTTCTACTTCTAGAATCGCAATGCTCATCAGTGGCCAACAACTTGACTTTGAGCCAATCAGAGAACACAAAAAAATAGGCAATTTTCTCCGTACATCCACGGATGAGCCAGTCACACGTCATATGCAATGGAGGCTATGGGATGGTAGCTAGCTAAGTGCACAGATGCAATGCAATGCACACAACACTAAATACTTCCTCCAAGCTAGCTAACCACTGTAGCTAGTATTGACATTATAATTACATCACAATGGATTAGCTAGTTTCCATGAAACAACTGCCTGTGTTAGCTGCTGAGTCCTTAGCTAGCTGGCGAATATGCTAACATTAGCTAGCTAGCTAAACATTTGGCTATGGGCTGGCTCTGGCAGTATGGGATTATGGAGAGTGAATTACATTGTTTGTTCATCATCTTGGTAGGTAGTTATCTAGCTGTGTCCATCTGGCTAGTATCAACAAGGGCTTTCTACAAAATAGCAACATTAGCGCAGCTAGCTTGGAATCTAGACCATTAGCAACACACACGGACATGCATTGCCAAACAACTTTACTGCCACGTCTGGTTTGGAGTATTTTAACAAGGCTGAGTGGCTGACGACTTCCATGGTCTTTGCTGTGTGAACACAAAAGAGATTGACTGCCGACACTGTTCAGAGGTGCTAAGTACAGTCGTTTGACAATCCTACTGATGTGTCTGAGCTTGTAGTACTCACTACACTACAGTTTGGTTGTCATAACCACCCATAATCACCACCCATAGATGATGAGATGAGAATGTATTTTGTCTGCTTACACAGGAATTAATTTAACAGCACATGCTTCATGTCATACAGCTATGATCATGATTAGCATCAGAGCTACTGTACTATCTGGTTTAAAACTACTCCTGCTCTTGCTGCTCCCAGATTGACTAAATGATAAGGCAAACACAGCCTTTAGCCAAATGTAATTCAGTGTGTTTTCCACAACAGTGCTTTGGTGGACTATTTAAGGAAGGCGCAAACAACGCCCCGAAACAACTTGGAGAAAAACAGTAGAACGGGAACTAAAGGGGTTGACGGTAAGCTGCCAAACAGGCTTTGGACCGTCAGTAGTGGAGCGGTCTGGTCTCTGCCTTGTGTGCCAATTTATTTTCAATCAAATATGGAATTTTTATTCAATCTTTAAAGAAATCAATCATTCTGACATCCTCATAACGTGCCACCAGCAATCAAAGCGTGTTTGAACTAGATTGGAGGGTTGAGTGGAAAGTTTAGCTTAGCCCTAGGGTCTGTAGCCCCACCCTATTGCTGAGTACAGTATGTAATTACTCTCAGTACCCTGTTTACAGACTCAACCTCCCGCCTACGTCTAAACACCACTGCTTTAGCTTGGTTCACTGAAACAACATGTTGCACAACTACCTCTTAGTCAAATAAAAAATGTCCCTCCTTTTCCTCCAAACATGCTGTATCATTCCATTTCATGTTCTGAAGAAGGACTGCAGCACAGGCTACAACCAGTCTAATTTCCAATGTACTGTACAACTGAGGTTAACTCTTCCATGTTAACTTAGTTGAGCATCTCTTTTATAAGGAACATATGAACCATAAGCCTCAGGCGCAGTACTGTAAATAACAACAACATAATTCCTCTGAACTTGAGGAATGGAACTTTTAGGAAAATCTCTGGATACTTCTGAGTCAATTATACTGTATTTATATGGTCAGAATGTATGCTGGAACTTGTACTTGTTTTATCTTGAGACATTAGAGTATCTATCTTTCTATGGTGCCAGAAAAGAAAGACTATGAGGGTAAAAGATAGCTTTGTTCTTTATAGACTTTACTATAACAAGGGTAAAGTACAGTCGTGGTCAAAAGTTGTGAGAATGACACAAGTATTGGTCTTCACAAAGTTCGCTGCTTCAGTGTTATGAGGTATTTTTGTCAGATGTTACTATGGTATACTGAAGTATAATTACAAGCATTCCATAAGTGTCAAAGGCTTTTATTGACAATTACATTAAGTTTATGCAAAGAGTCAATATTTGCAGTGTTGTCCCTTCTTTTTCAAGACCTCTGCAATCCGCCCTGGCATGCTGTCAATTAACTTCTGGGCCACATCCTGAATGATAGCAGCCCAATCTTGCATAATCAATGCTTGGAGTTTGTCAGAATTTGTGGGGTTTTGTTTGTCACCCGCCTCTTGAGGATCGACCACAAGTTCTCAATGGGATTAAGGTCTGGGGAGTTTCCTGGCCATGGACCCAAAATGTCGATGTTTTGTTCCCCGAGCCACTTAGTTATAAATTTTGCCTTATGGCAAGGTGCTCCATCATGCTGGAAAAGGCATTGGTCGTCACCAAACTGTTCTTGGATGGTTGGGAGAAGTTGCTCTCGGAGGATGTGTTGGTACCATTCTTTATTCATGGCTGTGTTCTTAGGCTACATTTTTAGTGAGCCCACTCCCTTGGCTGAGAAGCAACCCCACACACGAATGGTCTCAGGATGCTTTACTGTTGGCATGACACAGGACTGATGGTAGCGCTCACCTTGTCTTCTCCGGACAAGGTGTTTTCCGGATGCCCCAAACAATCGGAAAGGGGATTCATCAGAGAAAATGACTTTACCCAAGTCCTCAGCAGTCCAATCCCTGTACCTTTTGCAGAATATCAGTCTGTCCCTGATGTTTTTCCTGGAGAGAAGTGGCTTCTTTTCTGCCCTTCTTGACTCCAGGCCATCCTCCAAAAGTCTTCGCCTCACTGTGCGTGCAGATGCACTCGCACCTTCCTGCTGCCATTCCTGAGCAAGCTCTGCACTGGTGGTGCCCTGATCCCGCAGCTGAATCAACTTTAGGAGACGGTCCTGGCGCTTACTGGACTTTCTTGGGTGCCCTGACGCCTTCTTCACAACAATTGAACCTCTCTCCTTGAAGTTCTTGATGATCCGGTAAATGGTTGATTTAGGTGCAATCTTACTAGCAGCAATATCCTTGCCTGTGAAGCCCTTTTTGTGCAAAGCAATGATGACGGCACGTGTTTCCTTGCAGGTAACCATGGTTAACAGAGGAAGAACAATGATTTCAAGCATCACCCTCCTTTTAAAGCTTCCCGTCTGTTATTCTAACTCAATCAGCATGACAGAGTGATCTCCAGCCTTGTCCTCGTCAACACTCTCACTTGTGTTAACGAGAGAATCACTGACATGATGGCAGCTGGTCCTTTTGTGGAAGGGCTGAAATGCAGTGGAAATGTTTTTTGGGGGATTAAGTTCATTTTCATGGCAAAGAGGGACTTTGCAATTAATTGCAATTCATCTGATCACTCTTCATGACATTCTGGAGTATATGCAAATTGCCATCATCAAAACTGAGGCAGCAGACTTTGTGAAAATTAGTATTTGTGTCATTTTCAATTTTTTTGGACCACGACTGTACATCAAGTTTAATTAATTTTGGCCTAATCAACCGAACGTGACATGACAGTATTCTCACAGTATCCAACGATGGGAACTAGTACCAGCTCAATTCCCTTTGACAGCATAAAGTTTCATTGTTTCAAGCTACCTTTTCCAAGCCAACTCATTTGGCAGTTGAAAGGGGGCATCAAACTCTTCAAAGTCAACACTCCAGCAAGGACAATACTCTGTCCTTGACAGAGAGGACCACTTCAGCCCTCTCTGTCAAGGACAGAGTAGTGTCCTTGCTGGAGTGTTGACTTTCATTTGGTTCATAAACTAATAGCAGTTTATGTATAGCACAGCTCCAGAAACACAGGACCAACTTCAACTGCAGCTGTTAACAAACAACAATCCTCAAGCCACCCAGAGAGCCATGCAGTCAAACAATAATACTGTAGGAAATAATCTCGAAACAAAGACCCAATTCCCTGCGAATGAATGCTATTGCCATCCATCTCAGTAGGGCATACAGAATTCTACATAGATTCTTTCAACATCATGTGAGTTGTGATTGTGTCCCATGGGAGCCACTGCCATAGCCTCAGATGAAAGGGGAGCGGAGCTGGGGCCTTTTGGAAGAAGGAGAGGAGAAGGAAAAGGCAGTAAATGTGGATGTGTTGGGTAAATGGGCTCAGGGCCCGAGAGAGACGGGGTACAGGAGAGAGAGAGAGAGAGAGAGAGAGAGAGAGAGAGCAAGAGAGGGAGGTAGGGAGGGATAGAGAGAGGGATAGAGAGAGAGAATAGAGAGAAAGAGAGAGAGAGAGGCTAGCTCTGTCACCCTGCTCTACTTTTTCTCTCCCCATCATGGGGTGTCGGAGGCAACATCGTCAGACCCCCCATGCCGCCAAACAGACAGTAATTAGCCTCACACTGGAGGACAGCAGCTAGGACCCAACCACCCAATAGTGTGCAGGAAGGGGCGGATACACACACCATCACCACCACCACCCTCCTTCAACTCAACTCCACCACCACCATCACCCCTCTCTAGATTAATGGAATGTTCCGGTCCCACTCGCTGTTTAATTGTGTTGTCAGGGTTTGTCCTACATTACTGTGTTTCAATGCATTAAGAGGCATGTCTAGGCATGTTTATGGTAAACACTGTTACTAGGAGACAAAGAAAGAGTCAGAAAGGTGTCTTTGTGTGTAACATAAAGGTCGTCACAGGTGAAACAGCTTTGAAGCTTGTGGAATAAAGTTTTCAAATGTGTTTTCCATTTCTGACAAAACACAGGAGCAAAAGAACATCCCATGCAGAGCTCACTTTGGCTAAGCACAGTCATTTTGGAAGATGAAAGGCAAACTAACTAAAGTCATGGCTCCTGGTCTCGTCTGTAATCCCAGGTTTACAATATTGGTTTCTTCAATCAAACAGAGGTGGTTGTTGCACAACAATGCAGTAAACACAAACGCTAACTCCACTAATTGTACATGTTCTCTCTACCCTTTGAATTGTCGGAAGTGGGAACAGACAGACAGAGTACATTATTTGTCTCTGAAAAATGAGCACCCACTCTTTGTATTACTTTTCTGCTGAGCAATTGCAGTTAGACAACAAAAGGTACTTTTTGGTCCCATCCCATCCTCTCTGACTGCTCCTCCTCTCTTTTTGCTGTAAAAGACAGTGGGAAATGTTGCCCTCTATGTCTGAGCTCCTTGGAACGATAGCCCTGTCCACAGCTGTAATACGACCTTTATTAAGTGGATCAGTGGTGTATCCCCCCTGTTTGCCTTGTGAGGATAGCTGTCCTGGACTCAATGCTTCTAGTTAGCCTCTTTTCAAGTGCCTCGTTGACCTTCTCTGTCAAATACTGCTTCACTCTGACAACACAGACAGACAATAATAAGGTCAAACTAAATATTGTTTATTCCAGGTGCATGTGGTGGTTTCTTATGTCATCGTCAAATCAAATCAAATTGTATTGGTCGTGTATACATATTTATGTTATCGCAGGTGCAGCGAAATGCTTATGTTTCTATCTCCAACAGTGCAGTGTACCTAACAATACCTAACAATACACCCAAATCCCAAAACTAAAAAGAAAGAAATTAAGAAATATCAGAACGAGCAATGTTATCTTGTGAATAATTTGATTTCTCTCTAGAGAAACGGCGCGTTGGGCTCACAAAAACAAAAACAAAGTAATTGAACCGACGTCAGTCAATTAGTTGTTTAATAAACAAAAATACATAAAAAAATTGGTTAATCGCTCTGCACTACCCAACAGCCTGGACACACTACAATTTGCATGCTGCCCCAACAGATCCCATTTGACTCAATCGCCATCGCACTGCATACTGACCCATCCCATCTGGACAAGAGGAATTCCTATGTAAGAATGCTGTTCATTGACTACAGCTCAGCCTACATAGCGCCCTCCAAGCTCATCACTACGCTCAGGGTCCTGGCTCTGAACCCCGCCCTGTGCAACTGGATCCTGGACTTCCTGACGGGCCGACCCCAGGTGGTGAATGTAGGCAACAACACCTTCGCTGTGCTGATCCTCAACACGGGGGCCCCACAAGGGTGTGTTATGCCCCCTCCTGTACTCCCTGTTCAACCATGACTGCATGGCCACGCTGCACGCAAGTCTCCAACTCATCAAGTTTGCAGACCACACAACAATGGTAGGCCTGATTACCAACAACGACGAGACAACCTACATGGAGGAGGTGAGGGCCCTGGCGGAGTGGTGCCAGGAAAATAACCTCTCCCTCAATGTCAACAAAACGAAGGAGCTGATCCTGGACTTCAGGAGACAGCAGAGGGAGCACGCCCCCATCGACGTTGATGAGGGTGAAAAGCTTAAAGTTCCTCGGCGTGCACATCACTGACAACCTGAAATGGTCCATCCACATAGACAATGTGGTGAAGATGGCACAACAGCTCCTCTTCATCCTCAGGAGGCTGAAGAAATTCGTTTTGGCCCCTAAAACCCTCACAAACTTCTACAGATGCACCATTGAGAGCCTCCTGTCGGGCTGTATAACTGCCTGGTACAGCAACTGCACCGTCCGCAACCACAGGGGTCTCCAGAGGGTGGTGCGGTCAGCCCAACGCATCACTGGGGGCACACTGCCTGCCCTCCAAGACATCTACAGCACCCGAAGGCCAAGAACATCATCAAGGACCTCAGCCACCCGAACAGCAGCCTGTTCACCCCACTACCATCTAGAAGGTGGAGACAGTACAGGTGCATCAAAGCTGGGACCGAGAGACTGAAAAACTAAATGTATTGAAAATGAAATACAGAAATATTACATAAGTATTCACACCCCTGAGTCGATACATGTTAGAATCACCTTTGGCAGCAACTACAGTTTTGAGTCTTTCTGGGTACAATATTTGCACATTATTATTTTTAAATTCTTCAGGCTCTGTCAAGTTGTTCATCATTGCCATAGATTTTCAAGCCAATTTAAGTCAAAACTGTAACTAGGCAACTCAGGAACATTCAATGTCGTCTTAGTAAGCAACTCCAGTGTATATTTGGCCTTGTGTTTTAGGTTATTGTCCTGATAAAAGGTGAACGTCTCTCAGTGGAAAGCAGACTGAACCAGGTTTTCCTCTAGGATTTTGCCTGTACTTACCTCTGTTCTGTTTCTTTTTATCCTAAAAAACTCACTAGTCCTTGCCGATGACAAGTATACCCATAACATGATGCAGCCACCACCATGCTTGAAAATATGAAGAACAGTGATGTGTTGTGTTGTATTTGACCCAAACATAACGCTTTGTATTCAGAACAAAAATTTAATTTATTTGCCAATTTTTTACTATATTACTTTAATGCCTTATAGCAAACAGGATTCATGTTTTGGCATATGTATATTCTGTACAGGCTTCCTTCATTTCGCTCTCTCATTTATGTTAGTATTGTGGAGTAACTACAATGCTGTTGATCCATCCTCAGTTTTCTCCTATCACAGCCATTAAACTCTGTTAATGTTTTAATCCCTGATCCGTTCCTTAGTCTCCGGCAACTGAGTTAGGAAGAGCGCCTGTGTCTTTGTAGTGACTGGGTGTATTGATACACCATCCAAAGTGTAATTAATAACTGCACCATGGTCAAAGGTATATTCAATGTCTGCTTTTTTTTACCCATCTACCATTGGAAACCTCCTTGGTCTTTGTGGTTGAATCTGTGCTTGAAATGTACTGCTCGACTGAGGGACCTTACAGATAATTGTATGTGTTGGGTACAGAGATGGGGTAGTCATTTAAAAATAATGTTAAACACTATTATTGCACACAGAGTGAGTCCATGCAAGTTATTATGTGACTTGTTCAGCACACTTTTACTCCTGAACTCATTTAGGCTTGCCATAACAAAAGGGTTGAATACTTACTGACTCAAGACATTTCAGAGTTTCATTTTTTATTAAGAAAAAAATCTAAAAAAGAAAACATAATTCAACTTTCACATTATGGGGTATTGTGTGTAGATCAGTAACAGAAAATCTCTGTAACACAACAAAATGTGGAAAAAAATCAATGGGTGTAAATACTTTCTGAAGGCACTTCATGTGTACGCGACTAAAAACATTTGATTTGAATTGATTATTCTTCGGAAGAACTGTATAAAAAAGCTATGCACACACACCAATAAAGCACTTTTTTTTAAATTAAATGTTGCTAAAAGTAATTAAGAAAGAAGTGGAGGGTGCTCAACCAACATGCAACCAACATTTTTTACAATCATTAAAAAGGAAAAGGCACAAAGCTCGCTCACCATTTTTTTATTTTAAAATAATCTGAAAACTAAGCATCTCAATAAATAACACAAAGATATGTCAAATCAGGTAATGCCAAATTCCAGTCTGAAGGAAGTATGCTTTGAATTAATTTCCCTCTGTCATTAGGTTATTTTTTTGTCACACTCCCTTCTAACAAGTTATTGTGAGCATCAGAGAGGCACGTGCTTGTTCCTGAGAGTCATAGCTTTCAGGAATTGGGTCATAATATTTTGTAGCTTAAACCGCTCAAATGCTAGAGCCAAATTCATATGAAGAAAAAAGATTAAACATGCCACATACGCGCTAGAAACTGCTAAAAACCGCTAGAAAACACCCTATAGACAATCAAACTAGAGACATTCTGGCACTGAATGTCGGATTCTGGCGGGGATTGTTTTGCAGATCTTTTATTAATGTTCAGAATTGATCAAAGGGCCAGTCTAAATTAATTAATGGGCCGTGCTATAGACCAACACGTGGCCATTGCCTTCGGGGGAGAGAGAGAATCGTGCCTGTATCTCTCACAGAACTAGAATGAGATTCACTTTCTATGATCTCTCTCCCTCTCTCTGCCCTGATAGACATGAGCCTGTAACTCTTATCTCTTCAGCGTTGCACTTCATTATTTATTTCCTTATAGAATCATAGCTGCGGGAAGGGTGCTGATAAATGTAAATACATTTGCCAAAGTTATAGAATTACTGCTGTCTGTTCAGAAATAAATGAAATCATTCTGAATACTACACCAGGAATAGGCCTATCATTTAGCCACAGCTTATTTTATTTTTTAAATAGCCTAGCTGTGGATTGTGTGTAGCCCAATCACAAGGCATGCCTTACAGTCGGGAACACGTGGCAAATCTGTCAGTGAACAGCATGCAAATACAATCGAGGGAAAACACAGGATGGAAAGCAAATGGCTCCTGCTGAAAAGAGAAGACTAATCTGTCTGTAGGCTACCAAATATGTTATCAACTTCCAAATAGGCCTATTGAGCGAAGAGCATTGTTTTAGAAAGTAAAACAAGAGGGATAGGCTTTTGGCACGGGCGCATCGGCCATCGCCTGAGAGTGAGCTGCGCATCAATGTGAAACTGGAAAGCTTTTTTAGGACTTTAATTTCATCCCATATGAGTGTCTCCCTAGGCCTAGGCTATTGATGGTTTCAAGACAAGGTCATTTTTATTGATATCAGATTCTCAGTTTATCAGTGTCAAAGTAGCCTGTCATTTCAATCATTTGTTAGGTATTAAAAAAGATTCTGTTAAAGTCTCCAGCCATTTAAAATGATGTAGAATTGCAGGAAATGGGTTTATAAAAGGGCAACATTTTCACGGAAAGTAGGCTTGGAAGCTCCCCTTGTGTGCAATTTATGCAAGCGTCTCTACTCTACTGCTCTATGTCAGCATGCAAAAGCGATGATAATGCATGCAATGCTTTATTATAAAGGTGATTTTTTTTTTATGCGTTCCGGTACCTCAGAGCTCCCGAGGTCATCCCCCTCTCGGCTCACATTTTGTTCTGGCACCTCCCAATTTACAAATTAAGCACTGGGGCAGTGGTGATTATTGAACAGTCTGCTGGCCTGTAGAAGCTATTTTTCATTCTCTCTGTACCAGCTTTGATGCACCTATTCTGTCTCCACCTCCTAGATGGTAGTGGGGTGATCAGGCCGTGGCTGAGTTCCTTGATGATCTTCTTGGCCTTCCTGTGACACAGGGTGCTGTAGATGTCCTGGAGGGCAGGCAGTGTGCCCCCGGTAATGCGTTGGGCTGACAGTATCACCCACTGGAGAGCCCTGCGGTTGCGGACAGTGAAATTGCCATACCAGGCAGTTATACAGCCCGACAGGATGCTATCAATGGTGCTTCTGTAGAAGTTTATGCACCTTCTTCACCACATTGTTTGTGTGGATGGACCATTTCAGGTTGTCAGTGATGTGCACGCTGAGGAACTTAAAGCTTTTCACCCTCACGAGCCTACCAGACGAGCTAAATTACTTATAGTGGGGAGAACAAGTATTTGATACACTGCCGATTTTGTAGGTTTTCCTACTTACAAAGCATGTAGAGGTCTGTAATTTTTATCATAGGTACACTTCAACTGTGAGAGACAGAATCTAAAACAAAAATCCCGAAAATCACATTGTATGATTTTTAAGTAATTAATTTGCATTTTATTGCATGACATAAGTATTTGATACATCAGAAAAGCAGAACTTAATATTTGGTACAGAAACCTTTGTTTGCAATTACAGGGATCATACGTTTCCTGTAGGTCTTGACCAGGTTTGCACACACTGCAGCAGGGATTTTGGCCCACTCCTCCATACAGACCTTCTCCATATCCTTCAGGTTTCGGGGCTGTCGCTGGGCAATACGGACTTTCAGCTCCCTCCAAAGATTTTCTATTGGGTTCAGGTCTGGAGACTGGCTAGGCCACTCCAGGACCTTGAGATGCTTCTTACGGAGCCACTCCTTAGTTGCCCTGGCTGTGTGTTTCGGGTCGTTGTCATGCTGGAAGACCCAGCCACGACCCATTTTCAATGCTCTTACTGAGGGAAGGAGGTTGTTGGCCAAGATCTCGCGATACATGGCCCCATCCATCCTCCCCTCAATACGGTGCAGTCGTCCTGTCCCCTTTGCAGAAAAGCATCCCCAAAGAATGATGTTTCCACCTCCATGCTTCACGGTTGGGATGGTGTTCTTGGGGTTGTACTCATCCTTCTTCTTCCTCCAAACACGGTGAGTGGAGTTTAGACCAAAAAGCTCTATTTTTGTCTCATCAGACCACATGACCTTCTCCCATTCCTCATCTGGATCATCCAGATGGTCATTGGCAAACTTCAGACGGGCCAGCACATGCGCTGGCTTGAGCAGGGGGACCTTGCGTGCGCTGCAGGATTTTATTCCATGACGGCGTAGTGTGTTACTAATGGTTTTCTTTGAGACTGTGGTCCCAGCTCTCTTCAGGTCATTGACCAGGTCCTGCCGTGTAGTTCTGGGCTGATCCCTCACCTTCCTCATGATCATTGATGCCCCACGAGGTGAGATCTTGCATGGAGCCCCAGACCGAGGGTGATTAACCGTCATCTTGAACTTCTTCCATTTTCTAATAATTGCGCCAACAGTTGTTGCCTTCTCACCAAGCTGCTTGCCTATTGTCCTGTAGCCCATCCCAGCCTTGTGCAGGTCTACAATTTTATCCCTGATGTCCTTACACAGCTCTCTGGTCTTGGCCATTGTGGAGAGGTTGGAGTCTGTTTGATTGAGTGTGTGGACAGGTGTCTTTTATACAGGTAACGAGTTCAAACAGTTGCAGTTAATACAGGTAATGAGTGGAGAACAGGAGGGCTTCTTAAAGAAAAACTAACAGGTCTGTGAGAGCCGGAATTCTTACTGGTTGGTAGGTGATCAAATACTTATGTCATGCAATAAAATGCAAATGAATTACTTAAAAATCATACAATGTGATTTTCTGGATTTTTGTTTTAGATTCCGTCTCTCACAGTTGAAGTGTACCTATGATAAAAATTACAGACCTCTAAATGCTTTTAAGTAGGAAAACCTGCAAAATCGCACTGTATATGCTCGCTTCGAGGCAAGTAACACTGAAACATGCATGAGAGCATCAGCTGTTCCGGACAACTGTGTGATCACGCTCTCCATGGCCGATGTGAGTAAGACCTTTAAACAGGTCAACATTCACAAGGCCGCAGGGCCAGACGGATTACCAGGACGTGTACTCCGAGCATGCGCTGACCAGCTGGCAAGTGTCTTCACTGACATTTTCAACCTCTCCCTGTCTGAGTCTGTAATACCAACATGTTTAAAGCAGACCACCATAGTCCCTGTGTCCAAGAACACTAAGGTAACATGCCTAAATGACTACCGACCAACACGGGGGCCCCTAAGGGGTACGTGCTCAGTCCTCTCCTGTACTCCCTGTTCACTCATGACTGCATGGCCAGGCACAACTCCAACACCATCATTACGTTTGCCAATGACACAACAGTGGTAGGCCTGATTACCAACAACGACGAGACAGCCTATAGGGAGGAGGTCAGAGACCTGGCCGTGTGGTGCCAGGACAACAACCTCTCTCTCAACGTGATCAAGACAAAGGAGTTGATTGTGGACTACAGGAAAAAAAGAGGACCGAGCACGGCCCCATTCTCATCGACTGAGCTGTAGTGGAGCAGATTGAGAGCTTCAAGTTCCTTGGTGTCCACATCATCAACAAACTAACATGGTCCAAGCACACCAAGACAGCCGTGAAGAGGGCACGACAAAACCTATTCCCCCTAAGGAATAAAGATTTGGCATGGGTCCTCAGATCCTCAAAAGGTTCTACAGCTGCACCATCGAGAGCATCCTGACTGGCTGCATCACTGCCTGGTATGGCAAGTGCTCGGCCTCCGACCGCAAGGCACTACAGAGGGTAGCGCATACGGCCCAGTACATCACTGGGGCCAAGCTTCCTACCATCCAGGACCTCTATACCAGACGGTGTCAGAGGAAGTCCCTAGAAATTGTCAAAGACTCCAGCCACCCTAGTCATAGACTGTTCTCTCTGCTACCACACAGCAAGCGGTACCGGGGCGCCAAGTCTAGGTCCAAGATGCTTCTAAACAGCTTCTACCCCCCCTCTTTTACGCTGCTGCTACTCTCTGTTTATTATCTATGCATAGTCACTTTAATACGGTACCGGTACCCCCTGATTATAGCCTCGCTATTGTTCTTTTACTGCTGCTCTTTAATTATTTGTTACTTTTATTTTATATTGTATTTTTGTGTTTGATTTTTTAGGGGTATTCTTTCTTAAAACTGCATTGTTGGTTAAGGGCTTGTAAGCATTTCACTGTAAGGTCTACACCTGTTGTATTCGGTTCATGTGACAAATAAAATTTGATTTGAATAATTACAAAAATTATATTGGGCAAATATTGTAAAATCCAGGTGTGCAAAGCTTTTGAGACTTACCCAAAAAGACTCAAAGCTGTAATCGCCGCCAAAAGCGCTTCTACAAAGTATTGACTCAGGGGTGTGAATACTTATGTAAATGAGATATTTCTGTATTTCATTTTCAATACATTTGCAAACATTTCTAAAAACATGTTTTCACTTTGTCATTACGAGGTAGATTAGATGGGTGAAAAAACTTCTATTTAATCTATTTTGAATTCAGGCTGTAACAACAAAATGTAGAATAAGTCAAGGGGTATGAATACTTTCTGAAGGCACTGCTTCAGGCTTCCATTCAAACTGTGACGCACTCTCATTTTGGGACAACTCTCAGAGCAATGACTCACAAAGTATTTCAAGCCAGTGATTTCAAGTCAATATAAAAACAATGAGTATGTTTTATGCCATAAACTTACAAAGTATTGTCATCTTTACAGAACACACCAATTTTTCCATTGCGGGCTGACATTTCAGATCCATGTGCCAGTAGTCTTGTGTTTTCCCTGATTCTAAGAAGACAAGGCATAACAAAACCTCAGCACATTTCTGGTAATCTTAGGGAAATGAAACCCGGTCCCGTTCGTAAGAGGATTACATTATAGTAAAGGTAATTATTGACTAAACCTCTGGGAATACAAGACTATCTACCAATGATAATCTCTCCATCATTCCATCATTTCTCAGAGAGCAAGATTTATAGATGTACATTTCCCAAAAAAAAAGTGCGTGTGGGATGACCTCCTGTAGTCTTTCCCGTAAACCCCTCATTGTCAGCTTCCAAATATTGATGTGGGGAAGTTTAATGATGAAGGTATCTAAATGTCCCTTACATCAGATCAGACGTGCTCTCGAAGTGTGTCATTGACAAATATGCACATTGAGTGGGACAGTCGGATATAAAGTACGTCATTGAATATGTCTGGGGGACAAAAGGATTCTTTGTTTGATTTTGCTTTGTTAAATTTCCACCCTAAAACAAACTGGTAATTTCTGTACATGAAGTGGGCGGACAACCCACTAGGGCACAACACGTCATTTCAACGTGAAAATGTGGGTAATATTTGGTTGAGACGTTGATCAATGAGATTTCAACCTTTATTCACCCACTCAAAAATACATTCCCATTGTGTTATCCCATTGTGTTATTAACCATCTAAAAGCACAAGCAAATTCCAATGGGAAAACAATGTCTGATTTTTGGTTTAGTTGTCATCTGAATGTATTATCATTGCGCTTTCAACCATTTAAAAGCACAACAAAGTTCAAATGGGAATACAGTGTCAGATATTTTGTATCAGTACAACAACTAAATGTGTTCTCACTGTGCTTAATCTAATTTCACAACCAAATGACCTGGATTGCAGTTGAGATTACATAGTGAAAGTGCATAGTGAAAGTGATCAATGCTGTTTGAGATTCTGCTCAGATTATTATAGCAATTGTGAAGATCTCTAAAGATCTGAAACCTTTGCAAGTTATCTTGAACATGCTTTCTATGATTACAGTAGAATACATTTACAGTTACAGTAACCTCAAAATATGGCCATGGATGGGTTACTAATTTTAATGTAGAATAAATCCTGCTACACTATTATTATTATTATTATTATTATTATTATGATTTATATATTTTTAGGGGATAGATCAGCTTTAATATTGCAGATAGATTGTGGCTTCCATCAATGTAATTGTCTGCATCATTTCCCATCCCCCATATTTTTGGAGTAAATATATATATAAAATATATATTATTTATTTTAGCATATTTTCCTTTATTATTTTCCCCTAACCCTACCATCCCTCCCCTAATTGGAGTAAACTAATGGACAACAACACTTAGGCTTTTACTTCCAGCTTATAAATACTATATAAATCTTACGGACACAGTATATTTTACAATAGTTATCCTTTGTTTGTTTTTAGTCCCATCCTTCAGCTCCACTCAACCCCTCCCATCTATCTCTGAACACCCTCCAGTTTTCATTTATATTTCTATTCTCATAGATTATACATATTGCAAATTAAAGATACAAATTTTTGCTAAGAGTATTATTATATTATTAATCGATTGACTATGACTTTTTAAATCACCCAGCAGTGCTATTTGCAGAGTTAGCTCCAGGTAAATGTTGCAATTCTTCAGCCATTCCTGAACTTGCGACCAAAAACAAGCTACATATGGACAGTACCAAAACAAATTATCTAATGATTCTGTCTCTTCGCAGCAAAATCTGCAGAGCTGGGATGGTTGTATCCCCCATATATATAACATTCTATTGGTTGCAATAATTTTTTATAATAATTTAAATTGGAAAATTCTAAGTTTTGAATCCAGCGTCGTTTTGTGTATCAGTTCATAAACCATATGCCATGGAATCGGTACATCAAAAATCTCTTCCCAACTATTTAGCAATCTATATGGCACAGCTGTCAATTTTTTGGTCCTTAAATGAAACTGGTATCCTTTTTTATTCATCACAATTTTCTTTAGCCAATTTTGGTCTTTAATGCAGGGCCGAAAGACAAGGTCCTTACTTTCTCCCCTTTCCACTTGCCTCTTCCATTTTTGCAGTAATGCTGCAATTAGTTTGAGTAGAGCAGACATTTCCATATATTTTTGTTAGCTGCATGTGTGACATAACTCCACCAGTCCTATTTATGATATAATTTACAAAGATTATACTTTTTATTTTATTTTTTCTCAATTAGTATTTGAGTTTAACCATACGTGTTGTAATATTTGTTCAGTTTTTTCTGGAAGATTAAACTGAAATTGCAACCAACTTTCTATGGCTTGTTTTAAAAATAGCGATATTTTGGAGATGATTTCTTTTTCAAATAACCAAAAGTGAGAGGTTGTAATCTGAGTAAAGGGAAAAAGGCCATTCTTGAACATGGGGTGAGACATTCTTACTGTTACGTTAGTTTGTAAGATAGCCTTAACTTTAGGCTATTTACTGTATTAGAAAAGTAATATTGAATTGTGTTTGGTTGATAACACAACCAAATATCAACATTTAAAGGAAATGTATCTAATGCTTGGATAGTTGCATCCTGCCTTTGCTGACCTTACTGAAGCCATGAACTTTCTCAACCTTCAGTCTCTCGACCGTCCATTTAGTCATGATTATTAATGATGTTGTTGTTTTTAATTTGTTTGTTTTATTTTGTTATTGTTGCTGTAAAGTGCTTTGAAATGTATTTGTTATGAATACCCCTATAAAAGTTTAATAAATAATTGTATCTTTGGTTAATTTGGATACGTCAATACAACCTATCATTTGTTAACTTGTTGACAAGTTCATAGGCTATTTACTGTATTGCTGAATTGGGGCTGAATTGCTCTTATACAGTTTATCCTTTCATAATGTCTGAGTCATAATAACCAAGAGTCAAGTACAACAATGGAACCCAAAATGTTTGCCATAATTTTTTCATTTATCTCAAAGAAAGAGGTTTTACTCAGTTCTGACTCATTCCACGACATCTCAGCTATCTGAATCTGATTAATGGCAGGATGGAGATGGAGTCCAGATCTGACTGTAAGTGGCTCTGGATAAGAGCGTCTTCTAAATGACTCAAATGTAAAGATAAAGATGGAGGCTCAGATGCCTGCTCTGAAATGCAAAATTGCCTGTTCCTCCTGGCTTATGCAACAGTTGTGGCTCTGTCCAGTCCAAGACTGCAGCATGCTGATGTTGGTGCAATTACACCAATAGGCATCTGCTTTCCCCGTGCCTGCCATTCCAAGTAGGGTTCTCCAAGCCGGCAGATAATGTGTGCACAAAGCAGCCATTATGACCGATGAAAAAATACCCTACCCACTGAGTGCCGGCTTGTCTCTGACCTTGTGTCTCATTCACAAATAGTTTCTGCAGCAGGTCAAAAGCAGTTGCTTGGACGCTGGATTGGTCACCCAGGCCTAGCCGAGGTTGAGCTTAAATCAACGAGGAAGGTGCCTGATTTTATGCCTGAGCTCAAATCTGCAACCTGAGCAGTATTTGTTTGTTTTAAGACAATATTATTGCAGGTATTTTCTCTTGGTCACCTGAAGGTGTAAGCTTTGTGACATTTTCTGTGATTCTTTGGATAATGCGTTACTCTAGGTTAAGAGTGACGTCTGTACAATCCTTTTGTATGTATTTGGGCTGATTACAATGTTTTTTTTGGTGATAAATAACACTACTTTACACTAATTTAGCAATGCTTCTGCAGCAAACACAGGAAATCAAAATCATACTGACTTATAGGAATATGTTTTAGGAAGGTCTACATGAATAATAAGGTTAGTTCAGACTGTTTGTGACTGTGCTTATGGTGAATGTATACACTAGTGAGTGGAGAGATGGTCTAGGCTATTAGTAAAGTCAAAGGCCAAGAAATAGAAGACTTGCAAGGAGAATCCGGTGTCCAAAAAGCCAGGTGAGAGTGTCTCTGATGCGTGCAACATATATACTGAACAAAAATATAAAAACAACCTGTAAAGTGTTGGTCCCATGTTTCATGAGCTGAAAAAAAAAGATCCCATAAATGTACCATCCTGTTTTCATTGATCATCCTTGAGATGTTTCTACAACTTGATTGGAGTCCACCTGTGGTAAATTCAATTGATTGGACATGATTTGGAAAGGTACAAACCTGTCTATATAAGGTCCCACAGTTGACAGTGCATGTCGGAGCAAAAACCAAGCCATGAGGTCGAAGGAATTGTGCGTAGAGCTCCGAGACAGGATTGTGTCGAATCACAGATCTGGGGAAGGGGGTACCAAAACATTTCTGCAGCATTGAAGGTCCCCGAGAACACAGTGGCCTACATCATTCTTAAATGGAAGACGTTGGGAACCACTAAGACTCTTCCTAAAGCTGGCTGAGGAAAAGATAAACGGAGCAAGTACAGAGAGATCCTTGGTGAAAACCTGCTTCAGAGCTCTCAGGACCTCTTACTGGGGAGACAGTTCACCTTCCAACAGGACAATGACCCTAAGCACACAGAAAAGCCAACGCAGGAGTGGCTTTGGGACAAGTCTCTGAATGTCCTTGAGTGGCCCAGCCAGAGCCCAGACTTGCACCTGATCGAACATCTCTGGAGAGACCTGAAAATAGCTGTGCAGCAACGCTCCCCATCCAACCTGATAGAGCTTGAGAGGCTTTTTTTTACTATTTACTACATTGTAGAACAATAGTGAAGACATCAAAACTATGAAATAACACATATGGAATCATGTAGTAACCAACAAAGTGTTAAACAAATCAAAATATATTTTATAAATAGCTTCAAATAGCCCCCCTTTGCCTTGATGACAGCTTTGCACACTCATGACATTCTCTCAACCAGCTTCACCTGGAATGCTTTTCCAACAGTCTTGAAGGAGTTCCCACATATGCTGAGCACTTGTTGGCTGCTTTTCTTTCACTCTGCGGTCCGACTCATCCCAAACCATCTCAATTGGGTTGAGGTCAGGGGATTGTGGAGGCCAGGTCATCTGATGCAGCACTCCATCACTCTCCTTCTTGGTAAAATAGCCCTTACACAGCTTGGAGGTGTGTTGGGTCATTGTCCTGTTGAAAAACAAATGATAGTCCCACTAAGCCCAAACCAGATGAGATGGCGTATCGCTGCAGAATGCTGTGGTAGCCATGCTAGTTAAGTGTGCCTTGAATTCTAAATAAATCACAGACAGTGTCACCAACAAAGCACCCCCACACCATAACACCTCCTCCTTGTCACACCCTGGCTCTGGGGACTCTATATGTTGAGCCAGGGTGTGTAGATTCTATGTGTTTGTGTTCTATGTCGTAGTCTAGTTCTTGTATTTCTATGTTGGCCAGAGTGGTTCCCAATCAGAGGCAACGAGTGTCAGCTGTTGCTGGTTGTCTCTGATTGGGAGCCATATTTAAACAGTCTGTTTTCCCTTAGTGTTTGTGGGATCTTGTTCCTTTAGGTTTGTTTGTACCGTTGGACTTCACGTATCGTTTGTTGTTTTGTTTATTGTGTGTGTACACTTAATAAAATAAGATGTACGAGTATCACGCTGCGCCTTGGTCTACTCAGTTCAACGATCGTGACAGAAGATCCCACCATACCAGGACCAAGCAGTGTTTCCAGGAGCAGGCAGCCTGGACATGGGAGGAGATATTGGACGGGAAAGGGTCCTGGACTTGGGAGGAGATACAGGCCGGGATGGATCGGCGTCCGTGGGAAGAGACGGTGGAGGCGCGCCGTAGAGAGGAGCAACGGCGTCAACAGTGTCGTCGTCGGACGGACGAGAGGCAACCCCAACATTTTTTTAGGGGGGGGCACATGGCATGGAAGACGGGGCTGCTGGAGGCAGATAAGGGGCGAGTTCAGAAGGCCACCAGGTTACGGGAGCCATTGGTGAGAAGAGGGAAGGAAGATGTAGAGGCACGGCGAGAGGCACTGAGGTGTATTGCCAGTCCGGTCCGGCCCGTTCCTGATCCCCGGTTAAGGCCAGTGGTGTGTGTTCCCAGTACGGTCCGGCCTGTTCCTGTCCCTCGCACCAAGCCTAAGGTGCGCGTCGCCAGCCCGGCCCGGCCTGTTCCTGCCCCTCGCACCAAGCCTACGGTGCGCGTCGCCAGCCCGGCCCGGCCTGTTCCTGCCCCTCGCACCAAGCCTACGGTGCGCGTCGCCAGCCCGGCCCGGCCTGTTCCTGCCCCTCGCACCAAACCTACGGTGCGCGTCGCCAGCCCGGCCCGGCCTGTTCCTTTCCCTCGCACCAAGCCTACGGTGCGTGTCGCCAGCCCGGCCCGGCCTGTTCCTGCCCCTCGCACCAAACCTACGGTGCGCGTCGCCAGCCCGCCCGGCCTGTTCCTGCCACTCGCACCAAGCCTACGGTGCGCGTTCGCCAGCCCGGTCCGGCCTGTTCCTGCCACTCGCACCAAGCCTACGGTGCGCCGTCGCCAGCCCGGCCCGGCCTGTTCCTGCCACTCGCACCAAGCCTACGGTGCGCGTCGCCAGCCCGGCCCGGCCTGTTCCTGCCACTCGCACCAAGCCTACGGTGCGCGTCGCCAGCCCGGCCCGGCCTGTTCCTGCCACTCGCACCAAGCCTACGGTTTGCGTCGCCAGCCCGGCCCGGCTTGTTCCTGCTCCACGCACCAAGCCAGGGGTGCGCATCGTCAGCCCGGTCCGGCCCGTTGCTGCTCCACGCACCACGCCAGGGGTGCGCATCGTCAGCCCGGTCCGGCCCGTTCCTGCTCCACGCACCAAGCCAGGGGTGCGCATCGTCAGCCCGGTACGGCCCGTTCCGGCTCCACGCACCAAGCCAGGGGTGCGCATCGTCAGCCCGGTCCGGCCCGTTCCTGCTCCACGCACCAAGCCAGGGGTGCGCATCGTCAGCCCGGTCCGGCCCGTTCCTGCTCCACGCACCAAGCCAGGGGTGTGCGTCGTCAGTCCGGCACAACCCGTGCCTGGGTCACCGGTGCCTGGTCAGGTACCAGTCAGCTGCTCCACACCGGAGCTTAAGCAATCCGCTCCTACGATGTCCAGTCCAGCTCCAGCCAACGGGGCCAGACCGGACCAGGGGCGCTACGGGGGGATTATTGGAGGGTGGTGGGCAAGCCCAGAGCCGGAACCGCCTCCGAGGAGGAACGCCCACCCAGCCCTCCCCTGTTTGGTTTATGTGGAGGCGCGGTCGCAGTCCGCCTTTGGGGGGGTACTGTCACACCCTGGCTCTGGGGACTCTATATGTTGAGCCAGGGTGTGTAGATTCTATGTGTTTGTGTTCTATGTCGTAGTCTAGTTCTTGTATTTCTATGTTGGCCAGAGTGGTTCCCAATCAGAGGCAACGAGTGTCAGCTGTTGCTGGTTGTCTCTGATTGGGAGCCATATTTAAACAGTCTGTTTTCCCTTAGTGTTTGTGGGATCTTGTTCCTTTTGGTTCGTTTGTACCGTTGGACTTCACGTATCGTTTGTTGTTTTGTTTATTGTGTGTGTACACTTAATAAAATAAGATGTACGAGTATCACGCTGCACCTTGGTCTACTCTCTTCGACGAACGTGACACTCCTCCATGCCTTACGGCAGGAAATACACATGCGGCGATCATCCGTTCACCCACACCGCTTTTCACAAAGACACGGCGGTTGGAACCAGAAATCTCCAATTTGGACTCCAGACCAAAGGACAAATTTCCACCGGTCTAATGTCCATTGCTCGTGTTTCTTGGCCCAAGCAGGTCTCTTCTTCTTATTGGTGTCCTTTAGTAGTGGTTTCTTTGCAGCAATTAGACCATGAAGGCCTGATTCACACAGTCCCCTCTGAACAGTTGATGTTGAGATGTGTCTGTGACTTGAACTATGTGAAGCATTTATTTGGGCTGCAATTTCTGAGGCTGGTAACTCTAATGAACTTATCCTCTGCAGCAGAGGTAACTCTGGGTCTTCCATTCCTGTGGCGGTCCTCATGAGAGCCAGTTTCATCATTGCGCTTGATGGTTTTTGTGACTGCACTTTAAGAAACTTTCAAAGTTCTTGACATTTTCCGTATTGACTGACCTTCATGTCTTAAAGTAATGATGGACTGTCGTTTCTCTTTGCTTATTTGAGCTGTTCTTGCCATAATATGGACTTGGTCTTTTACCAAATAGGGCTATCTTCTGTATACCCCACCTACCTTGTCACAACACAACTGATTTGCTCAAACGCATTAAGAAGGAAAGAAATTCCACAAATTAACTTTTAAGAAGGCAAACCTGTTAATTGAAACGCATTCCAGGTGACTACCTCATGAAGTTGTTTGAAAGAATGCCAAGAATATGTAAAACTGTCATTAAGGCAAAGGGTGGCTATCTGAAGAATCTCAAATATAAAATATATTTGATTTGTTTAACACTTTTATGGTTACTACATGTTTCCATATGTGTTATTTCATAGTTTTGATGTCTTCACTATTATTCTACAATGTAAAAAAAATATTAAAATAAAGAAAAACCCTTGAATGAGTAGGTGTGTCCAAACTTTTGACTGGTAGTGTATGTAAATGTAATATTTCATTATTTTATTTTAAAATTTCTAAAAACCTGGTCTTGCTTTGTCATTATGGGGTATTGTGTGCAGATTGATGAGGGGAAAAAACAATTTAATCCATTTTACAATAAGGCTGTAACGTAACAAAATGTAGAAAAAGTAAATGGGTCTGAAAACTTTCCGAATGCACTGTATCTATGAAGCCTAATCACGTTGAAGAAAATAGTTTCTGAGTATTCAGCAATTTTCATATTCTGAGAATTAATTATCCTTCAGAAACATTGACACAGCTGTTCTTGTAACAGTTGATTATTTGATGAACACCCAAGATAAGTGATTCACACATACGGTATGTAATAGCTCCAAAATTACTCTGATCTAAATACTAAAACATACTCTGTGCCAGAGAAGATACAGACAGATAGAGTAAACATGGGTCTTATTGAGTGAAACGAGTGCTAGATGTTGTTATGACCGAGTGTGCCAAAATCACAGTGCAGACTGACGTTGAGTCATAATGGTAACCTATTCCCTATATAATGCACTACTTTTGACCAGGGCCCATAGCGTAGTGCACTATATATGCAATAGGGTGCCATTTGACACGCAACCTGAGAGCATCATTGGTATGGAGATAATGTGGGGAGGCGTTGGGCCTCGTGGGGCTAATCAGGTTATTTAACTGATGTTTATTTACATTGTGGTGGGATGATGTTCTGGTTTTGGCCTGGCAGCCTCAGTGACAGATGAAACCTGCAGGGCTTTATTTTCCCACGAGCCTCCCTCACTAATCTCACCCTGCTTCCATTCCTTCCCATTGTTATCCGCTCTGACAATTACTCGGCTCCCTTCATCTTCTCTGACGGGCCCAGAGCTCTCTGTTTGGACAGCAGGTTTTCAATGCAGATGGGTTTATCGCGCCACTGGATTACATCACTCCCACACTACACAGTTCAAATAAACCATCTCTCTTTTTCTCGAAACAAACACTTACAGATTAATCATGTTCAGGAAAAACAAGGAAATATGGACCCTCTGAGAAAAGGTTCACCTCTGATTTGGTACTGCATTAATCACTTGAATGTGTTTTGGAGGATCAGTGGACTAAGGTGTCTTCCTTCCTTTCTACCACAAATCACTTACTGTCTTACTAGTGTTTGTTATATACCAGAGGGCCAAAGGGGCTCTCTCAGTGACATTAATTATTCTGGAATGCATCACAGAGTAAAATCCAAAAACACCAGTAAAAGTAATAAAAACACATAAAAAGTAACCTAAGCGATAAAACTGCTTGGCATCCCAGATAAGGACAAATCCCTATGAAAATACTAGAGAAATGTTCCATGTGTTCTCTTTGTACATACCACAGAATGTTCTTCCTGCTGCCTGAAACTGTTATCACCATCCATCTGGTGCTGTTGACAGCCTGATGATAAGAAGTGCAGGGACATTTCATTCAGCCCTGGATTCCTTTACTTACATGAACAAACCTGGAGCCTGATGAAAGCTTACTTTTTTGACCCAAGCCAATCTGACTGACTCTGCCTCTGGCTCTGGAAAAAGCTAAATAAAACAAAAAGCTAAATAAAATAAAAAGTTATCAAGTATCTATTTCCTTTGTGGATTTTATGTAAAGTTTATGTAATTCAAGTAAAACGTGACTACAGAGATCGAAGTATATATTTGATACATTTCAAATTTCAGCTAAATATGTAAGATGATAAATGTGGACGGCACTGTATGTTTTAAGAAGTGCACTTTATATCACGGTAACTTACATAACATCAACAACCAACCTGCTCACTCTGAGAAAACCTCAAAATAGTACAAATCCTTGGCAAAATGTGCTGCTTCCATGAGGACCGGCTAAAGCTATACCTTACATAACATTCTCTGTGAGTGTCCTTCTCATCACACATGAACCCACTCACCAAAAAACGGCCATATTAATGATGAGAATTATGTATGTAAATCTGCTGAGGCATAAGGCACGGCATGTGTACAGTCTGTCGTCTGCCTGGTGTACTGTAGCACAGAACAGATCAACACTGCTGTGGGTTTCTGGTACGGCCTAAAGCCTCCTTCTGTTTATGTGTTGAATGAGATGTGGGAGCATTTGCTTAAAATGTTTTTTAATGGTTCTCGCAAAGATAAACTGTTTTGTTAGAGAGTTGAGAGAGTTTATTAAGAGAACTCTTTATGTGACAGTACAAATCATATACAGAGGACATTATGGTCTGCTTAAGTTCTTTCCACTGTTCCTGACCTGGTTCAGACAGACATTCTATACTCTCATGCAAAATCTTTACACTGATCATATGCATGGAATATTAGATAACACTTTATTTTAAGGTACACATATTGGCCACTAATTTGTGGTTTATAAGTATGTATATAAGTAGCTTATAAGGCTTTATTATGTCTTATTAGCCATATATTAGGCCTTAATTATACTGAACAATTACATAAACGCAACACGTAAAGTGTTGGTCCCATGTTCCATACGCACAAAAAGCGTATTTCTCTAAAATCTTGTGCACAAATGTGTTTACATCCCTGTTAGTAAGCATTTATCCTTTGCCAAGATAATCCATCCACCTGACAGGTGTGGCATATCAAGAAGCTGATTAAACAGCATGATCATTACACAGGTGCACCTTGTGTTGGGGACAATAAAAGGCCACTCTAAAATCTGCAGTTTTGTCACACAACACCATGCCACAGATTCCTCAAGTTTTGAAGGAGCGTGCAATTGGCATGCTGACTGTAGGAATTTTTACATTTACATTTACATTTTTAGTCATTTAGCAGACGCTCTTATCCAGAGCGACTTACAGTTAGTGAATACATCTTTTTTTTATACTGCCCCCCCGTGGGAATCAAACCCACAACCCTGGCGTTGCAAACGCCATGCTCTATCAACTGAGCTACATCCCTGCCGGCCATTCCCTCCCCTACCCTGGACGACGCTGGGCCAATTGTGCGCCGCCCATGAGTCTCCCGGTCGCGGCCGGCTGCGACAGAGCCTGGATTCGAACCAGGATCTCTAGTGGCACAGTTAACACTGCGATGCAGTGCCTTAGACCACTGCGCCACTCAATGTCCACTCTTTGCTTATTTGAGCTGTTCTTGTCATAACATGGACTTGGTCTTTTACCAAATAGGGCTATCTTCTGTATACCCCCCCTACCTTCTCACAATACAACTGATTGGCTCAAATTCATTAAGAAGGAAAGAAATTCCACATATTAACTTTTAAGAAGGCACACCTGTTAATTGAAATGCATTCCAGGTGACTACCTCATGAAGCTGGTTGAGAGAATGCCAAGAGTGTGCATTTTACTTCTTTTTTTAAAACATTTATTAGTCATTTAGCAGACGCTCTTATCCAGAGCGACTTACAGTTAGTGAGTGCATACATTTTCATACTTTTTCAAGAGTGTGCAAAGCTGTCATCAAGGCAAAGGGTGGCTATTTGATTTGTTTAACACTTTTTTGGTTACTACATAATTCCATATGTGTTATTTCATAGTTTTGATGTCTTCACTATTATTCTACAATGTAGAAAATAGTTTAAAAAAATAAAAATAAAAAACCTTGAATGAGTAGGTGTTCTAAAACTTTTGACCGGTGGTGTATGCAGTGCCTTGCAAAAGTTTTTCCTATTTTGTTGCATTACAGCCTGTAATTTAAATTGATTTTTATTATATTGGTGAAGTGAAATGAAAAAAAATAACTTGTTTCAAAAAATTCTAAAAAATAAATAACAGAAAAGTGGTGCGTGCATATGTATTCACCCCCTTTACTATGAAGCCCCTAAATAAGATCTGGTGCAACCAATTACCTTCAGAAGTCACATAATGAGTTAAATAAAGTCCACCTGTGTGCAATCTAAGTGTCACATGATCTCATTATTTATACATTTACATTTACATTTTAGTCATTTAGCAGAAGCTCTTATCCAGAGCGACTTACAGTTAGTGCATACATTATTTTTTTATCGAACCCACAACCCTGGCGTTGCAAACGCCATGCTCTACCAACTGAGCTACATCCCCTGCCGGCCATTCCCTCCCCTACCCTGGACGACGCTGTGCCATACACCTGTTCTGAAAGGCCCCAGAGTCTGCAACACCACTAAGCAAGGAGCACCACCAAGTAAGCGGCACCATGAAGACCAAGGAGCTCTCCGAACAGGTCAGGGACAAAGTTGTGGAGAAGTACAGATCAGGGTTGGGTTATAAAAAAATATCAGAAACTTTGAACATCCCACGGAGCACCATTAAATCCATTATTAAAAAATGGAAAGAATATGGCACCACAACAAACCTGCCAAGAGAGGGCCACCCACCAAAATTCACGGACCAGGCAAGGAGGGCCTTAATCAGAGAGGCAACAAAGAGACCAAAGATAACCCTGAAGGAGCTGTAAAGCTCCACAGCGGAGATTGGAGTACCTGTCCATAGGACCACTTTAAGCCGTACATTCCACAGAGCTGGGCTTTACGGAAGAGTAGCTCAGAAAAAAGCCATTGCTTAAAGAAAGAAATAAGCAAACACGTTTGGTGTTTGCCAAAAGCCATGTGGAAGACTCCCCAAACATATGGAAGAAGGTACTCTGGTCAGATGAGACGAAAATTGAGCTTTTTGGCCATCAAGGAAAACACTATGTCTGATGCATACCCAACACCTCTCATCACCCCGAGAACACCATATTTTTCATCGGCAGGGACTGGGAAACTGGTCAGAATTGAAGGAATGATAGATGGCGCTAAATACAGGGAAATTCTTGAGGGAAACCTGTTTCAGTCTTCCAGAGATTTGAGACTGGGACGGAGGCTCACCTTCCAGCAGGACAAAGACCCTAAGCATACTGCTAAAGCAACACTCAAGTGGTTTAAGGGGAAACATTTAAATGTCTTGGAATGGCCTAGTCAAAGCCCAGACCTCAATCCAATTGAGAATCTGTGGTATGACTTAAAGATTGCTGTACACCAGCGGAACCCATCCAACTTGAAGGAGCTGGAGCAGTTTTGCCTTGAAGAATTAGCAGAAATCCCAGTGGCTAGATGTTCCCAGCTTATAGAGACATACCCCATGAGACGTGCAGCTGTAATTGCTGCAAAAGTTGGCTCTACAAAGTATTGACTTTGGAGGGGTGAATAGTTATGCATGCTCAAGTTTTCAGTTTTTTTGTTTTATTTCTTGTTTGTTTCAAAATAAAAAATATTTTGCATCTTGAAAGTGGTAGGCATGTTGTGTAAATCAGATGATACAAACCCCCATAAATCCATTTTAATTCCAGGTTATAAGGCAACAAAGTAGTAAAAATGCCAAGGGGTGGTGAATACTTTCGCAAGCCACTGTATGTCATATAACCAACATTCAAGTCTGATGTCATCTATTTATGTAAACAATTAGTTTCAGGCAAACATTTTATGGTTTGGCTCATGGGTGTGAGGAGTTATGCCCCTTTGCGATTCATAATATAATCTCATACAGCCAACATTCATACACTGAGTGTACAAAACATTAAGAACACTTTCCTAATATTGATTTGCCTTTATTATAGCTTACTATAGCTAATAATTAGGATATTAAGGATGGACTACATGACTTATAATGTTTGAATAACAAATCACTTAAGGCCTAATAAGACATAATAAAGCCTTATAAGGTACTTATATACAGTGAGGGAAAAAAGTATTTGATCCGCTGCTGATTTTGTACGTTTGCCCACTGACAAAGACATGATCAGTCTATCATTTTAATGGTAGGTTTATTTGAACTGTGAGAGACAGAATAACAACAAAAAAATCCAGAAAAACGCATGTCAAAATGTTATAAATTGATTTGCATTTTAATGAGGGAAATAAGTATTTGACCCCTCTGCAAAACATGACTTAGTACTTGGTGGCAAAACCCTTGTTGGCAATCACAGAGGTCAGACGTTTCTTGTAGTTGGCCACCAGGTTTGCACACATCTCAGGAGGGATTTTGTCCCACTCCTCTTTGCAGATCTTCTCCAAATCATTAAGGTTTCGAGGCTGACGTTTGGCAACTCGAACCTTCAGCTCCCTCCACAGATTTTCTATGGGATTAAGGTCTGGAGACTGGCTAGGCCACTCCAGGACCTTAATGTGCTTCTTCTTGAGCCACTCCTTTGTTGCCTTGGCCGTGTGTTTTGGGTCATTGTCATGCTGGAATACCCATCCACGACTCATTTTCAATGCCCTGGCTGAGGGAAGGAGGTTCTCACCCAAGATTTGACGGTACATGGCCCCGTCCATCGTCCCTTTGATGCGGTGAAGTTGTCCTGTCCCCTTAGCAGAAAAACACCCCCAAAGCATAATGTTTCCACCTCCATGTTTGACGGTGGGGATGGTGTTCTTGGGGTCATAGGCAGCATTCCTCCTCCTCCAAACAAAGCGAGTTGAGTTGATGCCAAATAGCTCGATTTTGGTCTCATCTGACCACAACACTTTCACCCAGTTCTCCTCTGAATCATTCAGATGTTCATTGGCAAACTTCAGACGGACCTGTATATGTGCTTTCTTGAGCAGGGGGACCTTGCGGGCGCTGCAGGATTTCAGTCCTTCACGGCGTAGTGTGTTACCAATTGTTTTCTTAGTGACTATGGTCCCAGCTGCCTTGAGATTATTGACAAGATCCTCCCGTGTAGTTCTGGGCTGATTCCTTACCGTTCTCATGATCATTGCAACTCCACGAGGTGAGATCTTGCATGGAGCCCCAGGCCGAGGGAGATTGACGGTTCTTATGTGTTTCTTCCATTTGCAAATTATCGCACCAACTGTTGTCACCTTCTCACCAAGCTGCTTGGCGATGGTCTTGTAGACCATTCCAGCCTTGTGTAGGTCTACAATCTTGTCCCTGACATCCTTGGAGAGCTCTTTGGTCTTGGCCATGGTGGAGAGTTTGGAATCTGATTGATTGCTTCTGTGGACAGGTGTCTTTTATACAAGTAACAAGCTGAGATTAGGAGCACTCCCTTTAAGAGTGTGCTCCTAATCAGCTCGTTACCTGTATAAAAGACACTTGGGAGCCAGAAATCTTTCTGATTGAGAGGGGGTCAAATACTTATTTCCCTCATTAAAATGCAAATCAATTTATAACATTTTTGACATGCGTTTTTCTGGATTTTTTTGTTGTTATTCTGTCTCTCACAGTTCAAATAAACCTACTATTAAAATGATAGACTGACCATGTCTTTGTCAATGGGCAAACGTACAAAATCAGCAGGGGATCAAATACTTTTTTCCCTTACTGTACATACTTATAAACTCCAAATTAGTGGCTAATATGTGTCCCTTAAAATAAAGAGTTACCGAATATTACACAACTCTTTCAGGTTAATACAGATTATTTTCAGGATTAGAGAATTAACAAACCTTGAAATGGTTGTGCACAATCTTGTTTGACAGTTGATAGCCACTGGAATCCAAACAATGCTTATTCTATCATCAATAAAACTGTGGTCTGTTCAATGTTGAGAGTTCTTCAACGGGATTCTGAACTAACTGAATTTCTCTGGTAGTAGGATTCATGTGGTGAAAACAGGGCATCTGTCACCCACCGACAACCACAGGCCTAAGGCCATCTGACACACACACTTCCATCACCTGAGCTTCTTAATTCCCGGCAATTAACTTTCAACACCTGCCTGACATTTCAATTCTGTATGGACACGTCAATAGTGGAATCTTCCATTCAGGGCCGGCTCTAACAGGGTGGCAAAGCCGGGCATGGGCCCCCCTGATAGAATTTGTGCCCCCCCCACACAGTTTTGTTTCCCCATAAACATAACAAATGGTACAGTATGAAAATGTATGCACTCACTAACTGTAAGTCGCTCTGGATAAGAGCGTCTGTTAAATGACTAAAATGTAAAATGTAAAATATGAATTACCCTGTTCGGTTTTGCCAATGTAGTGCTCCTGGGCCTGCCAGTAGCACAGACCGGGACAAAGGCTAAATGCTGGGTGTGTGCTCATGATCTGAGGAGGGGTGAGGGAGGGGGGATGTAATAATGTAATATTTAGTAGTTAAAATCCCAAAATACATTCTGATTGGGCACCCTCACAGAGAGGGAAAAGTGGTTCACTTTTGCAGACAGCTACAGCTAATAATAGGCTACCTAGTAGCTACTAGATTTTGGTAATGATACGTTTAGGTAATAATAATAATTATAGCTAGTTGGCTAAGCTTTGATCAGCTTGGACATCCGAAAATGGCTGAGCACTGCCAAGAGCAAAAAAACAGAGGACCACCATGTCGAGAGCGATGCCAAGCTCACCGACCAGCCTGCAGCAGGCCCGACCAACAAGGTTGAGGAGCCTAGCATCAAATCGAATGCCCGCCCATCCCCCACGCCGCCTGCTGACCAACAAGATCGAGAAGAGCCAGGGCCTAGCACCAGCACCAAGAGGGTGACATCACAACAAGCACCTGCACCTCCGTTATCCCAGCCACTAGTACCTGACGACCTGTTGAATCTAACCAAAACTGAACCAATGGAAGCAGAGTTTATTGTGGCTCGCAGCCTCACACATTCTTGCAAAGTGAAATTGACACCACAGCCAGCAACAACAATTGGACCCCACTCAGTGTACTTCAAAGATACGACAGGCCTTTATCAGCAATGCCGACTGTGCTGTTGGCACTGAAACATGATTAACAGTTTTGGGGCATCTACAGCAATGTGTGAAAATTAATTCTCCACCCTGAACAATGTACTCAGTGAACACAGACTCTGAACACAGAGCATACTACATCAACGAAAAGCCCAGCTTCTCCAACTGGCATTTAAAAGGGACCTGACAAGTATAGTTGAAGTCGGAAGTTTACATACACTTAGGTTGGAGTCATTAAAACTCGTTTTTCAACCACTCCACAAATTTCTTGTTAACAAACTATAGTTTTGGCAAGTCGGTTAGGACATCTACTTTGTGCATGACACAAGTAATTTTTCCAACAATTGTTTACAGACAGATTATTTCACTTATAATTCACTGTATCACAATTCCACTGGGTCAGAAGTTTACATACACTAAGTTGACTGTGCCTGTAAACAGCTTGGAAAATTCCAGAAAATGATGTCATGGCTTTAGAAGCTTCTGATAGGCTAATTGACATCATTTGAGTCAATTGGAGGTGTACCTGTGGATGGGCCTACCTTCAAACTCAGTGCCTCTTTGCTTGGCATCATGGGAAAATCAAAATAAATCAGCCAAGACCTCAGAAAAAAAATGGTAGACCTCCACAAGTCTGGATCATCCTTGGGAGCAATTTCCAAACGCCTGAAGGTACATCTGTACAAACAATAGTACGCAAGTATAAACACCATGGGACCACGCAGCCGTCATACCGCTCAGGAAGGAGACGCGTTCTGTCTCCTAGAGATGAACGTACTTTGGTGCGAAAAGTGCAAATCAATCCCAGAACAACAGCAAAGGACCTTGGGAAGATGCTGGAGGAAACAGGTACAAAGGTATCTATATCCACAGTAAAACGAGTCCTATATTGACATAACCTGAAAGGCCGCTCAGCAAGGAAGAAGCCACTGCTCCAAAACCGCCATAAAAAAGCCAGACTACGGTTTGCAACTGCACATGGGGACAAAGATCGTACTTTTTGGAGAAATGTCCTCTGGTCTGATGAAACAAAAATATAACTGTTTGGCCATAATGACCATCGTTATGTTTGGAGGAAAAAGGGGGTTGCTTGAAAGCCGAAGAACACCATCCCAAACGTGAAGCACGGGGGTGGCAGCATCATGCTGTGGGGGTGCTTTGCTGCAGGAAGGACTGGTGCACTTCACAAAATAGATGGCATCATGAGGATGTGGATATATTGAAGCAACATCTCAAGACATCAGTCAGGAAGTTAAAGCTTGGTCGCAAATGGGTCTTCCAAATGGACAATGACCCCAAGCATACTTCCAAAGTTGTGGTAAAATGGCTTAAGGACAACAAAGTCAAGGTATTGGAGTGGCCATCACAAAGCCCTGACCTCAATCCTAAAGAAAATGTGTGGGCAGAACTGAAAAAGTGTGTGCGAGCAAGGAGGCCTATAAACCTGACTCAGTTACACCAGCTCTGTCAGGATGAATGGGCCAAAAGTCATATCTTTCTTGTGTATTCTATAAAACAATGGTTATTGAGGTGTACGGCTACATTTCAGATACATTTTTGTACATTTCAACAGTAGTAGGACCAATCTACCTTGTTTTATTAGAGCTCTAAAGCAATACTAGTTGTGCCAGAGCCCTGTTGGCCCAGGTCAAAAGTAATGCACTGTAAAGGTAATAGGGTGCCATTTGAGACGCAGACAGGATGATCTATGGCCCCTCCCGGCCAATTAGGACGGGGCGCCAACGTCTTTATTCGCCTGCCAATGTCAACAGTGGCACAGCCATGATGCTTATTTCACTCATATCTCCCAGGACGCACACTGCACCATATAAATTAATATGTAGGCTAGCAGCCAAGGGGTCAATTGGGTATGGTAGAGTATGGCAGTTGCCATACCCTAGCTCAACACCAACAAATCATTCCAATCATGAGTAAAAGGCAAATTCAGTGTAGCGGTATTAGCCGCCGGCTTTAGGACCATGCGGTAGGCTCAATGCAGGGTGGGAAGGCTGTTTGCCCAGCTGGCTGGCTTTAGGACCATGCGGTAGGCTCAATGCAGGGTGGGAAGGCTGTTTGCCCAGCTGGCTGGCTTTAGGACTGTGGATACTGTAGTGCAGGGGTGTCAAACTCATTTTAGCTCAGGGGCCACATGGAGGAAAATCTATTCCCAAGTGGGCCGGACCGGAAAAATCATGGTATATATAACTTAAAAACAACAACTTCAGATTGTTTTCTTTGTTTTAATACGATCAACATACAACATAAAGCTGGAGCCTGAGGACAGTGTGTCCAAAATAGTGCAAGCACAACATCACTATTAATCATAAAACATGTCAAGTTTATTTGAAAATTCTAAAGAAAAAGAACACACAAACACACAATGCCTCAGTGATTAACAGAACTGTTTCACAGATCACAGAACTATATCAGGGTGTCATTTCTCAGGCAGAAATGTAGATACAAATAATGAAATCCTGTTCCCCAAACAAGTGCAAGAACCACAGTCAAGAATAGGTTAAATATACAAATAAAATAAAAACAATTAAAAACAATAGCACATCAACATAAAAACATATAAACATAAATCTGAAAGCGTTGCTCAAACTCCCGTAACAGTCCCGTTATTTTATCTTTGATACCGCTTCATGTCTGCCACATGTTGGGTCGCGCACACATTTTTCAGACAGGGGAAGTGAGCTGCATCACCACCGGCAAGTTGCGTCTCCCACAATGACAGCTTCAACTTGAAAGAACGTATGCTGTCATAATACTGCGTGACAACTTTGTTGCGCCCTTGCAGCTGTTTGTTCAAGTTATTCAGGTGCTCTGTAACATCCACCATAAATGCAAGGTCCTGCATCCATTCTGCGGAATGAAATTCTAACACTGGTTTGCCCTTTTCTTCCATGAACTGTTCAATTTCTTCTCGTAAATCAAAGAAACGCCTCAGCACAGCACCTCGGCTTAACCATCTTACCTCAGTGTGGTATGGCAGGCCATAGATGTGGTCTTTCTCTCTGAGAAGGCTGTCAAACTGACGGTGATTCAGGCTTCTGGATCGGATGAAATTAACAGTTTGGATGACCACCTTCATGACGTTATCCATCTTTAATGACTTGCAACACAAAGCCACCTGGTGCAAAATACAGTGAAAAGTCAAAAAATCACGTCCTCCATTTGCTTTTTTCCCGATCATTGAGGGCGCACCATCTGTAGCCAGGCTGACAGCGCGGGACCAGTCCACTCCGACCCTGTCCAGCGCGCCGACGAGTGTGGTAAAAATATCAGCTGCTGTCGTTGTATCTGTCATCGGCACCAACTCCACGAACTCCTCGGTGACGGTCAATGTGTCATCAACTCCGCGGATGAAAATGGCCAGTTGTGCAACATCTGTAATGTCCGTGCTTTCATCAATTGCAACCGAAAACGCAATAAATGACTTTACTTTTTGCTTCAACTGGCTGTCCAAATCCACTGAAAGATCGGAAATCCTGTATGCAACTGTGTTTCTTGTCAGGCTGATATTTGCAAAAGCCTGCCGCTTTTCAGGGCACACAATCTCCGCTGCCTTCATCATGCATGTTTTTACAAATTCACCCTCACTAAATGGTTTTGAAGCCACTGCGATTTCATTAGCAATGAGGTAGCTAGCTTTCACTGCAGCGTCACTGATGTCTCGGCTGTGAGTAAACACATACTGCTGTTTCTTCAGACCCGCCAACAGTTCATTCACCTTCTCTCATCTCCGCTGTCCTTGAAAGTTGTCATATTTGTCGGCATGAAGACTCACATAGTGGCGACAAAGGTTATATTCTTTCAGCACTGCAACATGCTCTGAACACACCAAACATACAGCTTTCCCATTCAATTCCGTGATTAAATAGGATGACCATTTTTCTTGGAACACTCTGCACTCTGCGTCCACTTTTCTCTTTTTGACAGAGACATATTGGGGCAATGAGGGTGCCAAAGCACATAATGTTAAAAGTAGAAGCCGTAATAAATATCGCGGGCAAAACAAAGTAGCTCATTGGCTGCACGTGCTTGACCTACTTGCTCTGCCCGGTATAAACAGTTTGCTTGCTTAACACAATTGCTATTGCGCCATCCAGTGGACGCAATTGGAACAGCAGTTTATTTTATTGAAAAATTGCAGCGCATTTTTATACTTAAAAAAAATATATATATATATATATATATATATATATATATATATTTATATATATATATATATATATAATTTTTTTTTTCCCGAAATCATCTCGCGGGCCGGATTAAACCCGTTTGCGGGCCTGATCCGGCCCGCGGGCCGTACGTTTGACACCCCTGCTGTAGTGCATCGACGCAGCTCTGTAGTGAACAGCGCACATTTTCTCTCAAAACAGTGCAGAGGTGGAAGATGGCTAGGTAAATGCTGTTTGACTTGACATGAAACTAAACTAGAGTCTTTGATCCCAGTGTTGAGCTAGTGCATAGCAGCTAATTGCTGTATGACATGTGTTTGTAGAATGTTAAATCCACTATCGACTGAGGTGAATGAAGTTACAGCAGCCAAGGTAATAATGTCTGGAGTCAATTTGGGTTGTTTTGCTGTTCTTTAAATTGCTTTTATTGTGTAGAAATGCAGTAAATGAGCTTCAGCCATCACAGACGTCATTCATGGGGGGGGTGAGAGCCAACATAAGTCACATAGCATATATCAACTCAATGATGTCTGAGACAGCTCAACCCACATAGCCAACTTTGATTGGGCCGCCAGGAGACAGACCCTATATATCAGTGAGGCTCCATCACCAGGATCAGATATGATGATGATCAGACAGCTCTCCTCTTCAGCAGTTGATTGTGTTTCCTCAAAATGACTCAGAAGGTCACAGGCTCATATGATGTCACACATGTAGTAGGCCTTGGAGCTGTCCCAGTGGAAGCCTGACAGGTGAATCTGTCAGTGATAAATGTGAACCAATGTGTTTTTTGCGGTCAGCAAGCAGGCGTCTGTGGCCGAGATGGACTGTGTAGACTTGATAAATCGTTGCCTTCACTGGAACAACAAATGTTTGGAGAGACAGAACCCATCCCCCCCATCTCTCCCCACCTTGCCTCCCAACTCCCCAGGCCAGAGAGACTGTCTACCTCCCAAATGGCACCCTATTCCCTACGTAGTGAGCTACTTGGGCTCTGGTCAAAAGTAGTGCACTATATAGTGAATAGGGTGCCATTTGGGACACATCGTATGACAATGCTGTGTGCGGGTTGCCTCCTTATTTAGCGGTGTTGCTGCTGCTGCTGAGAGCCCAGAGCGTTGAACCGTTGCTTAGCTGATCTGTTTGGGTTTCATGGCATGACCGTCTCTTGGCAGACAAAAGGCTGCGTTTAGGCTATCTCTGGCAGGGCCCCTCCATCAGTCACAACACCGCATCCAGTGGAAGACAGAGAATATAACTAAATGTTTGATTTAGGGATCAAGTTTACTTTGGGCTGTGAATTAGATTTGGGATAGACCATTGCCAAGTGTACTAAAAATACACAGATGCAGTACAGGTGTGTTCCTATGAGATAGGGAGTTTATAATTTCATAAACAGTTGTGTACTTTGTGTAACTGATAAATGTAAGCACAGCTATTTTTGGAGTAGAAATACTTCTGATGAATCAACTAAAGTGCTCAACTGATGCTCTGTTGAATGTAATGTAGTACTTAACATACTTTTTTTTATTAAATTTGAGACTTTTGGGATAACAGAACCTGAATAACAACCCACCAACTTACAACCTCATTTTCCCATAAAATCCTTCCTGAATGGATGGAGTAGATATCACTACCTTCTTTGGAGATGCATGAACCAGGTCAACAAACATCAACTTTAATTGATTTGGACTGATCCAATTGATTGGAATCCAGCTTCATCAACGTCTTCTCGTTGTGATCCGCATCAAGTCAAACAGGGCAAATGTTACATTAGGATTGCAAAGAATGACGTAAGGTTTAGCTTCACATTTAATTTGCTCACTTTTTACTTTCCACACAGCTTTTTAGAGAATGAAGAGGGAGGCTGGTATAAGTGATGAAAGATGGGATGAGAGGATTGGCTGAAGAGCCAAAGGGTATATTCTGATGAAGGCATTTTGTTCCCAAAATTATTGTAGCACGAATGGGTGAGGTAAAATGTTCTGCTCAGGGCTTCTTTTACAAGGAAATACTCTGCATGGTAATCTGCAAAGAAACAATGGGTGCATTTATTAATATGTCACCCTATTAACATTGTTAATCCACAAATGTTCCAAATAACTGTTTTATTACAACCAAGACACAATCTGCCAACACGTCTACAGTCTGTCACTTTTCATTAGGACTTCAGTTGGCTGACTTTAAATTCCACTATTGAAAACACTAGTTTTGTTTTGATAGATTCTCAAATAAAACAGCGCTCTATTGTTCTATGGTATGACAAAAATGGAGAATGACTGTCAGGGACAAAACAGGAAGAAAACAGAATGGTGACAATTAATTGAGTACACATGTATTCTCATCAATTTCTATTTAAGGTTCTTCTATCAATCGTATTACTTCCAGATGTATCAGTGTCTGTTTCTCAAGAATTTAAACAAAATGATACATTTGGAACATCTCTGAAGTGCCTAAATTGCTGGAAAGTCCAGAGATGGTCCCAATGTACTATTTATTTCATCACCACTATGATTATAATAAGACATGTTTGCCCTCCAATCATGTTATGTGTCAGTCTGAAGTCAGGAGATTCAATCAATCTGAATAGCCTGAATATAAATATTTGAAATGGAGAGGCAATGTGTGGGCTATGCACAAATGATCCTACATTGTTAGAATATTTTGAGTAAATTGTGCTCTGTCCCAGGCAACTTTGAGAATCAGCATAATAACTTTAATCAATTGGTATCTAAACTTTCCACTCCTTCTTTAGTGTTTTTCCCCTTCTATTCCCCTCTCTTTTATGTATTCCAATTCTCTTGTACAAGTGTTTGATTCGTTGGCTGGCTGTGCATGTTAATGAGATGAGACAGAGATGGTTTTTAAAAGCTGCTGCTCGACAACATGTTGGGATAGATGGCAAGCAGCGTGATCGCCGTGAAGTCCGAATGAAGTTTCTGATCTGAGCTCTCCGGACCTACGGAGTTCGTGAAAACTCGAGAGTATTCGGAAGAATAGAAATCAAACATTGTTTCTCCTGTCATCGCCTAAAGTTAAAGGGAGAATACCAATATACTGTCGATTGAGTGAGGTTTAGTTGGGGTAACCACCCGGGAGCTCCGAATTTGAGGTTCCTTATCAGCAGACGAGATGCATCGTTGTACAACAGCAGCGTTGCTTTTGTTAGTTATTGCCTTATATTCCCTCCACACAGAAGGTAAATATATATTTATATTTGAGCAATGTAAAATGTATGAGAAGGAGCCAGACCCTATTGAAACTTATCGGAAAAAATATGTTTTCAGCCGTTAGACATGTTAAGCTGATGGTAATGAGTCAAAAAATTAAAAAAATGTTGTGCAGCCGAATTTCACCTGTAATGTTTTACCATCTCCAAATCTGCTCCCTTTTGGCAACAGAATAGGCTATTGTTGTTCATAACAGTTATATTACTGTGTTTGTTTTGTACAATTGTGGCTTTGTTCGTTTATTGCGTTAACCAATCACCCACAGTCGGTAGTCAGACTACTTTGTATAAATGTTATCCTTTAAAGGTTTTACATTTTACCATGATGGTTGTTAGCCTTTTATGCTAACCGGCGTTGGTCTTTAGCTGATTTGGTTGGTTCACGTGGTTGATGAGAATTGTAATGCCCGGGGTTGAGGAATTGGAGATGACTGTTGATGAGGGAGCCTTGAAGATGTAGGTCACACGTTTCACAGTAAGCATGAGCCTGCTTCAGCTGTTCACCTGACCACCTGCATGAGTGTTAAACAGTCCCAGTGGCGTTGTGAATCCACAAGCCTTGCTTTACAGTGGAGACAATAATTAAGTTTAATGTTTTACAATACAGTTACTGAGTCCTATTCAATCGTTCTCGTTCTCTTAGTTTTATTTCATACAGATTAAGTGAGAACTACACCTGACAATCTGTGTTAAATCGAAAACCATAACTGATGTTCAGTTATTCTCATCAGAAAATATAGTTCTACTGATGGATAAAAACCTTCAGATCAAGGTGTTAATTTGACCTCAATTTTATTGTAACACATCTGTTTTATTTCTTTTACAGCCTACAAGTGCAGGTGCACAAGAAAAGGGCCAAAGATTCGCTACAAGGATGTGCAAAAGCTGGAGATCAAACCCAAACATCCTTTCTGCCAAGAGAAGATGATATTGTGAGTCATTCTTTGAATAATTTCTGGCCTGCTCTCTCTCTCTCTCTCCCTGCAATGCTTTTGTCTGCTTGTCTCATAGATGTCAGTCACTCCATGTGTGCTATTCTGTTCGTTTACCAAATGCACTGTAACTTTTATCAATATTCACTCTTTTTCTAATCTCATTCTCATACTATATCAAAGCAGCTGATTGACCTGTTAATATATTGATATGGAATCTGATCATGGATATTTTGAGAACCTATTAGCTTAAAGGTGCCACACATAGTATTTTTTTGAATTTTTGCTTGATGTCAGAAAATGTCCATAATACTGTATATCTGGTGCTAATAGTGAAATGATAGTGTTTCACAGTATTACTTACCCGCCTGTGTTGGGATTGGATGTGATATTCGCCTATTGATTTCTCCCGCCGAAGCGGCATCTGTTGTCAATCTGGGAAAGCTATTCTGACTTTGTGGCTGTTATCTAGTGAAAATCGCTCTGTCATTTGCTGGTTGCAAAGGTTCTACACTGTTCGCTCCAGTTTATGTGAGAAAACAAGCACCGAATAGTGTAGGGAATCATTGCACCATCTAAATCGCTGTGAAACATTCTTTCTATAACAATAAAATAATTTCTTTTTTACAGCTGTTTGAAGCTGGTGCACCGGTTTTGGTCCACCTGCTTCAAACAGCTGTAAAAACGCTAAGTTTTGTTATAAAAAAATATTTTGGACTGCGATTTAGATGGTACAATGATTCCCTACACTATTCAGTGCTTGTTTTCCTATTCAGTGCTTGTTTTCTCACATAAACTGAAATTGAGCGGACAGTGTAGAATTTTAGCAACCAGCAAATGAGTGATTTACACTAGATAACACAACCACAAAGTTTGACAACAGATGCTGCTCCAGTGGGAGAAAGACTTTCCCTCTTCAGATATGAGCGACTGTCTAACTATTTTTGAGGGTTCTAAATGGACTTGAATTGCCCTATACTATTGCTTTTCCTTTCCCAAATAGATGTTGAGCTCACATTTTAGTCATTTTCAGTGGAAGTGGTGCTTACTTTTGTAAAAGATCACATACTCTTTCACCATCTACTGTTCACTTGAGGTATTGAACAGAAATGTGTTCCCATGAACGGAAAAACCAAAACCATGAAGTCAAATGTTGTTCTGTCCCGCTGTCATTGATTACAGTACATTGCTCTCGATATTATCAAAAGGCTGTAGGGTCCGTCCAACAAAGAGTTTTGTTGGCCCCTTGGACCATTAAACTGATATTTATTGCTGGGTCTTATGTCCTGGGGCCGATGCGATAAAGTTTAGTTGAACACCAAACAGTTAAAGCTGGTCTATTTGCATATTTGCATAAAATGGTGGCCGCTGGCCACTGACCTAAGTGAGAAATGAGACTCAGCGGGCTCCGGAAAGAGTGCCCCTTCTCTCCTTTGTTGGCTGGCATGGCTCACGTCTCAGAATTTAACATTCTGCAGGGCCACCTCCACTGTCACAGCAGTGCCTCCAACTCCGACCAAGAGTTAGAAATTAACCAAATTAACCAAGGCCTCTGTTGGCTGGGCAGGTGAATAATTAATTAAGAAGCAGACAAACTATAAGAGATTGATTTGAGAAGCCCCTGCAGAGCTCTGGGCACAACACACAGCACATGTCACCGCTGGCTCAAAAATGCCATACAGACAGACAGTCTCTCCAACTGCTGCTCTGAATGTCAATGGGTTCATCTAGCCAGGCTCAGAGATCATGTATACCCAGTGCTGTTTTTAAAGCCTGTTCATGCAGTAATGTTGATTAGCTGTTTACTCTTACACTCTCTCTCTCTCTCTTCTTTTGTTTGTCAGTGTCACCATGGAGAACGTGTCGCGCTTCAAAGGTCAGGAGTACTGTCTGCACCCCAAACTGCAGAGCACCAAAAACCTGGTCAAGTGGTTCCGGATCTGGAAGGATAAGCATAGGTGAGAGGTCATCCCACTCCATGAGTTGAACGGCCCCCACCAGAGGGCAATACTGCCCGTATTTCGACTTAATTTCTATCCTATAGAGGAAATTCTTGTTTAGGTTCCACCTCCGAAGAATGACGCAGGCTGCTAATACATATTCACGAATTGGGGGTGGGAACGTTGTGGTGATTTCCACATGGAGTGGAGACATAACAATAAGTAACTGACAGCTGTCAGTGTAGCTAGCTAACATGCTAACCTTATCCACCTAGCTAATGATATCTGTTGTTGCTACAGCATATTCAAAATATTAGCCAGCTGGCTAGGCTATGGCTGGTTCTGGAGCTGGATTTACTCCGGTTATATGGATAGCCTAACTATTGAACAGTTTGGACTAGAGGCCAGGGTGACAGCTAAGGCATTTTCACCGAAAATGTACAACTACAGCATTAATGTCTAGCTACTTAAAATAAAAATAATACTCTGCTAAAAATGTACATATTCAGAACACTCTCCCAAATCCCAACTTTGGCAGACAAGTTTCAAATTTCTAGCCACAAGCATAAACTAGCTAGCTGGGGAAAGGCTCATCAGGACGACTGACTGAACAGACTGAACCGAATCCATTCGTCTACACTCGGCTCTCGCTACGCGACATGCCGAGTGGGCACCAGGCGTGTCCATGTAGCTTCTCCCGCTATGGAAAGTATGGTTATAGGAATCTATATAGCTAAGTAATCATGTACTGTATATTTGGCTGTATTTAACAACTTTTTCCCTTCTCTCTTCGCAGGGTGTATGAAGCTTAAACCATGGATTATGTGCACAAAGGGAACAAGTGGAAAAAAACGCCATTAAGACTGTTTTTGTGAAGTACAAGACATAATCTCCAAGCAATCAGTACTTCGTCTTGGAATGAGATTTATCAAGCACATAAGAGATCTAGTTTGCTGGTGCCGTTTTAGTTGGCCATCAGGCTAATTATTGTTACTCACTTAAATCATTTCAACTGTAATAATGGTAATATTTCTCCAATGCCAACGTTCAAGGCTGTTTACCAGTGGAAGAGGATACTGGAGGAAATGCAGTGAGAAAGGTCCCTTGATGAATCTGGCCCATGGTGTTTTTTGGATAGGAGATGTTTGCCCTTGAACCGTCTGTTTGTTCCGGGGACTATAGTATGTCGATGTCTTGTAACATAAAGGGGTCATGGGATTCTTTTTATTGTATACTGCTAATGCTGTATCTTGGTGTGCTCTCCAGGAGTGTCAAGCACAGCATACTGTATACGTATGTAGGGAACTTGATGAAGGGAATTATTCATTACTCAGACCAAGCACCCAAATATATATATAAATCATTTTGTAAATTTGAAACCATTCAAAGAGAAGAGAATAGTGTACACGAGAAAATAACAACCCAGGTCAATGTGTAGTCATTTTAGATTTCATTGGTGCCATGACATTCCCATATGCAATCAATCAGTTGTAGTTTATTATGAGCGGTATATAAAGTCAACCTGTTAATTTAGATCTTGTAAGACATATTTTCTGTACCTGGTATGAACTATTGTAAACAGCAATGGTATACTAAGTTGCCCATTTACTCTCATTTGTATCATTGTCCTGATGTCTTGTGTTTTCTTATGGTGTTTTCTACAAAGACTGGAGTTCATCAACATGTTTCATTGTAGAAGAAACTCTTCATCATTACCTATGGAAAAGAAACCTTTTAAGAAATATCTCATTGTACCCCTCATAAGAATCAAGACATTCAATCATGAAATTGTTACAGAATAAGTGGTTAATTAAAGAGCATGTTCATGATATTATCCAACACTTTTTGAACGATGACCTTTGAAAAGGTGTGATTATTTTGTAAACTATTGATATATGTTGTTACAATGACAGTTGCATTTTTATTTCACCAAACAGAATGTTCAATATACAGTTTCTTCAAAGAATGTGCATTCCTCTTGTTTTATATATAAATACAAATGTTGTAAATAGTCATACCAATAGCCTATGTTAGTGAGAATCCTTCTAAGACTTTCTAGTGTAATTTATTCTATTACTGAGTTACTGTTTTGCTATTTAAATGTTCATTCGGTAACAGACATTTTAAGTATCTGTGTTTGGACTGACCTACCAAGCACAGCAATCAACAAGCACAGCAATAAAAAACACTGTCTGAAAACAACCCTTTCATTGTTGATTTATCTTAATTGCTAAATCAACATTATATTTTCACTCCAGACATCTATGAGCTTTCAGACAGCCTAAATACACTGCTCAAAAAAATAAAGGGAACACTTAAACAACACAATGTAACTCCAAGTCAATCACACTTCTTTGAAATCAAACTGTCCACTTAGGAAGCAACACTGATTGACAATAAATTTCACATGCTGTTGTGCAAATGGAAAAGACAACAGGTGGAAATTATAGGCAATTAGCAAGACACCCCCAATAAAGGACTGGTTTTGCAGGTGGTGACTACAGACCACTTCTCAGTTCCTATGCTTCCTGGCTGATGTTTTGGTCACTTTTGAATTCTGGCGGTGCTTTCACTCTAGTGGTAGCATGAGACGGAGTCTACAACCCACACAAGTGGCTCAGGTAGTGCAGCTCATCCAGGATGGCACATCAATGCGAGCTGTGGCAAGAAGGTTTGCTGTGTCTGTCAGCGTAGTGTCCAGAACATGGAGGCACTACCAGGAGACAGGCCAGTACATCAGGAGACGTGGAGGAGGCCGTAGGAGGGCAACAACCCAGCAGCAGGACTGCTACCTCCACCTTTGTGCAAGGAGGAGCAGGAGGAGCACTGCCAGAGCCCCTGCAAAATGACCTCCAGCAGGCCACAAATGTGCATGTGTCTGCTCAAACGGTCAGAAACAGACTCCATGAGGGTGGTATGAGGGCCCGACGTCCACAGGTGGGGGTTGTGCTTACAGCCCAACACCGTGCAGGACGTTTGGCATTTGCCAGAGAACACCAAGATTGGCAAATTCGCCACTGGCGCCCTGTGCTCTTCACAGATGAAAGCAGGTTCACACTGAGCACATGTGACAGACGTGACAGAGTCTGGAGACGCCGTGGAGAACGTTCTGCTGCCTGCAACATCCTCCAGCATGACCGGTTTGGCGGTGGGTCAGTCATGGTGTGGGGTGGCATTTCTTTGAGGGGCCGCACAGCCCTCCATGTGCTCGCCAGAGGTAGCCTGACTGCCATTAGGTACCGAGATGAGATCCTCAGACACCTTGTGAGACCATATGCTGGTGCGGTTGGCCCTGGGTTCCTCCTAATGCAAGACAATGCTAGACCTCATGTGGCTGGAGTGTGTCAGCAGTTCCTGCAAGAGGAAGGCATTGATGCTATGGACTGGCCCGCCCGTTCCCCAGACCTGAATCCAATTGAGCACATCTGGGACATCATGTCTCGCTCCATCCACCAACGCCACGTTGCACCACTGACTGTCCAGGAGTTGGCGGATGCTTTAGTCCAGGTCTGGGAGGAGATCCCTCAGGAGACCATCCGCCACCTCATCAGGAGCATGCCCAGGCGTTGTAGGGAGGTCATACAGGCACGTGGAGGCCACACACAGTACTGAGCCTCATTTTGACTTGTTTTAAGGACATTACATCAAAGTTGGATCAGCCTGTAGTGTGGTTTTCCACTTTAATTTTGAGGGTGACTCCAAATCCAGACCTCCATGGATTGATCAATTTGATTTCCATTGATAATTTTTGTGGGATTTTGTTGTCAGCACATTCAACTATGTAAAGAAAAAAGTATTTAATAAGATTATTTCATTCATTCAGATCTAGGATGTGTTATTTTAGTGTTCCCTTAATTTTTTTGAGCAGTGTATAAAAGTATCAGTCCATATGTAATCGCTAGACAGCGCAATGTGCTCCTCAATGAATTGGGATGGGATTACCGTTCTCCTAGCAGCAGGATATTATCCCTGCAACACAATCGTGGATTATTTCTTTCAAAATAAGAGTCGCCATGCAATAAATGTTTGCACTCTAGTGCAGCACTGCTGTTTTTCACAGCATTGCAACCACCTTTGAAAAAATAAATTGATAATTTGACGTATTATTTATACCAGTTTTTATTTTGAAAGTTTACACAAATACTGGTATGTTGAAAGCTATTGTGTAGGCTATATTGAAAGAAATACAGTTTTAATAAAATACAAATATATTTTATTGGAATTACTCAATAGAGTCTGCAAAACTTAAATGGGTATCTTGTGCTGGTCAACGGGTTTAATACAGAGTACTGGTGACTCCTTACTTCATTCGCTGCAATGTTAGCAGTACACTGTAAAGGCCTATTAACCAAGTTTTCAAAACCAATAACAGAGACAAGATCAGCAAAGGTCAGCAAAGGCATTTTCTGTAGAGTTAAAAAAATAATTTTCTCTCTGATAACTCATATTAAATGTACTCTCGCATGCCATTGTGACAAAGCTTATTCACATTGCCCTCTAATAAGACTGCATTAGAGAATAAGCACACATAAACACCACAACTACTACCGTCTGACTGTTTTCTAAAATGGGGACACCGATGAGAAAAGCATAGTTTATTATCAAATCCACCACAAATCCATGCATTGCCAGATACTGTAATGCCAGATATTTGTGAAGTGGAAGTAGTGTATCCTTTAATTCCCTTTCATACTGGTTTAAGGAATCCATAATTAAAATATTTAATGTAATGCAATTACTGCTACTAACTATGTGTTGCATTTCTATGGCTATAACTGTCCAATGTGACGTTAAGCTCACAGGCACTATCACATACTCAAAATACCACCAATTGTGCACCGTTCCAGGCACATTTGGCATAACCTCTTTGCCGTCACAAAACAGACTATGTAATTCCTGACTCGCAAAAGACACAGGGGACATTAATACAAATTGCTCCTTCAGATGTGACTTCAAAAGATTCAGTGCCTTGCAAAAGTATTCATCCCCCTTGTCGTTTTTCCTATGTTGTTGCATTACAACCTGTAATTTAAACATATTTTTATTTGGATTTCATGTAAAGGACATACATAAAATAGTCAAAATTGGTGAAGTGAAATGAAAAAAATAACTTGTTTCAAGAAATTCAAAAAAATTAATAATGGAAAAGTGGTGCGTGCATATGTATTCACCCCCTTTGCTATGAAGCCCCTGAATAAGATCTGGTGCAACCAAATACCTTCAGAAGTCACATAATTAGTTAAATAAAGTCCACCTGTGTGCAGTCTAAGTGTCACATGATCTGTCACATGATCTCAGTATATATACACCTGTTCTGAAAGGCCCCAGAGTCTGCAACACCACTAAGCAAGGGGCACTACCAAGCAAGCGGCACCATGAAGACCAAGTACAGATCAGGGTTGGGTTATAAAACAGTATCTGAAACTTTGAACATCCCACGGAGCACCATTAAATCCATTATGAAAAAATGGAAAGAATATGGCACCACAACAAATCTGCCAAGAGAGGGCCGCCCACCAAAATTCACGGACCAGGCAAGGAGGGCCTTAATCAGAGAGGCAACAAAGAGACCAAAGATAACCCTGAAGGAGCTGCAAAGCTCCACAGCGGAGATTGGAGTATCTGTCCATAGGACCACTTTAAGCCGTACACTCCACAGAGCTGGGCTTTACAGAAGAGTGGCCAGAAAAAGCCATTGCTTAAAGAAAGAAATAAGCAAACACGTTTGGTGTTCGCCAAAAGGCATGTGGGAGACTCCCCAAACATATGGAAGAAGGTACTCTGGTCAGATGAGACTAAAATTGAGCTTTTTGGCCATCAAGGAAAATGCTATGTTTGGTGCAAACCCAACACCTCTCATCACCCTGAGAACACAATACACGGGACAAGACCCATAATAACAAGAGCGCAATACACGGTACTCACAAGACCAACGGACATGGGACAATAATTGACAAGGACATTGGCGAACAGAGGGCACATATATACACGTACTAATCAGGGAGAATGGGAACCAGGTGTGCGTAATGAAACAAGACAGTCCGGGGTAAGTGGTAATGAACCAGGTCAGTGACGCCTAGAAGGCCGGTGACATAGTCCTCCGGAGCTGGTGAACGGAATGAGCATCAGTACCGGGGGGATCCGTGACAATAATCCTCTTTAGTAAGTGGAGATGGAAGAGTTTTGGTTGTCTTTGGAATTTGAAGTTTAGACCCAGATGAGTGATTTTTTGTGCATTTGTCAGAGCACAGATTACTTTTGATATTTCTGAAGAAAATGTAGTACTTTCTCACTGTGTTTCTTTTCGTATGATACCAGATAGAACACAGCTTGCTTCAGGAATTCTTGGACCTTCTCTAAGGTAAAGCCCACACTTGATTTTGATACTTGAGTGTAGTCGATATACCAGAGCTTGCCATGTAGTGTGTACGATTACCCAAATGGGTAATTATCTGAAAATGCTATAATACTAGATAATTCGAAGAATTGTATGTTACAGTATACTGTATGCAGGATATTTTATTTGTCAGGCCAATTGATTGACCTGATGCATCTTTTGTCACATGTCAAGGTTGGCCTTGGGCTGATTTGAATGTGTAAAGGTGTAGCTATTACCATCACCATTAAATTAATCTAGGTCGTTAACAGTTATGCCAGTCCATCATTATTTACATTTTATTTCACACTGGAAGTGTTAAAGTGTTTTGTCTTTACAACTGATATTCAACACAACAGAACATTAATGTATTGTTTTGGAATTAGTATAACATGCAGGACTAAATGCATATGTTTATAACACAGTCTCCCTCCAAAACTAACCATATATGGTTAGTAGAGACCCTACCGAGTATTTCCCACCCCACTTTAGCTGAGACAGGTAGACAAGTTTTCTCTCTACAGCCCAACATTCTCAAAATACCAGTGTCTAAGGCACTGCATCGCAGTGCTAGCTGTGCCACTAGAGATCCTGGTTCGAATCCAGGCTCTGTCGTAGCCGGCCGCGACCGGGAGACCCATGGGGCGGCGCACAATTGGCTCAGCGTCGTCCAGGGTAGGGGAGGGAATGGCTGGCAGGGAGGTAGCTCAGTTGGTAGAGCATGGCGTTTGCAACGCCAGGGTTGTGGGTTCGATTCCCACGGGGGGCCAGTATAAAAAAAAAATACAAATAAAAAAACAATTCTAAAAAAAAATTATAATGTATGCACTCACTAACTGTAAGTCGCTCTGGATAAGAGCGTCTGCTAAATGACTAAAATGTAAAATGTAAAATGTAGTATTTTTTCATTAGTGTCAAAAAAATTACAAATACTTATAGCATTTTCTTGTTGGCACAATAAAAGTGGCCATTGATAAAAATTATATATAATTTGAATTATTGTTTTGAAATGCTGGCTTTTTTTTGGAAGGTTTCCTCATTACCATACGAAAGTCACGTCATCGTTTGTGCTGCTGCAAGAATACTAGTATTGAGCCAACCCTCTGACTGATTATCGAAGACACTGCACTTTAGCAAAGATTAGATAGGCCTACATATATTCTTAGTATTTCCTTATGTTCAGTACTGTAGATCTCAGACAGTACCATACACACACAGACAGCACACACTTGACATGCTTGCCTTGTATCACAGTGCAGCTTCACATTTGTCTTTCTAGAAATGTCTAGACCCTCACAAACTTTTACAGATGCACCATTGAGAGCATCCTGTCAGGCTGTATCACCGCCTGGTACGGAAACTGCACCGTCCACATCTGCAGGGCTCTCCAAAGGGTGGTGCGGTCAGCCCAACGCATCACCGGGAGCACACTGCCTGCCCTTCAGGACATCTACAGCACCCGGTGTCACCGGACAGCCAAGAAGATTTTCAAGGACCTCAGCCACCTGAGCCATGGCCTGTTCACCCCGCTATCATCCAGAAGGCGAGGTCAGTACAGGTGCATCAAAGCTGGGACCGAGAGACTGAAAAACAGCTTCTATCTCAAGGCCATCAGACTGTTAAATAGCTATCACTAGCCGGCCTCTACCCAGTACCTTGCCCTGAAGTTAGTCACTGTCTCTAGCCGGCTACCACCCGGTTACTCATCCCTGCACCTTAGAGGCTGCTGCCCCATTTACACAGACATGGAATCACTGGTCACTTTAATAAGGTTTACATGCTGTTTTACCCATTTCATATGTATATACTGTATTCTAGTCAAGTCCATCCTATTCAACTATTGCTGTACATATACTATTCTATCCACGTATTCTTCAGATACAGTGGGGGAAAAAAGTATTTAGTCAGCCACCAATTGTGCAAGTTCTCCCACTTAAAAAGATGAGAGACGCCTGTAATTTTCATCATAGGTACATGTCAACTATGACAGACAAATTGAGAAAAAATTATCCAGAAAATCACATTGTAGGATTTTTAATGAATTTATTTGTAAATTATGGTGGAAAATAAGTATTTGGTCACCTACAAACAAGCAAGATTTCTGGCTCTCACAGACCTGTAACTTCTTATTTAAGAGGCTCCTCTGTCCTCCACTCGTTACCTGTATTAATGGCACCTGTTTGAAATTATTATCAGTATAAAAGACACATGTCCACAACCTCAAACAGTCACACTCCAAACTCCACTATGGCCAAGACCAAAGAGCTGTCAAAGGACACCAGAAACAAAATTGTAGACCTGCACCAGGCTGGGAAGACTGCATCTGCAATAGGTAAGCAGCTTGGTTTGAAGAAATCAACTGTGGGAGCAATTATTAGGAAATGGTAGACATACAAGACCACTGATAATCTCCCTCGATCTGGGGCTCCACGCAAGATCTCACCCCGTGGGGTCAAAATGATCACAAGAACGGTGAGCAAAAATCCCAGAACCACACGGGGGGACCTAGTGAATGACCTGCAGAGAGCTGGGACCAAAGTAACAAAGCCTACCATCAGAAACACACTACGCCGCCAGGGACTCAAATCCTGCAGTGCGAGAAGTGTCCCCCTGCTTAAGCCAGTACATGTCCAGGCCCGTCTGAAGTTTGCTAGAGTTCATTTGGATGATCCAGAAGAACATTGGGAGAATGTCATATGGTCAGATGAAACCAAAATAGAACCTTTTGGTAAAAACTCAACTCGTCGTGTTTGGAGGACAAAGAATGCTGAGTTGCATCCAAAGAACACCATACCTACTGTGAAGCATGGGGGTGGACACATCATGCTTTGGGGCTGTTTTTCTGAAAAGGGACCCGGACGACTGATCCGTGTAAAGGAAAGAATGAATGGGGCCATGTATCGTGAGATTTTGAGTGAAAACCTTCCATCAGCAAGGGCATTGAAGATGAAACGTGGCTGGGTCTTTCAGCATGACAATGATCCCAAACACACCGCCTGGCAACGAAGGAGTGGCTTCGTAAGAAGCAATTCAAGGTCCTGGAGTGGCCTAGCCAGTCTCCAGATCTCAACCCCATAGAAAATCTTTGGCGGGGAGTTGAAAGTCCGTGTTGCCCAGCGACAGCCCCAAAACATCACTGCTCTAGAGGAGATCTGCATGGAGGAATGGGCCAAAATACCAGCAACAGTGTGTGAAAACCTTGTGAAGACTTACAGAAAACGTTTGACCTGTGTCATTGCCAACAAAGGGTATATAACAAAGTATTGAGAAACTTTTGTTATTGACCAAATACTTATTTTCCACCATAATTTGCAAATAAATTCATTAAAAATCCTACAATGTGATTTTCTGGATTTTTTTTCCTCATTTTGTCTGTCATAGTTGACGTGTACTATGATGAAAATTACAGGCCTCTCTCATCTTTTTAAGTGGGAGAACTTGCACAATTGGTGGCTGACTAAATACTTTTTTTCCCCACTGTATACTATGTATTCTATCCACATACTGTCCATAATGTCTATACATCCCATCACTGTATATACAGTGGGGAGAACAAGTATTTGATACACTGCCAATTTTGCAGGTTTTCCTACTTACATGTAGAGGTCTGTAATTTGTATCATTGGTACACTTCAACTGTGAGAGACGGAATCTAAAACAAAAATCCAGAAAATCACATTGTAGGATTTTTAAGTAATTAATTTGCATTTTATTGCATGACATAAGTGTTTGATACATCAGAAAAGCAGAACTTAATATTTGGTACAGAAACCTTTGTTTGCAATTACAGAGATCATACGTTTCCTGTAGGTCTAGACCAGGTTTGCACACACTGCAGCAGGGATTTTGGCCCACTCCTCCATACAGACCTTCTCCAGATCCTTCAGGTTTCGGGGCTGTCGCTGGGCAATACGGACTTTCAGCTCCCTCCAAAGATGTTCTATTGGGTTCAGGTCTGGAGACTGGCTAGGCCACTCCAGGACCTTGAGATGCTTCTTACGGAGCCACTCCTTAGTTGCCCTGGCTGTGTGTTTTGGGTCGCTGTCATGCTGGAAGACCCAGCCACGACCCATCTTCAATGCGCTGAGGGAAGGAGGTTGTTGGCCAAGATCTCGCGATACATGGCCCCATCCATCCTCCCCTCAATACGGTGCAGTCGTCCTGTCCCCTTTGCAGAAAAGCATCCCCAAATAATGATGTTTCCACCTCCATGCTTCACGGTTGGGATGGTGTTCTTGGGGTTGTACTCATCCTTCTTCTTCCTCCAAACACGCAGAGTGGAGTTTAGACCGAAAAGCTATATTTTTGTCTCATCAGACCACATTACCTTCTCCCATTCCTCCTCTGGATCATCCAGATGGTCATTGGCAAACTTCAGACGGGGCTGGACATGCGCTGGCTTGAGCAGGGAGACCTTGCGTGCGCTGCAGGATTTTAATCCATGACGGGGTAGTGTGTTAGTAATGGTTTTCTTTGAGACTGTGGTCCCAGCTCTCTTCAGGTCATTGACCAGGTCCTGCCGTGTAGTTCTGGGCTGATCCCTCACCTTCCTCATGATCATTGATGCCCCACGAGGTGAGATCTTGCATGGAGCCCCAGACCGAGGTTGATAGACCGTCATCTTGAACTTCTTCCATTTTCTAATAATTGCGCCAACAGTTGTTGCCTTCTCACCAAGCTGCTTGCCTATTGTCCTGTAGCCCATCCCAGCCTTGTGCAGGTCTACAATTGTATCCCCTGATGTCCTTACACAGCTCTCTGGTCTTGGCCATTGTGGAGAGGTTGGAGTCTGTTTGATTAAGTGTGTGGACAGGTGTCTTTTATACAGGTAACGAGTTCAAACAGGTGCAGTTAATACAGGTAATGAGTGGAGAACAGGAGGGCTTCTTAAAGAAAAACTAACAGGTCTGTGAGAGCCGGAATTCTTACTGGTTGGTAGGTGATCAAATACTTATGTCATGCAATAAAATGCAAATTAATTACTTAAAAATCATACAATGTGATTTTCTGGATTTTTGTTTTAGATTCCGTCTCTCACAGTTGAAGTGTACCTATGATAAACATTACAGACCTCTACATGCTTTGTAAGTAGGAAAACCTGCAAAATCGGCAGTGTATCAAATACTTGTTCTCCCCACTGTATATATATATATACAGTGAGGGAAAAAAGTATTTGATCCCCTGCTGATTTTGTACGTTTGCCCAATGACAAAGACATGATCAGTCTATAATTTTAATGGTAGGTTTATTTGAACAGTGAGAGACAGAATAACAAAAAAAAATTCCACAAAGACAAAAATGTTATAAATTGATGTGTATTTTAATGAGGGAAATAAGTATTTGACCCCTCTGCAAAACATGACTTAGTACTTGGTGGCAAAACCCTTGTTGGCAATCACATAGGTCAGACATTTCTTGTAGTTGGCCACCAGGTTTGCACACATCTCAGGAGGGATTTTGTCCCACTCCTGTTTGCAGATCTTCTCCAAGTCATTAAGGTTTCGAGGCTGATGTTTGGCAACTCGAACCTTCAGCTCCCTCCACAGATTTTCTATGGGATTAAGGTCTGGAGACTGGCTAGGCCACTCCAGGACCTTAATGTGCTTCTTCTTGAGCCACTCCTTTGTTGCCTTGGCCATGTGTTTTGGGTCATTGTCATGCTGGGATACCCATCCACGACCCATTTTCAATGCCCTGGCTGAGGGAAGGAGGTTCTCACCCAAGATTTGACGGTACATGGCCCCGTCCCTCGTCCCTTTGATGCGGTGAAGTTGTCCTGTCCCCTTAGCAGAAAAACACCCCCAAAGCATGTTTCCACCTCCATGTTTGACGGTGGGGATGGTGTTCTTGGGGTCGCAGGCAGCATTCCTCCTCCTCCAAACACGGCGAGTTGAGTTGATGCCAAATAGCTAGATTTTGGTCTCATCTGACCACAACACTTTCACCCAGTTCTCCTCTGAATCATTCAGATGTTCATTGGCAAACTTCAGACGGGCCTGTATATGTACTTTCTTGAGCAGGGGTACCTTGCGGGCGCTGCAGGATTTCAGTCCTTCACAGCGTAGTGTGTTACCAATTGTTTTCTTGGTGACTATGGTCCCAGCTGCCTTGAGATCATTGACAAGATCCTCCCGTGTACTTCTGGGCTGATTCCTCACCGTTCTCATGATCATTGCAACTCCACGAGGTGAGATCTTGCATGGAGCATCAGGCCGAGGGAGATTGACAGTTATTTTGTGTTTCTTCCATTTGCGAATATTCACACCAACTGTTGTCACCTTCTCACCAAGCTGCTTGGCGATGGTCTTGTAGCCCATTCCAGCCTTGTGTAGGTCTACAATCTTGTCCCTGACATTCTTGGAGAGCTCTTTGGTCTTGGCCATGGTGGAGAGTTTGGAATCTGATTGATTGATTGCTTCTGTGGATAGGTGTCTTTTATACAGGTAACAAACTGAGATTAGGAGCACTCCCTTTAAGAGTGTGCTCCTAATCACAGCTCGTTGCCTGTATAAAAGACACCTGGGAGCCAGAAATCTTTCTGATTGAGAGGGGGTCAAATACTTATTTCCCTCATTAAAATGCAAATCAATTTATAACATTTTTGACATGCGTTTTTCTGGATTTTTTTGTTGTTATTCTGTCTCTCACTGTTAAAATAAACCTACCATTAAAATTATAGACTGATCATTTATTTTTCATTGGGCAAACGTACAAAATCAACATGGAATCAAATACTTTTTTCCCTCACTGTATATCAGTGGAGTGGAGGCTGCTGAGGGGAGGACGGCTCATAATAATGGTTGGAACGGAGTTAATGGAATGGCATCAAACACATGGAAACCATGTGTTTGCTGTATTTTATACCATTCCACCGATTCCGCTCCAGCCATTACCACGAGCCCGTCCTCCCCAATTAAGTTGCCACCAACCTCCTGTTATATATATATATATACACCAGTGAAAAGTTTGGACACACCTACTCATTCAAGGGTTTTTCTTTGTTTTTACAATTTTTTACATTGTAGAATAATAGTGAAGACTTCACAACTATGAAATAACACATATGGAATCATGTAGTAACCCAAAAAGTGTTAACCAAATAAAAATATATTTTATATTTGAGATTCTTCAAATAGCCACCCTTTGCCTTGATGACAGCTTTGTACACTATTGGCATTCTCTCAACCAGGTAGCCACCTGGAATGCATGTCAATTAACAGGTGTAACTCCTTAAAAGTTAATTTGTGGAATTTCTTTCCTTCTTAATGCATTTGAGCCAATCAGTTGTGTTGTGACAGATAGCCCTATTTGGTAAAATATGGCAACAACAGCTCAAATAAGCAAAGAGAAATGACAGTCCATCATTACTTTAAGACATGAAGGTCAGTCAATATGGAACATTTCAAGAACTTTGATAGTTTCTTCAAGTGCAGTCGCAAAAACCATCAAGTGCTATGATGAAACTGGCTCTCATGAGGACCACCACAGGAATGGAAGACCCCGCGTCACCTCTGCTGCAGAGGAAAAGTTCAATAGAGTTACTAGCCTCAGAAATTGCAGCCCAAATAAATGCTTCACAGAGTTCAAGTCACATCTCAACATCAACTGTTCAGAGGAGACTGTGTGAATCAGGCCTTCATGGTCGAATTGCTGCAAAGAAACCACTACTAAAGGACACCAATAAGAAGAAGAGACCTGCTTGGGCCAAGAAACACGAGCAATGGACATTAGACCGGTGGAAATGTGTCCTTAGGTCTGGAGTCCAAATTTGAGGTTTTTGGTTCCAACTGCCATGGCTTTGTGAGACGCGTTGTGAGTGAACGGATGATCTCTGCATGTGTAGTTCCCACCGTAAAGCATGGAGGAGGAGGTGTTATGGTGTGGGGGTGCTTTGCTGGTGACACTGTCTGTGATTTATTTAGAATTCAAGGCACACTTAACCAGCATGGGTACCACAGCATTCTGCAGCGATACGCCATCCCATCTGGTTTGGGCTTAGTGAGACTATCATTTGTTTTTCAACAGGACAATGACCCAACACACCTCCAGGCTGTGTAAGGACTATTTTACCAAGAAGGAGAGTGATGGAGTGCTGCATCAGATGGCCTGGCCTCCACAATCCCCCGACCTCAACCCAATTGAGATGGTTTGGGATGAGTCGGACGGCAGAGTGAAGGAAAAGTACCCAACAAGTGCTAAGCATATGTGGGAACTCCTTCAAGACTGTTGGAAAAGCATTCCAGGTAAAGCTGGTTGAGAGAATGCCAAGAGTGTGCAAAGCTGTCATCAAAGCAAAGCTTGGCTAATTGAAGAATCTCAAATATAAAATATATTTTCATTTGTTTAACACTTTTTTGGTTACTACATGATTCCATATGTGCTATTTCATAGTTTTGATGTCTTCACTATTATTCTACAATGTAGAAAATATTAAAAAAATAAAGAAAAAGCCTTGAATGAGAAGGTGTGTCCAAACTTTTGACTGGTACTGTATATATATATATATATATATATATATATATATGCTCCTGACTCCGAAATTGCTCCTCCTAATATTTCTTAATTCCATTATTTTACTTTTAAATTGTGTGTATTGTGAGATATTACTGCACTGTTGGAGCATTTCGCTACACCCGCAATCAAAATCTGCTAAACATGTGTATGCGAAAATTTGATTTTATTTTGATTTGAGAAATGCAGAAATGTCTGCATCACAAAAATGTAATTAAATTATCTGGCTACCAATCCAAAAAAATACAAATACAATGTAACACTTTTGGCCGTTTACCTCTAATAGAGACACTGATGAAGAATAAATGTTGTCATAGAAAGATGATTGTTGTCTAAAAGCCGGCTGTACACTACGCGATTTTCACCCCCATGTAACGGTCCCAGACATGTTTTTGAGATCACACACAAAATCCACATGTTGTTTCCTACTCGGGGCGCGCGGCCGTCACCGACGCTCGTTAAATGTGAGCGGATCAAAGAGACGCCATCTGAGAGCTATCGATCCCGTCTTTGAGCAGTCACAGACGTCCGGATATTTTCAAACATGTTAGATTTTTATCCGCACAAAATCAGCAAAGCTCTTGTAGTGTGAGATATGCAACGCCAAGATTTGAGAACGGTGATCAGCAATAGCCAATGAGAGCTCTCCAGAGAAGGAGCCAATGAGATGATGACGTATCGCATCATCCATAATTTGTACTCTCGAGCAGGTGCGATGACTACTAGTGTGCGTTTGTACTTGCCAAAGTGTCAAGTCGTTACATTTCTGACAAGCTCTTTGCACGCAATGTTATTCAATTCAAAATGTATTGGCTAGATATTTGAACTCTGTATGGCAAGCGTGAATGTCTGACTAAAAACGTTTATGAGGCTGCTTTGAGCCACAGCTCGTTCTAGTTTTCTAATCTAATTCTAATCTAATCACATCCTTGATATTGAGTAAGAGCCACAACAGCAAAAACAATCTTTAGTATTTCCCCCAGTAGATGTCGCACAAACTCTTTCTATCCGATCATTATGGACAGTCCCAAATTTCAAATCCAAGATGCATCGCATCTGATAAAGTAATCTTTGTTTGAACATTTTAAATAATTTCGAATCAATTTATCCATGATTTTCAGGTTGGAACAGTCTGAAATGTCAAATCGTTTAGCCCAAAGGAAGTGAGCAGTAGCCTACATTTTCATGCCATTTATATAATAATAATATAATTATAATATGCCATTTAGCAGACGCTTTTATCCAAAGCGACTTACAGTCATGCGTGCATACATTTTTTTTTGTGTATGGGTGGTCCCGGGGATCGAACCCACTACCTTGGCGTTACAAGCGCCGTGCTCTACCAGCTGAGCTACAGAGGACCACCATTTATGTTTTAATCATTATTTTCAAGCCATATGTTTTAATTTAATCAACATGATTTTTTAACCGATGCAATTGTGTAGACAATGTGATAGTATTTATTCATATGGAAGATTGTTTGTAAGCCACTATTGTATTAATTTATGTAGTTTTACCTTTAAAACATTTATAATGAAACATCCAGGCTGTCTGCACTGTGACTGTCTCTTCAACATATGTAATGGCAACATGTAGCTAGCTATTATATCATATGCTGCTTCTGTATCTGACATTCTTGCTTCTAGAGATGTGAGATGCGATGTGGATTTATGAGGAAGTTTTCCACTTGCCTTTCTTGTGGTGCGCCTGGGGGCTATTCATTAGAGCACAACGTAGCAAAACGTTTAAAACATTTATAGACGGAACACGAAAACAAGCAGTTCTTATTGGACAATTCCATAAAGTCTCTCCCTGTTTTAGTATTTTTATTTTGTTTGGTGCCCAATGAATACAACCCCGAGCAATGGGAGAGGCGGGGACAAAATTTGGCAGCTTCGTCTCTTGTGGGTGTGAGCTTAGAGGTTATAGCAACGAGCTCCAAACGGCATCTGAATTTGAACAAACGGGAACCGAATTGTTTTCAAATAGCTAGCTATGTTCTCAATTGTTTGTTTTGCTAATATCTGTTTCATTTTGATAAATTTTGTTGTCCGTTTAGACGTCAATTAAAAACTCAAAACGAGAATTTATGGTCATTGCTCTCAGTTCCTGTTGGATTTGATCTGGTAGGTGCACAATATTTGCTCGCCAGCTTAGCTAACATTGTTAGCATGGTAACATTTCCTAATTATCTGTACAGGTGTTTTTTTTAGCTGTTTGTTTGACTAAATAATTGCATTATTCTGTAGTTCCATCCGCAGACTGATGGGTATGAATTTGCTAAAACGCCTACTAACGATGTTCATTGTTTTCATTTAACCCATTGCCAAGAATTTGATGCTAGCTAACGTTAGCAAGGTAAGCAGCTTCTGCCACTTAGCCTGCTAACATTTAGTATATGCTAACCTGAAAGCTAGCTAGCTTTCCATCGTCATTCCAGCCAGAGATGGATTTAATTTCGGTTTCGTGTTCGTATTAGCTAACGTTAGACATGACCACAACTTGTATTTTCGTTTTCTCACAAATGCTTATTCAATATTTTATTTTTCTATTGTAATTTAGCAAACGTTACATACTGAATTGGCTAGTCTGATTAATCAGGCTGTAGTACACAATACATTGGTATGTAAACAGCCTGAAACTAATAGCTACAAAATCGTGTAAATGTTCCTTCCTTGCAAGCCAGAACGTTGAATAGAATGACGGTTGTCTGTGCTGTTTGTCCTTCAGCTGCTCGACATTTTCGAGAAAATATCCACAGGAATAATAGCTAGTTATAAAAATACCTTTATTATTGTTTACCGGACTTTTTAGAGTTCTGGTAGCTAAGGTTAAGTTAGTTTTATATTGGATATTCTCTCGTCAATAGCTATTGAACCAAGCATGCCATGAAATTGGTATTGGTATAGTCTGAATCGGGAGCGGATGAATGGAGAACAATCCACACTTGTTTTTGATTTGTTTATTATCCGAATAAAAAATATATAGAAAATTGACACGTAAAGGTGCTGATTGTTCTCCATCTAGCAATGCATGTTATTTAACTAGCTAGATTGTTAGCATATTATGTGGTCACCATCAACAGGATGCCACAGTTGCATGCTATTTTTATGCTTTTCATGTTCTGGGTTGACACTTTTAATTTTTTACGTGTGATTAAGTTTTAATTTGGCTATTTTCTTTTCATCTGATTAACTTCTGACACTGTCTCTAAAGAAAAACACCAAGCTTATTTATTGCATGGTGGATGCCTGAAATATGATGGAATGATCTCTCAGAATAGTCTGCAATGCAAAAGAAACACAAAAGTCTCCCCCATCCAACAATCATATTTTAAATCAAATGCATTGTTGTCCTTTGCTCTGCAATTCCATTTTATTTGGAGTAATAAATGCCAGGCTGAATGAAAATGGCCCACCTCAGGAAAGCTAACACAAGCTAGAGATTGTGAAATACTGCAAATATATGAGGGATCAGAAGGTCAACAGCAGCAGTGATGCTCTGATGATGGAGAGATATAACTAGGCGACGTCCACGCTGTTGCTATTGACTTAGATTCTACTAACTACTGTATTAAATTTAGGCCTAATCTTTTGGGTTTTGGTTATGAATGAGCAACTTTTTTTAGTGTCTGTTAAAATGAATACCAGAATGTTTAACTGCCTGCTATGTTACTGAATATCTTCTCCTCTTTTCAATGACTTCTATGTCAGACAGATAGTTTGAGTTTTATCTGCAGGGAAGCTTTTTATGGTTTCTTAGCTTTTTTCTTAGTTTGAGAGAATGGCAGGAAAGGAAAATAAAGTCACTCGAGTGCACAGCCTCCTGCCATGTGAGATTGTTGTTGCTAGAGGATTGTTTTGTGATGCAAACGGGCCAAGAATAACCAAATCTGGTCAGATGAGCCTAGGACAGGACGTCCAAAAGGCAGAATGAAACTAACCGGGCTGACCCCAGAGGTTCTCTAAACAGAAAAAGGCGGGTGCTAGAATAACTTGGCTTCTTGGAGCCCCTGGGTAGGCCCATGCCTATATCCAGTAAGAATCCGATCACAAGATAGACCTGTACCCCACAGTGGGGCCTATCGTGTGATCAGATGCTTGCAGCAGATGCATTGAGGTGTCCTGCCCTTTAAACCTGCTGAATGCGTGTCTGTTCAGATTACCACAGCCTAAACCAGCTGTCCATCAGGCCAGGGGATTTCTCTGCTTGGTGAGCTCTCCTCCTGGTGTTGGAATAGGCTCTCATTTCCATCACCATCCCTGGCAGCTTAGATGGACATTGGACAGTCCTGAGGCAGTTGGTGCACCAGTATGAATTATCACTCTACATAGCTGTTTTTGCCTGTCTTGTGAATCTCTCAGTTTTTGAGTGAAAGTGTTCCTATATCTTTAGGCCTAGCCTGTATCTTGTCATGTGTTAACTAGACCCATTACATAAGTAATTTGTTTATTGTATATCCTTATGAGTGAAATGTTAGAACCTGATGTAATGTTTGATATTATCTAATGTCTGTAGGCAGGGGAGTGGTTTGTCAGCACAAGATGAGCATGTAGTGGTAAGGCACCATCTGGAAAAGGCTATTGAGGCGAGTTTGTTTTCCTGTTGATTGAGTGGAGAGAGCAGTGGAGTTGAAGGCACAGGATCAGTTTCCCACTGTATGTGCGCACTCAAGGTCAGAGGGCGTAGGAAGCACAGCCGAGCAAGCCTTCTGGACTGATAGCATCCAAATGGGCTTGGGAGTAAAGTCCCCTCTTTGGCAGCCGACCCAATGTTTCTTGGATACTCTTAGGGGCGAATTTAATTGAAATGTTTTGTCAATTCAGGAAATTAGTTTAAAATCCTCCATCTGGAAAATTATGGATGTTTTTTCAGTTTGTTTCAAATGATTCTCCTAAACTAGGCTATTTTGAGTTAGCCTAGGTTAAAATGGAATGATCCTAACACTGTTGATGGAGATGGATACTATGGCGGAAGACAGGTTTAAACGTTCAAACCGCACTACGCTAGTAACAGATTTGGTTTATTTCATTCCATTTAAGAGTTGTCAATTTATTCATTGTCTTTTGTTTGGAGCGCTCCTGTCAATCGTGAGTAAGGACAGACACCTGATTTGCACATATAGAAGTAGGACTAGTCTACCTGGCCTGCGCGCGAATGTAGGCCTATAAATATGCCCATTTGGAGATCTGATACTATTTCTGATTTGTCTTAACTCACAATCACTGTAGCTTCTCAAATAAAATTTTCTTTGCCTCAAACAGCAAGTAAACAAAGTCTGTTTTTACATCCATTGAATGACATTACATCCATTGAATGACAATAGTTTCCTCAACGTAATCTTTCCATCTCTCTCCCTTTCGATTACCACTCGGTATGAAAGGAGATAAAGATGTCATGCCCTGATCAGGTGGAAACGTCATAAAATAGGTCTACCTGATTACTTCTTATCCCTTTCGCAAAATAGCCTACAGCAGTATCTGTCTGTCTGGAGCTCACTGGGAATGGATACTCTGAGGGCCCAGGATATTTTATACAATGTTGCAAATTTGCTAGCACCAGCTTTGTGCTGGACCAAGTTTAATACAAGAGTTGATACAATGTTTCAAGTTCCTTGCAGACAGGCCATGCCTAGCCAATGTGATTCATAGGATATTTATTTTTATCAGGATATTTTCTACCTGCGGGCTGCAAATTTGTTTATGTGTTGGTTTTATGTAGGCTATTTTTACATATTGGCAATGGCAATAGAAGCTACTTTTAGATTTGTATCATTTTCATTTAGATATAATTTTGATTAACCACATGACATTGATTTTGAGATATGAAGGTATGAAAATCATAACTGGCACTCAGATCAGTAGAAATGGTACGATAACGTGGCACTCCAGATTGAAAAGGTTGCCGACCGACCGTGTAGCCTATTACCGGCAACTTCAGGAACTTAACGGCAGAATCTGCGAAGGCCAGTAGCATCGGGAGGAGGAGGGTTGGGAACAGGTTTTTGTTCTTCTGGTTAGCTTATATTGATATCTGGCGCCCTCTAATTTGTATGTTAATTTTTATTAGCAGTGCTTAAAGCATCAGACAAGCTCTGTAGCCTACATATAGTTGATTTTATTCAAACATAGTCTGTATATGGAAAAATACACGTTTTAAAATGTTGACCAATCGATGGGTCGAAAGAACAGACTCTCGGTTGACTAAGATTTTATTTAGTCGGAGAGAGACCTAGAACATTATCATAGTTTTTGCTTTGCTTCTTCTCCACTGCAGTGTATTTCTGGAGGCTAGGACTGGATCAAGCTGCTGCTAGCTGTTGAGCATTTTGAACGTGATAACATTCAAGCAACCCAAAGACCGTAAGCTAGCTAGTTGGCTAACTATTTTCGAATTAGACATTTGTATCATCAGAAGCTTCTAAAGCCATGACATCATTTTCTGGAATTTTCCAAGCTGTTTGAACGCACAGTCAACTTAGTGTATGTACATTTCTGAACCACTGGAATTGTGAAAGTTAATTATAAGTGAAATAATCTGTCTGTAAACAATTGTTGGAAAAATTACTTGCCATGCACAAAGTAGATGTCCTAACCGACTTGCCAAAACTATAGTTTGTTAAAAAGAAATTTGTGGAGTGGTTGAAAAACGAATTTTAATGATTCCAACCTAAGTGTAACTTCCGACTTCAACTGTAGCTAGCTAAACAATGGGCCTCACATCATTGATAACACAAACCTGTCTTCCTCCATTGTAACATTCCACTCTTTGATCTGCCCAGTGAGGTTTTTGTCATGATGACTCGTCTGTGAGGCACTATCCTTGTTATAAATCAGTTGTTACTTCCTTTCAGCGACAAAGGAGGGAGCTTCAGTTTGCAAAGTCATTCTGATGTGCATTTTTTCATTGTGCTGTTTTTAGTAGGCTCAGGCGAGGTTAGGGTAATTTCTCTGAAGATATTACATTTTTACAAGAATTTCTCTCCTTGACCTGCTGTGGTTTATAAGAAGTCGTTATGTGCTAAGGAATTCATTTAGTTATTCATCGTCCCTATTCATAGTTCTCAAATATCAACTCATACTAGCAGCCATTACTCACCCGCATTAACTAGGCCTGTTTCTCACCCGCTGATGCACTGCAATGACTGTTCCTTGCAACAAAGCATAGGATTTTTGTTTTGCGCTGGTACAGAGGTGATAAAGTCGACGCTAAATCCATAATCAGAATGTCATTGTCAAAGGCAAGCGGCCCAACACGGGTAAGTTGCAGGCATTTCAAGCCTACACCCATACCTCAACCCTTCAGACAGCCGACATCAGTATCAAAGATGGAAATTGTATGCAAATGCACAATAAATGGTTAGCTCTGCCCATGCTCAGACAGTAAGATGGCATTGTGACTGAGATATTGCAGTAGCCAGAAGGCACACTAGGTCAGAACTGATTGTCTGTTCCATATGCTGACTTAGTATGTCATCTACAGAACAATAAATTGGCACCCTGAATAAATCAGTGCTGTAAACTGTAACTTATGAATAGGTGCTGATTTACTGAGGGCCTCTGGGTTAAATAACAAGCCCTTCTCATTCCTATCCCCTAAAGAGTAGTTATTAATTAATCAGTCCCATGGGAGGCTCAGGCAACTGCTGTGTCAAGGGCAAGAGTAGCACAGCATCCCCTATCCCCTACTACTACCACCCCCTATTTTATTCTATATTTAGTAAAGGTCAATGAGTTCAACCTCGGGACAAGCATTAGGGTCAACTCAGCGGTAGTGTTGACTCTGCAGACATGGTCTCTCTGTCAAAGTGCGCCTATATCCTTTTCCTCTCCTCCCTCCAATCAATACCAGACTGCCCTGTTGTGAAATCTGTTTCTCAGTAATGTCAACATGTCAACCTCTCCTGTTGCCTTTACTTGCCAGTGCCACTTAAGGCTTCCGCATGCTTAATTTCGGCTGGTGCCTAACCGAACAAGTGTGCTTGCATACTCCCTTAAAAGACCTTTGCTTGAAAAATGAGAGAGAAGTGGCAATAGTACTGTTTTTCCATCTTGAGACGCCTTAGCAAGTATACACTTCCTCAAAATAGTCAGAATTAATCGAAGTTAACTCAAGAATATACGCCGTTTTTGCCTAGTCGCGCAATTTTACCTCTAACTAAGATGTTTGGTGCAGTATTTCGCAAGTGAAAAAAATGAGCATGAAAATGAGGTGTCTATCATTGAATGGCCATTCATTGAAGAATCCCTACTGTTGACCAATGACCGACGAAGTGGCGTCGACTTCGGCTACTGAATTTCGTGTTGCTTCGAAAAAAGATTTGTGGGCACGAGCAGCCCTAAAAAAATAATAATACTTTGCCGAAGACCAAAACGAACAAAAACTTCTCCACATTTCGTCAGAATATACGCACAAACAGTTCCGAACTCTTTTGGATGGGAAGCATGCGGACGCCTTTAGAGATTAGGTGAGGCAGTCGCCTCAGCCCTACAATAGAAAGTCAGTCGAGGTGAAAGTCAATTACTTGTGTTTTTAGTTGGCATACCTAGTCTCCATTGAGCTCTCTACTTGCTTTCAGCACACTGCCACCAACACATACTCTATAAAAAATAAAATAAACATATTTGTCGTATTCACACACACACAATTCTCTGCTTCAAGTTAAGTAGCCTACCTCTCCTCTCCTAGTTGGGCATGCGAGATCAAGTACGCCTAGTATGTCTGGTCTCAATGAAATAGAGTAGGCTGCCTATGCATGGGCGGAGAAGCACGGGGCAGTTATCTTTCCAAGGGAAATTAGGCTGTAGTTTACTAGATTGCAGGGTTTCTGTTAGGAAAATTTGGCGCCAGCAATTTGACAGTCAGCATTTTAAATTTACCGGACATTCAAGACATTTACTGGACCCTTATGCAATGGTTGCATAACCTGATTAGGGTGTCCACCCACGGTTCTCAGAATGATAGAAATCACATTTAGTTTATGGTAATTCATCTTAACAGAACATGCAACTCAGATGCAACAGTGTGCGTAATTCTTACCAAATTCCGATGAGCAATTTAAAGATGGAATACATAGGTGGTGTGTCCATAAGGCTAGAGGAAGCTAAGCTTTCCCTAAAGTATACTGAACAAAAATATAAACACAACAAGAAAAGTGTTGGTTTCATGAGCTGAAATAAAACATCCCAGAAATGTTCCATACACACAAAAAGCTTATTTCTCTCAAATGTTGTGCACAAATTTGTTTACATCCCTGTTAGTGAGCATTTCTCCTTTGCCAAGATAATCCATCCACCTGACAGGTGTGGCATATCAAGAAGCTGATTTTAAATCGCATGGCCTACAGTCGGAAGGGCGTGCAATTTGGACTGAGCGCGTGTCAAATACCAAATAGATGATTGAGTTGCGACTGTCAATGAAAAGCAGAGAGACCCAGCCAGGCATATTGCAATATTGAAGTACAATCGAAGATAAACTGTTTGGAAAACAAATGGTAATTTAACCCATTTGGTAGTTTTTTTGTTGTTGCACGTTTTGATATTGTCTTATAGGGCGCAAAATGGCTGCAAAGTGAGCTGCTTCACATACACCTAAAATAATATTGCGGGACAGTGGTTGGGTTCAGGACCAGTTCTTGCGGTAGCGGGTGGGAGTCGGACAGTACGCCAGTTGGTGCAGGCAGGAGCGGGATGAATAAATCAGTCCTTCGCAGACTTCTATTTCAGAGTAACATAATGGAACTCAAGTCCCAATGGAGTCATGTGAGCTTCTCAAATGACCACAACCTTTCAAACTCCCAGGATTTCTGCAGATTAAGTGGAAAGACTTAGGAAATTGCCTTTTTTGTTGTTTTTCATTCATTTGCGGAAATGTCATTAGCATTGGTGATGTTTAATTGTTGAAAAAGCACAAGTAGGACTGCTGCTGCTAGGCTTGGCAAATGAAATGCAGAACCAGACAGAAACAATGCACCACCTCATTGCCTGATATTTCTGTTCTGTCTGGCCTGCTCTCCTCCCCGTAACAATGGCTGACATTGTGGGTGAAAAGGTTGTCACGCATGATATGTGGGATTAAGATAGACTGGCCCATTCTGTCCATGAAAGCCAAGTACAGGGTCAATTTACACCCCCAACTAACCAAGGGGGATTTGGAACATTTTGTCCCTGCTCTGTACGCGTTTTGCCCATCTTCCTATTATATCAAGTCTGTCTGTGACCCTCGCCTAATTTAAAAGCAAAAATCTGATTTAAGATGACCATGCTTATTGGAGATTGTACTGGAAATGGTATGTTGTAAAAAGACCACATTGAGTGGCCTTCAGAGAGGCTGGTGACAAAATGTGCATCCAAAATCGCACCCTATATAGTGCACAACCCTATGGTCCCTGGTCAAAGGTAGTGCACTACATAGGGAATAGTGTGGAATTTGGGACGCAGAGAGACTCAACAAGGCAGTGTAATGAAGTGGCTGGTAAGACAGTGGAACAAGGGCTTCTGATGAGCACAAAAGAGCCCTTTGTCAAGAGGGATGCAAAGTAATTGAGGAGCTGCACTAGTTTCATGTACAGAACAAGAGGGTTTCTTGGAGTTTTCCACCGAAAAGAGGCCAGGGGCAAGCGATTCATCGTCATCTTGTAGAAATCACTTTCATATTGAAAGTAGGTCATTTGTTGCGGAACATGGTGGGTGGCAAGTACTGACTCCATGATAGGAAATTCAATTTCCATAGTGAGATGAATTTTAAACAATCCTCTGGTTTAGGTGGGCGTGTGCACCGGAATGGTGCAGCCTGGGGCAGAACACGGAAAGTTTAGTAGCATGAAGTCTAATCGCATCCCTTTGGAAGGTGATAGTGACCGTCACACCATGAAGCGGTGTGACTCTTGAGCTGGGAGTGGGGACTTCTTAAAGGCCCAGTGCAGTCATAAACCAGATTTTTCCTGTGTTTTTATAATAATTATATTTCCACACAATGCGGTTGGGATAATTCTGTGCAATTTAGAAAATGCTGATAATGCCTTTTTAGTGTAAGCGCTGTTTTGAAAAGACCGCCTGCAATTTCAGCCTGTTTTGGTGGGATGGAGTTTTGGCCTTCCTGGTGACATCACCAGGTGGTAAATTAGTGCTTTCAATAAGACCAATAACAGTTCCAAACCTTTGTTAAGAGGCTATTTTTGTTTCTTTTTCACCACAGTAAGGTACTTAATTGTTACCCAGAAATGATTTGATATTGAGATAAAAACTGCTGCTTTGAACCTTTGTAAAACGTGTGAAGCTAGCCTAATTTATGCCTGATAGATCGGTCTTATAAAGACATTACTGCACAGTGCACTTAACGACGCTTCATAAGTACAGCCTAGTCTGTTAAAATGTTAATACCCCACTCTCTCCCTTGAGAAAGCAACTCCCTTACTTAGCCGACAGGCATTGACAGCCTGTTAGTTATCACAACTTTATTTTGCTTAATGATTCCTGAGCTGGGGACTCGTTTGGGAGGCCATGACAGGCCAGTATGCACAGCTTCCAGTTCCACCATCTAGATTACACTAGCCTAATTAGGAAGAATCCTTGCACCACTGGACTCTAACATAGCCGTTATGTCTCTATGTATAGCTTCTGGATGAAACGTCTGTATTAGGCTATTCTCTAGCATGCTAACACTGTAAACTTTCTGTGGGATAATTGGAATATCTTCATGTATTGTATAGGGCTGGGAATTGCCAGGGACCTCACAATATGATATTATCACGATCTTTAGCGACCGATATGATGTGTATTGGGATTCTCACGATTCTATATGTATTGCAATTTTATACCACGTTTCGAAGTTCCAAACATATTGCTCAACATACTTTTGTATGTATAGTGTATGTGGACACCCCTTCAAATTAGTGGATTCAGCTATTTCAGCCACATTCGTTGCTGACAGGTGTATAAAATAGAGCACACTGCCATGCAATTTCCATAGATTGGCAGTAGAAAGGCCTTACTGAAGAGCTCAGTGACTTTCAACGTGGCACCGTCATAGGATGCCACCTTTCCAACAAGTCAGTTTGTCAAATTTCTGCCATGCTAGAGCTGCCCAGGTCAACTGTAAGTGCTGTTATTGTGAAGTGGAAACGTTTAGGAGCATCAACGGCTCAGCCGCGAAGTGGTAGGCCACGCAAGCTCACAGAACGGTACCGGAGAGTGCTGAAGTGCATGGCGTGTAAATATAATCTGTCCTCTTTTGCAATACTCACTACCGAGTTCCAAACTGCCCGTGGAAGCAACGTCAGCACAAGAACTGTTCATCAGGAGCTTCATGAAATGGGTTTCCATGGCCGAGCAGCCGCACACAAGCCTAAGATCACCATGTGCAAAGCCAAGCGGCGGCTGGAGTGGTGTAAAGCTTGCCGCCATTGGACTCTGGAGCAGTGGAAACGCGTTCTCTGCAGTGATGAATCACGCTTCACCATCTGGCAGTCCGACGGACTAATCTGGGTTTGGCAGATGCTAGGAGAATGCTACCTGCCCAAATGCATAGTGCCAACTGTAAAGTTTGGTAGAGGAGGAATAATGGTCTGGGGTTGTTTTTCATGGTTGGGGCTAGGCCCCTTAGTTCCAGTGAAGGGAAATCTTAACACTACAGCATACAATGACATTCTAGACAATTCTGTGCTTCCAACTTTGTGGCAACAGTTTGGGGAAGGCCCTTCCCTGTTTCAGCTTGACAATGTCGCTGTGCACAAAGCGAGGTCCATACGGAAATGGTTTGTCGAGATCTGTACTCAAGAACTTGACTGGCCTGCACAGAGCCCTGACCTCAACCCCATCGAACACCTTTGGGATAAATTGGAACGCCGGCTGTGAGCCAGGCCTAATCGCCCAACATCAGTGTCCAACCTCACTAATGCTCTTGTGGCTGAATGGAAGCAAGTCCCCGCAGCAATGTCCCAACATTAGTGGAAAGTATTCCCAGAAGAGTGGAGGCTGTTATAGCAGGAAAGAGGGGACCGACTCCATATTAATGCCATGATTTTGGAATGAGACATTTGACGAGCAGGTGTCCACATTCTTTTGGTCATGTAGTCTGTTTTCTGCAGAGGGACAAGAAAGCCATGAGAAAACAAGTTTTCATCAGTCATGGAAATAAAAGTGCTGAAAACAACAAATTGGATCCCTATTTAAAAAGATAGCTAACAAGCTATGAATTACTAGAGTTTTGGTACAGCCAACTAGCGCAAAAATGGTATTGAGATATTGTCAAAACGATACGATATATTGTCAAATAATATCCCCCCCAATCACTAGTATTGTATATTTGATGAAAATGTTGGTATTTTGCCAAAGTATGTCATACGTTAGTGGAGCTACATTTCATTTGAACTAGGCTACGTGCAGTAATTAGCATGTTTTGTAGTTGTTTTTAATGTGGATCAGCTGATGGCAATTAAGTGGTCATTGTGGCCTTGTGGTTTCTGAACCTAAGCAAGCAGCTTCTTTCTAACACTTATTAGTCTTCTCTCTCTGGCTCCTTTCTCCCCTGCAGCTTAGCAACTGAAGTCCTGATCAGGATTCGCGGTCTGTCAATGAGGAACTACAGGCTCATCTTTTGCCATAGCCTGAAGCAGCCATAGATGACCATTTGATTCACTGCTAGTGAGTGGTGCTGAAGATAAGGTGAACTACTGGGTGTTTTAAGTGCTAAACGGTGAGTACAGCAACAACAACACATAGGTCAAATTGCAGCCTAAAATCAAATCCATTTCCATTTGTGTACGTTTAACATGAATGTAATATCTTGGTCCTGAACATGTTTACCATAACAAATGGCGAGCCATTTGGAGTGAATCATTCCAACACAGCCTACAACACACTCCTGTGATTTTAAAACTGCAGTCAGTAATTGATGTCTGGATGGATCAGTATTTGTTTTCACAGCCTAATATGCCCCGGCTGACCTGTAGCAGAGCCTATCTTTAGAGAGGTCCGCTAGCCTGGTCGGTGTGTGTTTGTTTAATACGGCACAGATCATTGAAGCCTGTCACTGAAATGTAGCGTAGCTAGCGCTCAAACTCTCCAAGCCCAGGCACCTGCTCCCGTTAGCATTGTAAACATGCCTGTTCTGATGGCTGTCAGACACACTTGCACATGACTCTCACCCTACTTACATAACCTACTGGCTCCGAGCTAGCCTAATAACTACACAGGCAGGGAGGGACGGGTCAGATGGGGCCCGATCAGATTTCATCTGTATAATGCTGGGACCTGCCCCGGCGTCCGCCCTGTGTGTGTGTTTGTATATGTATGTCGGATGGAGAGCATAGCCTGTGACAGTGTATCTGCCTCTCTCTCTCCTCGGTGTGGTTTGGCGGCGGCGGGTGTCCAGACCTTCGGAAGCAGCTCGGCTGTGGAAGCGATGAGGAAGAGCCTCTCTCCTTCCCCCAGCGACTCCCTGACACCAGCCAGGGTTTTTGGGGTTCCCCTAGATGAGGTGCAGCAGAGAGGCCAGCCAGGCCAGGAGGTCCCCCTACTGGTCAGGCACATCGTAGAGTACATCGAGGAGCACGGTGAGTGGCACGCTCTAACTGCAGAGGTATCCCTTAGGCAACAAACGGGAGCCACTACCTTGTCCAATAACTTATTTAGTGTTTGTGCCTATCTACCGAGCGCGACACAGGAGAGCTTCATGAATGGGACCTAAAAAATACATGCTCTCTCTCTGGCAAATGATTCACATCTTTGAGCATCACATTTACCTTAGAGTACATTTTTATGTGCACATTAAATCCCATTATTCTTCCACTTTGTCTTGTTTTATGTCGTTATGGCTTGTTTTGACAACTCCCCCAGGTACTTTAGATGTAGATTTACCTGTCATAATTTCAGCTTCTTTTATGAATCCCCACTGGAGACGCCTACTTGTTTTACATCAAAGCAGAGATATATATAATCTCTGCTTTGATGTAAAACAAGTGTATATATATATATATAATCTCTGCTTTGATGTAAAACAAGTAGGCGTCTCCAGTGGGGATTCATAAAAGAAGCTGAAATTATGACAGGTAAATCTACATCTAAAGTACCTGGGGGAGTTGTCAAAACAAGCCATAACGACATAAAACAAGACAAAGTGGAAGAATAATGGGATTTAATGTGCACATAAAAATGTACTCTAAGGTAAATGTGATGCTCAAAGATGTGAATCATTTGCCAGAGAGAGAGCATGTATTTTTTAGGTCCCATTCATGAAGCTCTCCTGTGTCGCGCTCGGTATATATATATGAGAGAGAGAGAGATGAAATTATAGTGTGCATTATTATTATTTGTAAAAAATCTGTTCATGTTCCATGTAGCCTAGCCCAGGGGTGTGCAAACCACGGCCCATGGCCATAAACATATTGTCTTTGGGTTGGGGGAGATTATTGTTTTTGGTACATGTATAAAAAAGAAACTCCAGGCCACAATGGAATGTCTAAAAGATAGAAAGTATGTAGAAATGGTAATAGCCCTATATTTTCAAATAAGTCAGAAACACAGAAATTTGAAATCCCGATGTTGCCCTTGAGACAAAGTTTGCCCACCCTGGCCTAGCCGAACAAGTGAGCGTGGCTTAAGACGATCAGAAAAGAACAGTTGCAGTCAACCAAGACTTCTTCTTGCATCACGATAAACCAAATATGTTGTTTGGAGAGATCCTCTCTTTGATAAGCTGAACTCTAAATGCACTGCGATCAAAAAGATGAGCTTCCTCTGTTGTGTAACATTTTAGACTCCTTTCAACTGAAAGTGTGGGTGCATGGGGAAAAAGAGCTAGTCAATCCAACATGGGCATAAAGATGCAACTCCAGAGGCATAAACATCCATTCAGTTCTTAATACAATGACAGGGATTTTCACTTCCTCATTCATTTCAACTTGATTTATCTCCAGGTAGCTCTCCAGTCAACTAAATGTGACATCAAGCAGACAATGGGTGGTTATGTAATAAACTACACACACACACACACACACCTCCTTTCATTCCCCTGCAGCCATATTAAATTAATGATAATTCTGCAGTCCAGAAGTTAATCAGGCATTGAAAATACTTTCATCTGTCTGTTTGCACTCAGAACGGGATGCCATAATTGTGACTTAATGAGACCTCTGTAAGCTGCAGTAGGGGCCCAGGCCAGTGGGGTTAGGGTGGGAAGGGCCAAGGCGCATTCCAGTGCATTCTGCCTTACATTTACCGCCCACCCACTGTTTTCCTTAACCAGGCAGCGCACCTAGTTGCAGATCTCCTCATTCTCTGTGGTGGAACAAACCAGAGCTTCAATAGTGGGAATTAATTAAACAGACATCTAGGAGGCTATCTGGCCGCTGCATCTGGAAACAGGAAACCACTAGCACAACCAACCAACACACATTGAATGGGAAAGATATGGTAAAGAAGTCAGTGGAATGCACACATTCAAGAAATCTGATTTAAGAAAGTGGATATTCCTCATCCGTCATGATTTATGTTTTGTAACAGGCCCACAATGTGGTTACTTAGGTCTGATTTTGATATATTTGGCTGTTTTAGCTGCACAACATATAAGTTGTCCCTTTTCAGGTTTAGAAGAAGTGACTGCTAAATGCTAACTCCCGTTCGTATCAGCTGGTTAGCATAGCTAGCATACAGAAATAGGTGGTGGTAGTCAGTCGTTTTCTAACTGTAATACAGTTGATTTGGTGATGATGACATGAACATGTGTTGGGGTTGACATCCATACAAGAATTATACTCTGATTTTTACCTCAACATAGTGTGAAATACACATATAAACAATAGGCTAAATGTGGGCTAATTTTGCTGGGGGGCAATGAGGAGACTCGGGATCTTTCCCACCATGGCCCTTTCCCCCACGCGTTTCCATGGCAATTCCATTGTGTTGGTCACGTTCGATTGACCTCTTTACCGCATCTATTGTGGGTAAAACAACATTCTTTCCTCCCTTACATTAATATGCCCTGTGATTGAGCTTAGTACAGCTGCACAAATTGTAGTACAACTGAACAAATCTGGGAAATGGGCAAATTTGACCCATTTGAGAAAATAGGCTTTCAACTTAAGTTTATTCATGTAACAAAATAAGTGTGGAATCTGTTTGAGAAATTAATGCAGTCATTCTACTCAAAGTAAAAGCTGTATTCAGTCCTCCTGGATATGCTCACAGAGAGGAGTCATTCATCTATAACTGTTGAGCAGACAGAGCAAATGATTGACTGCTATCCTCTGTGTCTCTGTGTTGCTCTCAGGGCGTCTGGATTTGGAGGGGCTGTTCCTAGTCAACGGTAACGCGGAGCGGGTGGAATGGCTACGGCAGCGCTATGACTCTGGGGAGGAGGTGGACCTGGAGAAGGAGGCTGATCTGGCCTCTGCCGTCAGCCTGCTGCGTCTCTTCCTGCAGGAGCTCCCAGAGCCCATCATCCCTGCAGGCATGCAGTCCCACATCCTGCAGCTCTACCAAGGTACGCTCATTTTAGTCATCCTCATTGTTATTCTCCTCCTCTTCATCCTCCTCCTCTGTTTCTGTCTATCTGACCTGTACTCCCAATACAGGCGCTGCACATTATTCCTTCTCTCTTCGCCGTCTTTTTCCACTCATCTGACTCTCTTACTTCTTTCCCCTTGGCAGCATCAATCTCTAATCCCCTGTTGTGTGTTGTCCAGACTACAGCAGCGAGGAAGAGCTCGCCCGCAACATGAAGTACTTCCTCCAGCAGCTGCCTCAGGTTAACTACAGCCTGCTGCGCTTCCTGTGCCGCTTCCTGTCCAGCGTGGCCTCGCTCCAGGAGGAAAGCTGGAGCGTCGGCGCCCTCGCCGCCGTTTTCGGACCGGACATCTTCCAGTAAGGCCAACAACAACACAGCACCTCGCCTATCCATACACCCATACCCCCACAGGCCTTTAGTACGTGTACTTGGCGTTCAATTTTCTACTTGTACATACATGCATAATGGCAATCTCACATTGCTGGCAGTCTCACAGGAGGTTGTGCTTATAGAACAGAAATTATATTTGGTAACATGTTCATTTATATCATTAAATAAATAACACACCCAGGTGATCACGCTTAGACATGTTTGCAGCCACGTGAGGAGTTGCTTTGCGTTGCATAATAATAAGAGAATCTTCTAGACTAGAGTTAGTTTGTGGCCAATGCTCTGAAAACAGGCGTGTTCTATTGACTTAAGGGAGAGAACAGCTGTTCTGTCTAATTATTTGAAATGAATATTTGATCTTTGTGTACTTACTAGAACCAGTTCTTAGTCATCTGATGTGGAGTCAGATTACTCAAATTAAAGTCAAACTTAATGACGCAATGAGTGACTTTATTATTGTAAGGTGGGATGGTAGTGATAAAAGCTGATCTAAGGTAGTTTCTTGTCTGTGTATTGTAGTTCCGACACAGATGTGTGTTTATGATAACAGCTGATCTGAGGTCATATCTTCTGTAACTCTAGTTTAGACACGGACGTGGAGGACCTGAAGGAGCAGGAGTCGGTGAGCCGCATCCTGGCGGAGCTGCTGGAGAATCAGGAGGAGTTCTTTGACTCGGAGGACGATGACGTTTCCACCACCGACTACAGCTCCATCAACGAACAGGTAAGGACACTCCTATTCTCCCCTCTAGAGATGTTCTATTCTGGGCCATTGTCTTGCGTCAGAGTGCGTTGAATCTGCCTGCACTGATCAATCTTGTATCTCGCAAAGAGTAATGGGATAGATCAGAAGTAGTTTGGCCACAACGTGTTGTCATAACATTTGAAAAATATTACCTAGGTTACATCGTCTGCCGAACCCCATTTCTGCCTCTAAACAGTCTGAATTAATCTAAGCTAAAACAATAAATCTGTCAATGGTTTTTTTTGTTGGTGAAGAAATCTTAGTCGCACCATTTTACATCTAGCAAAGGAGTTTTATACTTCAACAAGCAGTATTTCTGAAGATTTACAATGTGCACGAAAGCTAGCTTAAATTTGTCAAACATAAACTTGCTAGCTGAGCCAGTCACATTTCATATAAAACAAATGGGATGCTGCTAACCAACCAGCTACCTTGTGCTGCAAACACAATGCTGAATGCTTCCACCAAAGGCTATCTAGCTAGCTACTGTATTAGCCTCCCGAATAAGCTGCTGCTGCACTCTGCTGACCCAATGTTACAATGTAGCGATCGCGGAGAAACATGATGATGATCTAAGAACTGATTTCTGATAACATTCATTCCCTCTTTTGGGGCAGCATGTCTACAATAGGTTGAGTGGCAGGAACCTGGTTACCGAGATTTACCGCCCAAAACCACTCACTTTTCCCAGGATAAATAACTGCTAGAAACCAGTAAATTATAATAAATTATTTATATAAACAGCATGGCGTGAAATGGAACTGTTAAATTATATGCAATGTCTAAATCTGGCTTCTCTACGGTCTCTGCATGATGAATCAACACTCAGGGTGGGGACAGACAGCCCATCTCAGTATGGAGCACAGTTCATAATGCATGTAGACCTACTGTATCTCATGGTCACTTTTTTTCTTGTGACAGGGAGGCCTGCATTTGCTGCAGCATAGTCTATGCTACAGTAATATACAGACAGAAACCGCGTCTAATTTACTCATCTCCATCTGGCTTTAGGGGGTCACCTTGTTTTATAATTGTAAAGATGTTATTTATTTATTGCAGCTGCAGTTTTAAAACAGCCTATCACTCGAATATCGTGCGTGCGTGAGCACTCTCTGTTTTTGTCTCTTTCCATCAACTCCATTCAAATTGCATCCAAACTAGATAATCCTGTTCTAGAATGATATATAGCCCTATATATAGCTGTCCTAGCCTACCTCTTTCAGGTAATAAATTCAATGCAGTGTTAGCCTTATATTTAGCTAATTAATGATGGGTTATGCATAATACGCTTCTAACTTATAGCCTCTGTCTCTTGTGCAGTACGCACCTGTGCTCCGCTGGCCTCTCTCCTTAAACACTCCTTAGCGCATGGAGTACCATGCAGAAAAAGCTAGACTAGAATAGCTTGCTGGACATTATTTTTTTTAGCATTTCTGATACCAACAGACTATTCGAAGAGGGACGCAAGCTCTTGTTTACTAAATGTTAAATACAGCAGCCAATAGAACTTACAGGTAGTTTGAAAGAAGAGCGAACATGCGATGGCGGTAGGCTATAGCAGTTATTTATTCAGACCCATAACCATTCAATCTTCGTGAAGAGAAGTGAAAGCCTTCTGAATCTAATTCTAGTCCTATATTATTCAAGGATGTCATTAAAATTATGAAAATAAGGACAACTAAAATGATTTCATTTAACTGTTGAAAGCGAGGAAGGAATGAAGCAACAATGGAGAAAAAGAGGAGGTAGGCCAATAACATTAAGGGGAAAATTATGAAAGGTATATATGCGTCAGCCTACTAATTATACAAATAGGCCCTATTATATTTCAAAATCAAATTCGCTAGCCTATACATTTAACTTTGTAACTCTGCAACAGAATTGCATGTTTTCTCCCTGCTTTATCATGTGTGTAATTCCAGTCCATATAATACAGTACAGTAATATAGTTCACACTCAAAGATTAGCCTACTGGAGCTAGTTTAATTTATTTACCCAAGAGATCATTCGGAAAGTATTCAGACCCCTTCCCTTTTTCCACATTTTATTCTGAAATGGGTTAAATCAATTTTTGCCCTCATCAATCTACACACAATATCCCATAATGACAAACTGAAAACAGGTTTATAGAAATGTTTGCTAATTTATAAAAAATTAATTATTTACAAAAGTATTCAGACCCTTTGCTATGAGACTCGAAATTGAGCTCAGGTGCATCCTGTTTCCATTGATCATCCTTGATGTTTCTACAACTTGAAATTTAAGTTGATTGGACATGTTTTGGAAAGGCACACACCTGTCTATATAAGGTCCCACGAGCACGAAGGAATTGTCTGTAGAGCCCCGAGACAGGATTGTGTCGAGGCACCGATCTGGGGAAGGGTACCAAAAAATTTCTGCAACATTGAAGGTCCCCAAGAACACAGTGGCCTCCATCATTCTTAAATGGAAGAAGTTTGGAACCTCCAAGACTCTTCCTAGAGCTGGCCACCTGGCCAAACTGAGCAATCGGGGGAGAAGGGCCTTGGTCAGGGAGGTGACCAAGAACCCGATGGACAGAGCTCCAGAGTTCCTCTGTGGAGATTGGAGAACCTTCCAGAAGGACAACCATCTCTGCAGCACTCCACCAGACGGAAGTCACTCCTCAGTTAAAGGCACATGACAGCCCGCTTGGAGTTTGCCAAAAGGCACCTAAAGGACTCTCAGACCATGAGAAACAAGATTCTCTGGTCTGATGAAACCAAGATTGAGCTCTTTGGCCTGAATGCCAAGCGTCACGTCTGGAGGAAACCTGGCACCATCCCTACGGTGAAGCATTGTTGGGGCAGCATCATGCTGTAGGGATGTTTTTCAGCGGCAGGGACTGGGAGACAAGTCAGGATCGAGGGTAAGATGAACAGAGCAAAGTACAGAGAGATCCTTGATGAGCTCCAGAGCGCTCAGGACCTCAGACTGGGTGCTTCAACAAAGTACTGAGTAAAGGGTCTGAATACTTATGTAAATGTGATATTTCCGTTTTTTATTTTTATATAAATTAGTAAACATTTCTAAAAACCAGTTGTTGCTTTGTCATTATGGGGTACTGTGTGTAGATTGATGAGGGGAAAAAAAAGAATGTAATCCATTTAAAAATAAGTCAAGGGGTCTGAATACTTCCCGAATACACTGTACAACCTCACTCACCCTGCTGCATGGGTTAAAGGCTGAATGCTTGGAGGTAGGGAGCCCGTATGTCAAGGTATAATGGTATTTGGTTGTTATTACCTAACGTAATAATTAGGTAACTCCCTTCTGCCATTCATTTGTTGAGCTGAAAACATGTTGTGTTGTATTTCTGTAATGAGGAAGTAGAGGGTTTTAACATTATTCCAGCCACTCTCAGTCTGGCACTGCCATGAAAAAACTAGAGATTAAGAAATGGAGATTATGGAATTGTGTTGTTTATTCAAGGCAGTCAAATGTTGAGGATTGTTTTTCCTCCCCAAGCCAAAGACAGCTGTTGAGAGAATGCCTTTATATAATAGCCTTCTAGGGCGGCAGGTAGCTTAGTGGGTAAGAGCGTTGTGCCAGTAACCGAAAGGTCGCTGGTTCTAATCCCCGAGCCGACTAGGTGAAAAATCTGTTGATGTGCCCTTAAGCAAGGCACTTAACCCTAATTGCTCATGTAAGTCGCTCTGGATAAGAGCGTCTGCTAAATGACTGTAATGTAATGTTCTACTCCCCATGGAGACGCCTAGAGGTGTGTCAGTAGCAAGTGTTCTCAGTCATGGTCCTGAGCCTGAGAAATGGCTTCTGAGTTATGACTGCCTGGCTGCCTTTATAAAGTATCAATTGTTGCTCCAGAAGTTCCCAGCATTTAGTGGGATAATGGGTGTTCATGAGCTCCTCTCAGCCATGTCTCCCTGACACACACACACACAGCAGTCTTCAGATCAGCGTTAGGTAGATGTGCTGCTGCACCCTCTCAAATCTGGACCTAATCCTCGGTGGCGGCCTTATATTTGCGTTCCAAAGGCAGGCACTCTCTTACACAGGAAACTGACAATGATAAGCCACAAATTCCTTCCATATGACTATTTTCTCCCTCTGTATTGTGACCGAATAGCTCAGGGAAAGGCTGTTCAGAAATGGCCCTCTGTTCTGAAAGAAGAAAAATGTGTAACCGCTGTGCTTGCGTAACCATGGTGATGTAACTGTGGATCAGACACCTGCGGCCATCTCCGGGGACGTCTGGGTTTCCTGACGGACTGACTATCCAGGCCAGGCTAAGTCACCCTCACACCGCAGCCAGCAGTGCTTATTCCATCCTGCCTGGCCAGAGACCATAGGGCGGAGTGGGAAGTGCTTCCTTGCCTTTAGTTTCACTGCATTTCATCAGGAGTAGTAGTAGTCTAGAGCCTTGAGGCAGGACTGGGCTAGTCATAACTGGGAGGGACTGAGCTGTGTTGTTCCTAGGAAAAGTCAACCTGCTGCACAGTGACAGTCTCATCTGAATAAGGTAGGGTCATCCTATTCTGAGGAAGGCTGCTGCTGCTGCAGCTTTGCAGGGTCGAGGAGGTTCAGTGTTGTGCTGCTGTGGAGTAGGAGAGGAACGCTTGTAGGTAGGTAGCTAATTGAAAAAGGAAGCAGTAACCCAGTTGGAGTTGAGCCAGGGTAGCGGAGGAGCACTTGACAGCTCACAAGGGTCCCTGGTAATTAATCCAGGCATAAATCTCAGGTTCCCTGCCGGCCTCTCTCCTCTCAGCTTCTCCCAATTCTGCTGCTGGAATGGCTGGTTGAGATGGGGACATTACCATCACCCATCGTCTCCCTCCAGGCCTGTTCTACATAAGATACCTTTCTCTGGCCAATTGATGAAGCTGCTCTACTTTAGCCTGGGATAGGGCATATGGCACCTGTGGGGGCCCTATAAAATCTGTGTTGTGGACGGAATCACGGAATCCAGAAATTAAAACGGAATTCAACAATATAAAAACATTTGAACTTATTAGGAAATCAACTAAATGTATTGAACTTATTAGAAAAATCATGAATTTGCCAAAGTTAATCATAAGACATGAACAAAATGATTCATATTTTCCTGTAACTTTCTGAAACGGCACAGGAATGCCCCACTTTGTGTAGCCATTAGCGATGATGCTATTGATAACGTCCTTCTGGTATAGTTGGAAAGACTTTTCAAATAAATGTTAACTTAAAAGTAGCCTATGCCTGGCAGAATGATATCATGATAATTTGCAAAACAATTGGCCGCTGGATTGATGCAAACTCTGCAATTACATGAGTGCTAAAGAAACATTGCTAACCAAACAATAGTCTTATGCTGGTGCACACTTGCATTAAAGGTTAACTACAACCAAAAATCTAAATGTCTTATTTTCCCCAGACCTCAAAGGTGGTCTCCTGATGTGGTTTACGCATTGTTGTGGACTTAGAACATCCACTTTTGTTTTTCTATTTAAAAAAAGGTGTGATTTTGAGAGAGAACCTTAAAAGAAAAGTGAAAAACGGAAACCTTGAAAAACTAAATGGAGAAAAAAGATCAGGCAACAAATAACTGATTTTATAGGGCTCTACAGTATGCATGCATCCAGAAAGTCACCGCCTGCGGCTGCTTTTCCCCCAGTGGTAGTAGGCTATTTTGGAACCGCATACCTACTACTCTTGCAAGAGTGAAACCAAAGGCAGGGGAATTTGAGTGAATATTATGCGGTCATCTATTCAATTGTTTATTTTATTTGCTAAGGCTCCACCTCCAGTAAGACTAGCTGTCGCCATTGGGGTCGGCTAATGATCCTAATAAATCAAGTCAAACCCAGTCATACGTTGCCATGTCTGACACCTTTTTACTTTGTGCCTTTTTGAAGTGCTAAATGGCAAAGGAGAGGAATGTTTTAGTTAAGACTTAAGATGCTAATCTCTTGCTCAGACCTGATGGCTGCACTCCTCCTCCACATCCTTATGGGGCTCTCTCTCTCTCTCGCCTATGGCCCTTAGCACTTCCAGAGCTGTGATGGCATCATCAGTCTTAATTGTCCTAGATTAACTAGCCCATGTTAGCGAACTCTTTTTTTTATTTCAATTATTTTGCCCATAGATATTGTTGTAATCAAATATTACAGGAATACACATTAGACATGGCAAAATGTTTAGATATGCAAGAAGATTAGCTTTAAAACTGCAAAATTATTGTTGCACCCCATGATGAAATGTGTAGAATTGCAGAAAATAATCTTTAAACCTGAAATTCTTTCCACCAACAAGAGGGTTGTGAACAGTTTGTCATGAACAGTGCCATAGAAATAGACATGGCGTGTACGCACGGAATGTTCCCCAATGCTGGAAGGGAGGCCCTGAGTGAAAACGTTTGTGAACCCCTGCTCTAGCCCTAGCCAGTCCTGTCCTGAAGCAGGCTACACACACACACACAAGCACACACAGGCCAAGGTTATGCCCTTTTGTTCCTCACATTCTTGTCTCTGCCCGCTGGTCCTTAGTGAGCTGGCAGACTTGCTCGGGCTGAGCGGTTTACTCACAGAGCCCTCTTTTGTGAAACATTTAATCCTTTAGCCACCCTCAGTGCGGTCGGTACAACCATATGCATCCGGTTTTCAGGATAAATAGAAAGAGTCTGTGATACGACTTTTTTTTTGGACGGTAAGAAGGCGGTACTCCATCTTCTCCACATTTACTGGATTAGTTGAACAGTGCAGAAGAGAACCTCCCCCGAAATTATTTTTTTCTCTAGACCTAAAAACCGTTAAGAAATAAATGTGCCCAAACATCTGAATTGGGTTGAGGTCAGGTGACTGTGGAGGCCAGGTAATCTGATGCAGCACTCCATCACTCTCCTTGGTCAAATAGCCCTTATACAGCCTGGAGGTGTGTTTTGGGTCATTTTTCTCTCTAGACCTGAAAACATTCGAGATAAATGTGCTCAAAGTTGACCTATTTTGCATACCTCACCATACCATGAGACATCCATGTCATCATCACTGGAAAAGATAAGCGGTTAAGATTGACAACCCTGTTTGTACGTTTTTAAATTATAGCAAACTATTTGAAAAATTCTATAAAAAAATGTTTTACATTAAATGTAAACTATGATAGTTTTTTTTTCTTTCATATTTGCATATGTTTTAGCTTTGACCCTATTTTACATCATCTGGGGGTTTTGTGTTGTGCCCGCCATCGTTTGAGACACGACATGCTCTTGAATACAGGGTGGGTGTCATGTTTTGGCTGATAAATGTACTAAAATGGGAATCAAATAGAAATATCTACTTTCAAATGGTACCACAAAGATGGTCCACACATCAGAGAATGTTTGAATGGGAATATCTGTTCTAAATTATACTGTCAATCCTCCATAGGAAACTTTTTGAAATCATACAAATGCTGTACAGTTCCTTCATGAAGTATTCATACCCCTTGACTTATTCCACATTTTGTTACAGCCTGAATTCTAAATGATTTAAATGAAGAAAAAAAAATCTCACCCATCTACACACAATACCCCATAATGACAAAGTGAAAACATGTTTTTAGATTTAAAAAAAAAATGAAATAAAGAAATCCCAATTATATACAGTACCAGTCAAAAGTTTGGACACCTACTCATTCAAGGGGTTTTCTTAATTTTTACAATTTTCTACATTGTAGAATAATAATGAAGACATAAACTATGAAATAACACACATGGAATCATGTTGTAACCAAAAAAGTGTTAACAAATCAAAATATATTTTATATTTGAGATTCTTCAAATAGCCAACCTTTGCCTTGATGACACCTTTGCATACTCTTGGCATTCTCTCAACCAGTTTCATGAGGTAGTCACCTGGAATTCATTTCAATTAACAGGTTTGCCTTCTTAAAAAGTTAATTTGTGGAATTTCCTTGGCTGAGTCTCTACAGCACTTCACTAATCTGGGCTTTATGGAAGAATGGCCAAAGGAAAGCCACTCCTAAGAACAGGGCACATGACAGCACGCCTGGTGTTTGCAAAAAGCCACGTGATAGACAGAGCTTCAGGCAAAAGATTCAGTGGTCTGATGAGACAAAAATTGAAATCTTTGGCCTGAAAAAAATATGATCAATGGCTTATGAAATCTGACATGTATAATAGACGTTTTCGCAATCTAAAAGTCTCATTCCTTTTAACATCCAGTGTAGTGAGCGGCTTTATCTTAATGCTACGTCATACCGACCAAGTTTCTGCCTGCTAGAACGGGAATATCTCAGATACACATGAATTGACCCAGGGAACATCACTCAGAGATGCACAAAAACAATATAACATTCAAAATGGGTGAATCTTTACTTGAACACGCATGGACCCATAACTTAATTGAGCGTCTGACCAATTACACAAGACTTTAGTTCTGGGTTAACCGAGATTACATAATATGAACGCATGGCTTCCTCCTCCCTTGTTTAGCATATACAGTGCCTTCAGAAACTATTCACACTCATTGAATTTTTCCACGTTTTGTTGTTACAGCCTGAATTTAAAATAGATTAAATATAGATTTTTTTGTCACTGGCCTACACACAATACACCATAATGTCAAAGTGGAATTATGTTTTTAGAAATGTTTACAAATGAATTAAATAAAAAGCTGAAATGTCTTGTAAATAAGTATTCAACCCCTTTGTTATGGCAAGCCTAAGTAAGTTCAGTAGTAAAAATGTGCTTAAGTTGCATGGACTCACTGTGTTCAGAAATAATCACTACAAAGATACAGGCGTCCTTCCTAACTCCATTGCTGGAGAGGAAGGAAACAGCTCCGGGATATCACCATGTGGCCAATGGTGACTTTAATACAGTTACAGAGTTGAATGGCTGTGATAAGACAAAACAACTGAGGATGGATCAACAACATGGTAGTTACTCTACAATACTAATGTAATTGACAGAATGAAAAGAAGGGACCCTGCACAGAATAAAAAATATTCCAAAACATACATCCTGTTTGCAACAAGGCATTAAAGTAATACTGCAAAACATGTGGCAAAGCAGAAAACATATTGTCCTGAATACAAAGTGTTATGTTTGAGGCAAATCCTGTAGAACATATTACTGAGTACCACTCTCCATATTTTCATGCGTAGTGGTGGCTGCGTCATGTTATGGGTATGCTTGTAATCGTTAAGGACTGGGGAGTTTTTCAGGATAAAAAAGAAATGGAATGGAGCTAAGCACAGGCAAAATCCTAGAGGGAAAACCTGGTTCAGTCTGATTTCCACCAGACACTGGGAGATGAATTTGCCTTTCAGCAGGCCAATAACCTAAAAGGCCAAATCTACAGTGGAGTTGTTTACCAAGAAGACAGTGAATGTTCCTGAGTAGCCGAGTTAGTTTTGACTTAAATCTACTTGAAAATCTATGGCAAGTCCTGAAAATGGTTGTCTAGCAATGATCAACAACCAATTTGACAGCGCTTGAAGAATTTTGAAAAGAATAATGGACAAATGTTGCACAAACCAGGTGTGGAAAGCTCTTAGAGACTTACCCAGAAAGACTCACAGCTGTGATCGCTGCCAAAGGTGCTTCTAAAAAGTATTTACTCAGGGGTGTGAATACTTATGTAATTGAGATTTCTGTATTTCGTTTTCAATAAATGTGCAAACATTTCTAACAGTTTTCACTTTGTCATTATGGGGTATTGTGTGTAGATGGGTGAGAAAATAAATCAATTTAATCCATTTTGAGTTTCGGCTGTATCACAACATGTGGAATAAGTCAAGGGGTATGAATGCTTTCTGAAGGCACTGTAGACGATAACGTTGATTTACCCTATGACTTAATATTTTGGATGAATATTCCATACTTTTGAGAAAGATATTCAGAACTTGAGAAAACAATCAACAGAAATTGAGTAGAATCAATAATTTCTACATCTGAATTTGACATGGGAAATGGTTGTAGGTAATTCTCAATGCATTATAATCATTGTCCACACCCGGCGGTTTATGAAAAGCTTGTGGAGAATGTTCCATGGGCTCTGTAACACATTGTGAGCATTTACAGCTGTCAGGATCTGGTGTTATAAAACATGAAGATTACTTTGACTCTCCATTAATCCACTAGAGACCTTTTTAAGTGTGATCTCTTTTTCTGCTCAGATATCTTTAGTAGTCTCCCACTTCAGTATATTTAACCTTTTGGAGAAATGCTCAATGTTCTGGTCTTTGTTGATGTGGATAAACGGGTCTAATCCGTTAGTGTGAGAATCCTCTCCCCTGGGCTCTGTCTTTCTGTTGCTAGACTACAGCCAATGGACAGATACCGCCGCCATGACAACACAAAACCATTAGTCATAACCATCTGCATACACAATGAGGGACAAGGCCCTGAAATCCAATCAGAGGTGTCAGGGAGCTGTTGCTGTGGTAATATGGCTGTGACACGGCAGCAGCAGATGCGGTTGGCGAGGGGGAGAGCGAGAGAGAGAGAGCGAGTAAGTCAGCGTTTATGGGTTCTGAAACATCTCAGAACATGAGGGGAATGCGTTGTCTTATATGCTGCATTTACACAGGCAGCTGAATTCAGAACTTTTTCTGCCAATCACATCAGATCTTTTTCAGCGCTGATCTGATTATTCAAGACCAATTAGTGAAAGATGATATACAAATTGAGCTGCCTCTGTAAACGCAACCGAAGACACACAGAATATCTATTAGGAATCATTCTTATTCTCAGTTAGTGTATTTGGAAAGTATTCAGACCCCTTGACTTTTTCCACATTTTGTTACGTTACAGCTTTATACTAAAATGGATTATATAAAACATTCTCAATCATCTACACAATACCCCATAATGACAATGGCAAATTTATTAAAAATAAAAAACAGAAATACCTTATTTACATAATTATTCAGACCTTTTGCTGTTAGACTCGAAATTGAGCTCGGCTGCATCCTGTTTCCATTGATCATCTTTGAGATGTTTCTACAGCTTGATTGGAGTCCACCTGGGGTAAGTTCAATTCATTGGACATGATTTGGAAAGGCACACACCTGTCTATAAAGGTCCCACAGTTGACAGTGCATGTCAGAGCAAAAACCAAGCCGTGAGGTCAATGGTATTGTCCATAGAGCTCCGAGACAGGATTGTGTCGAGGCACAGATCTGGGGAAAGGTCCCCAAGAACACAATGGCCTCTATTATTCTTAAATGGAAGAAGATTGGAACCACCAAGAATCTCCCTAGAGCTGTCAGCCCGGCCAAACTGCGCAATCGAGGTAGAAGGGCCTTGCTCAGGGAGGTGACCAAGAACCCAATGGTCACTTTGACAGAGCTCCAGAATTTCTCTGTGGAGATCGGAGAACCTTCCAGAAGGACAACCATCTCTGCAGCACTCCACCAATCAGGCCTTTATAGTAGAGTGGCCAGACGGAAGCCACTCCTCAGTAAAAGGCACATGACAGCCCGCGTGGAGTTTGCCAAAAGGCACCTAAAGGACTCTCAGTCCATGAGAAACAAGTTTCTCTGGTCTGATGAAACCAAGATTGAACACTTTGGCCTGAATCCCAAGCGCCACGTCTGGAGGAAACCTGGCACCATCCCTACGGTGAAGCATGGGGGTGGCAGCATCATGCGGTGGGGATGTTTTTCAGCGGCAGGGACTGGGAGATTAATCAGGATTGAGGGAAATATGAACGGAGCAAAGTACAGAGAGATCCTTGATGGTAAACCTGCTCCAGCGCGCTCAGGACCTCGGACTGGGGCGAAGGTTCACCGTCCAACAGGACAACAACCCTAAGCTAACAGCCAAGACAACGCAGGAGTGGCTTGGGGACAAGTCTCTGAATGTCCTTGAGTGGCCCAGCCAGAGCTCAGACTTGAACCTGATCTAACATCTCTGGAGAGACCTGAAAATAGCTGTGCAGTGACGCCCTCCATCCAACTTGACAGAGCTTGAGTGGATCTGCAGAGAAGAATGGGAGAAACTCCCCAAATACAGGTGTGCCAAGCTTGTAGCATCAAACCCAAGAAGAGGCTGTAATCGCTGCCAAAGGTGCTGAATACTTATGTAAATGTGACGTTTCAGTTTTTTCTTTGTAATAAGTTTGCAAAAATTTATGAAAACCCGTTTTTGCTTTGTCAATATGGGGTATTGTGTGTAAAACAATTTAATCCATTTTAGAATAAGGCTGTAACTTAACAAAATGTGGAGAAAGTCCGTTTCTGAATACTTTCCGACTGCGCTGTAGGTTACCCCACCGAGTCTCTCTCTCCTTGCAATTATGACATTAAACATAGGGCACGGAACAATTTTCAGCCAAGGTGGTGAATGGTGTGATCTATCTTTAGATCTTTATGGAACATCTTGTACAATGTAATCTAGCTCCCTCCATATTAGCAGCAGGCTCTGCACCGACTGCAGTGTCAACATCTAACGTTAGGTACATTTCAAGGGATGTCAACTCAACTGATTCAGTTAAGACCTATTGCTATTCGTGGAACAGCCATCCTGGCTGAAAATGTACAGCAGCAAGCACTAATTGGTAATTGTAACAGATGTCTTGGTGTTTATAGTCTCCCTGTGTACATAGAAAACATCTGAGCCCACATGACCTGTCCTGCATAAGAGATGCTTTGTTTGCAGACTGTCTATATACAGTCGGGTCAAATTATTGGCACCATTTGATAAAGATGTAAAAAGAAAAAAAAAAAGACTATAAAATAAATAATAGAAACACTGAGTTATATTGTATGCAATTTTGTTTTATTATTTGATACTAATACATTTGATCAGAGAAAGATGTTGTTGAACAACTAATATATTTTCTCTCCAAAAGATGGGGGTCAACATTTGGTACCCCTGTTTTCAATACCTCACCTTGTGAGAATAACTGCACTGACCCTTTTTCTCAAATGTTTTATGAGATTGGAGAACACATTGGGAGGAATCTTAGCCCATTCCTCCATACAGAATCTTTCCAGATCCTTAATATACACTGCTCAAAAAAATAAAGGGAACACTTAAACAACACAATGTAACTCCAAGTCAATCACACTTCTGTGAAATCAAACTGTCCACTTAGGAAGCAACACTGATTGACAATACATTTCACGTGCTGTTGTGCAAATGGAATAGACAACAGGTGGAAATTAGAGGCAATTAGCAAGACACCCCCAATAAAGGACTGGTTTTGCAGGTGGTGACCACAGACCACTTCTCAGTTCCTATGCTTCCTGGCTGATGTTTTGGTCACTTTTGAATGCTGGCGGTGCTTTCACACTAATGGTAGCATGAGACGGAGTCTACAGCCCACACAAGTGGCTCAGATAGTGCAGCTCATCCAGGATGGCACATCAATGCGAGCTGTGGCAAGAAGGTTTGCTGTGTCTGTCAGCGTAGTGTCCAGAGCATGGAGGCGCTACCAGGGGACAGGCCAGTACATCAGGAGACGTGGAGGAGGCCGTAGGAGGGCAACAACCCAGCAGCAGGACCGCTACCTCCGCCTTTGTGCAAGGAGGAGCAGGAGGAGCACTGCCAGAGCCCTGCAAAATGACCTCCAGCAGGCCACAAATGTGCATGTGTCTGCTCAAACGGTCAGAAACAGACTCCATGAGGGTGGTATGAGGGCGTCCGACGTCCACAGGTGGGGGTTGTGCTTACAGCCCAACACCGTGCAGGATGTTTGGCAAATTCGCCACTGGCGCCCTGTGCTCTTCACAGATGAAAGCAGGTTCACACTGAGCACATGTGACAGACGTGACAGAGTCTGGAGACGCAGTGGAGAACGTTCTGCTGCCTGCAACATCCTCCAGCATGACCGGTTTGGCGGTGGGCCAGTCATGGTGTGGGGTGGCATTTCTTTGGGGGGCCGCACAGCCCTCCATGTGCTCGCCAGAGGTAGCCTGACTGCCATTAGGTACCGAGATGAGATCCTCAGACCCCTTGTGAGACCATATGCTTGTGCGGTTGGCCCTGGGTTCCTCCTAATGCAAGACAATGCTAGACCTCATGTGGCTGGAGTGTGTCAGCAGTTCCTGCAAGAGGAAGGCATTGATGCTATGGACTGGCCCGCCCGTTCCCCAGACCTGAATCCAATTGAGCACATCTGGGACATCATGTCTCGCTCCATCCACCAGCGCCACATTGCACCACAGACTGTCCAGGAGTTGGCAGATGCTTTAGTCCAGGTCTGGGAGGAGATCCCTCAGGAGACCATCTGCCACCTCATCAGGAGCATGCCCAGGCGTTGTAGGGAGTTCATACAGGCACGTGGAGGCCACACACACTACTGAGCCTCATTTTGACTTGTTTTAAGGACATTACATCAAAGTTGGATTAGCCTGTAGTGTGGTTTTCCACTTTAATTTTGAAGGTGACTCCAAATCCAGATCTCCATGGGTTGATACATTTGATTTCCATTGATAATTTGTGTGATTTTGTTGTCAGCACATTCAACTACCGGTATGTAAAGAAAAAAGTATTTCATAAGATTATTTCATTCATTCAGATCTAGGATGTGTTATTTTAGTGTTCCCTTTATTTTTTTGAGCAGTGTATTTTGTCTGCACTTATGGGACTGCCCTCTTCAATTCATACCACAGGTTTTCAATGGCGTTCAAGTCCGGAGACTGAGATGGCCATTGCAAAATGTACATTTTGTGGTCAATTAACCATTTCTTTGTAGATTTTGATATGTGCTTGGGTTTATTGTCTTGCTGGAAGATCTACTTCCATTTCAGCTTCCTTGCAAGGCATCCAAGTTTTTGGCAAAAATATCCTGGTACTGGGTAAAATTAATTATGCGGTTGACCTTCACTGGTCCTGGGGCCATTGTTGAGGCAAAATAGCCCCATAACATCAAAGATCCACCACCATATTTTAGAGTAGGGATGAGGTATTTTCTGCATATGCATTGTTTTTTCGAAAGCCAAACCCACCGCTGGTGTGCATTGACAAACACCTTTTTATTTTCATGTCATATGGCCTCTGAGCATATAATATACTTCAGTATTTGTATTATTTATTTCATACTTTTTTGCTCATCTTCATCAAGGGATCCAATAATTCCGAACCCCACTGTACAGTCGTGGTCAAAGGTTTTGAGAATGACACAAGTATTGGTCTCCACAAAGTTCGCTGCTTCAGTGTTTTTAGATATTTTTGTCAGATGTTACTATGGTATACTGAAGTATAATTACAAGCATTCCATAAATGTCAAAGGCTTTTATTGACAATTATATTACGTTTATGCAAAGAGTCAATATTTGCAATGTTGACCCTTCTTTTTCAAGACCTCTGCAATCCGCCCTGGCATGCTGTCAATTAACTTCTCGGCCACATCCTGACTGATGGCAGCCCATTCTTGCATAATCAATGCTTGGAGTTTGTCAGAATTTGTGGGTTTTTGTTTGTCCACCTGCCTCTTGAGGATCAACCACAAGTTCTCAATGGGATTAAGGTCTGGGGAGTTTCCTGGCCATGGACCCAAAATGTCGATGTTTTGTTCCCCGAGCCACTTAGTTATCACTTTATTTATGCCCCAAACAATCGGAAAGGGGATTCATCAGAGAAAATGACTTTACCCCAGTCCTCAGCAGTCCAATCCCTGTACCTTTTGCAGAATATCAGTCTGTCCCTGATGTTTTTCCTGTAGAGAAGTGGCTTCTTTGCTGCCCTTCTTGACACCAGGCCATCCTCCAAAAGTCTTCGCCTCACTGTGCGTGCAGATGCACTCACACCTGCCTGCTGCCATTCCTGAGCAAGCTCTGCACTGGTGGTGCCCCGATCCCGCAACTGAATCAACTTTAGGAGAAGGTCCTGGCGCTTGCTGGACTTTCTTGGGTGCCCTGACGCCTTCTTCACAACAATTGAACCTCTCTCCTTGAAGTTCTTGATGATCCGATAAATGGTTGATTACTAGCAGCAATATCCTTGCCTGTGAAGCCCTTTTTGTGCAAAGCAAGGATGACTGCATGTGTTTCCTTGCAGGTAACCATGGTTAACAGAGGAAGAACAACGATTTCAAGCACCACCCTCCTTTTAAAGCTTCCAGTCTGTTATTCTAACTCAATCAGCATGACAGAGTGATCTCCAGCCTTGTCCTCGTCAACACTCAACTGTGTTAACGAGAGAATCACTGACATGATGGCAGCTGGTCCTTTTGTGGCAGGGCTGAAATGCAGTGGAAAAGTTTTTTTGGGATTAAGTTCATTTTCATGGCAAACAGGGACTTTGCAATTTAAATGCAATTCATCTGATCACTCTTCATGACATTCTGGAGTATATGCAAATTGCCATCATCAAAACTGAGGCAGCAGACTTTGTGAAAATTAGTATTTGTGTCATTCTCAAAACTTTTGACCTCGACTGTATAGGGCTGTCGATTGGTCTAAATGTTTAAATGTGGATTTTTCCAAATATAGACAGTAAAATCTGAAGATCAACGCTGTGTACTACTCCCTTCACAGAACAGCGCAAACTGGCTCTAAACAGAATAGAAAGAGGAGTGGGAGTGATTCTAATGATCAGTTAGCCTTTTTAAAATGATAAACTTGGATTAGCGAACACAACGTGCCATTGGAACACAAGACTGATGGTTGCTGATAATGGGCCTCTGTACGCCTATGCAGTGGCGGCTCCTGAAAAAATTCTCAGGGGGGGCAATTTTTCTGATGATTTAGGTGACCTACACACATTTAAAAAAAGATATGTCCAGCAACAACATGAAGACAGGGGCAGCATATAAGTCAATACTGATATACACATTACTTGCTTCAAAAAGGCCTCATGGTTGAATTGGAAATATATAATATAATTCACAACAAGCAAGCAGGAGCTTTTGATAGAGGCTACTGAAAACATTGATGCAAGTTATTGGTAATAAGAAATTTTTATAGACTTCCATATTCTGCCCTCTTGTATAGATTTGTGAAAATGAACAGTGATAGACATTTTGCCTGAAAACAGAATTTGAAAATAATGTCTAGAAAAGGTAAACACAGCTATCTGTATGGCTTTGTAAAAATGAACAACCATATTCTGGCCAATTGTATAGATTTGTAAATATGAACAACCATATTCTGGCCAATTGTATAGATTTGTAAAAATGAACATGAACAGATTATTATTATTTTTTTACTTTTTTTAAAATGAAAAATAACTATTTTAAACAACATCAACTGTGAACTGATTTGGGCGTGTGTGTGTTAAAGAGACAGACAGGGAGGGACAAAGAGAGAGAGAGGCTACATTACTTGTACTGAAACTGTTCTAGCTTGCTGCATGATCAAATTCAGCTGATGCGCATAGCAATGCACGTAATGGGCATTCTTGAAATGATCACGCACCTTTTGCTGCACACCAGCCTTCTCTCACCTCATCACACTGGCTCCATCGTAAGCTTGCGCAATGAGTTTGACTTTCTCGTCGTCGGCAAAAAGACCATTCAGTCTCTCCAAAAGCACACTGGCGATTGAGACTGAGGTTGATTCCGAGATGGGAAGGAACTCAAAAAAGCGCTCCTGCACTTTGTGGTTGCTATCTATGTACCTCAGCACAAGCACCAGCTGTGTCTGTGTAGAAACATCCGTGGTCTCGTCAGCTTGGATAGCTACGAAGTTCGCCGACTTCACCTCCTCCACAATATGTTCCCTCATGACCGCTAGCATACACTCCAGTAGCTCGTTTTGAATGGTCTTTGATGTGCCCTTGAAAACTTTAGCATTTTTAAGATGGTCATCAAACACCTCATCTAATTGTGCCACAAAGTTGACAAGTCCAAGAAAAATACCAGGGTTGGTGGAGCCCTCAGTTTCATCTTTGCCTCGCAAAGCTAGCCATCTAGACAGTTGTACTTGAATTGATTGACGCTGCTACCCGCTCTTTTCTTAGTTATGTTCATGGTTACTTATGTTACGTATGACGAAAGCGCGTAAGTGCAAGCCCTCCCGGAACCCATAGAGATTGTATTGAAAGCTCTGATATTTGAAAAAAAAAATATTTTACATGATAGTCTATGAGAGACTCCTGGGCGATTTTCAACCTGACTGAAATCGTCCCAAAAGGGGCGGGGCCATTTGAAGCACGACTTTAGCCTGATTGGACATTTAGTGGCAGATCAGACGTCTATATTAGAACACTGAAAACTACTGTTGCCGTGATATAATTGATTAGAAAAAAAATCCCTTCCTTTTCCCGTTTGGCAGTGCGTCGCCCATATCGCCCTAATGAACACACCGCCCCTGCGCCTATGTAGATATTCCATAAAAAATCAGCTGTGTTAAACAAATCAAAATATATTTTATTTTTGAGATTCTTCAAAGTAGCCTCCCTTTGCCTTGATGACAGCTTTGAACACTGATGACAGCTTCATGATGTAGTCACCTGGAATGCATTTCAATTAACAGGTGTGCCTTGTTAATTTGTGGAATATCTTTCCTTCTTAATGTGTTTGAGCCAATCGGTTGTTGTGACAAGGTAGGGGTGGTATTATTATAATAATAATAATAATAATATGATGATAATATGCCATTCAGCAGACGCTTTTATCCAAAGCGACTTACAGTCATGCGTGCATACATTTTTGTGTATGGGTGGTCCCGGGGATAGAACCCACTACCCTGGCGTTACAAGCGCCGTGCTGAGCTACAGAGGACCACAGAAGATAGCCCTATTTGCTAAAAGACGAAGTCCATATTATGGCAGGAACAGCTCAAATAAGCAAAGGGAAACGACAGTCCATCATTACTTTAAGACATGAAGGTAAGTCAATTTGGAAAATTTCAAGAACTTTTAAAGTTTCTTCAAGTGCAGTCGCAAAAAACATCTAGCACTATGATTAAACTGGCTCTTATGAGGACCGCCACAGGAAAGGAAGACCCAGAGTTACCTCTGCTGCAGAGGATATGTTCATTAGTTAACTGCACCTCAGATTGCAGCCCAAATAAATGCTAAACAGAGTTCAAGTAACACATCTCAACATCAACTGTTCAGAGGAGACTGCGTGAATCAGGCCTTCATGGTCGAATTGCTGCAAATAAACCACTACTAAAGGACACCAATAAGAAGAAGAGACTTGCTTGGGCCAAGAAACACGAGCAATGGTCTGATGAGTCCAGATTTGAGATTTCTGGTTCCAACCGCTGTGTCTTTGTGAGACGCAGAGTAGGTGAACGGATGATCTCCGCATGTGTGGTTCCCACGATGAAGCATGGAGGAGGTGGTGTGATGGTGTGGGCTGCTTTGCTGGTGACACTGTCTGTGATTTATTTAGAATTCAAGGCACACTTAACAAGCATGGCTACCACAGCATTCTGCAGCAATACGCCATCCCATCTGGTTTGGGCTTAGTGGGAATATCATTTGTTTTTCAACAGGACAATAACCCAACACACCTCCAGGCTGTGTAAGGGCTATTTGACCAAGATGGAGAGTGATGGAGTGCTGCATCAGATGACCTGCCCTCCACAATCAACCCAATTGAGATGGTTTGGGATGAGTTGGACCGCAGAGTGAAGGAAAAGCAGCCAACAAGTGCTCAGCATATGTGGGAGCTCCTTCAAGACTGTTGGAAATGCATTCCTCATGAAGCTGGTTGAGAAAATGCCAAGTGTGCAAAGCTGTCATCAAGGCAAAGGGTGGCTACTTTGAAGAATCTAAAGTATATAAAATATATTTTGATTTGTTTGAACACTTTTTTTTTTGGTTACTAAATTTTTTGATTCCATATGTGTTATTTCATAGTTTTGATGTCTTCACTATTATTCTACAATGTAGAGAGTAGTAAAAATAAAAACCCTTGAATGAGTAGGTGTGTCCAAACTTTTGACTGGGAAGATATATATTTCTATATATATTGTATTTATTCATTTGCTACTGCTCGACTAAAAAAATCTTGGTCGACCAACAGCCTATCGACCAAACAATCGACCAGTCGACTAATTGGGGTCAGCCCTACCACTGTATTACATGTTGTTGTCTGGGTGGCACAGTTTGTAGTGGTAATGCTCAGTCAGTGTGTCCTGTCAGAGGTGTCATGTATGATGATACTTAAAACTCCTAGCCTACTTCTATGAAATGGCAGCTGTTGGAGTGGAGTGCCCCCCTTCTAAAATGTCCCCGACCCTTCTCTCTCCCCTGCAGATCACTGAGCTCCTGGACGATGAGAAATTAGAGGCGTGTGAGGAGCTGCCCCAGGACGGCGAGGGCGAGGAAGGCCCCCCCTCCGCATCGGAATCCCCCCAACACAGTAACACCCAGGTCACTCCCTCTTCAAGGTATAATAATGAATTACTTTATGATGGGGAAATTTGGTTTGCGGCTCTGTGTATACGAAAATATATCAAGCAGAGAATTGGGCAATAAATTCAATGAGAATTGAAAGGTGCAGTTCATGTGCTGTTAAACAATGATTAATCTGTTTTACAGCTGGGCTATATATCCTGATGAATGTAACTATTTAGCTTGATAACAATAAATACAACGGAGAAAAAAAATCATCTTTATCAACAGTTACTTTACATTAGCGGCAAGGCACTATAAAACATTTTTTCAGTGCCAAGTAAAAACAACTGACATGGGAGCAAATTATTCAAAAAGTAAGGTATTTCATCTAATATATCCAGGGAATGCATGATTTGATATTTTGACGTGCAACCTGTCAAAATAGGATCCAGAATTATCAGTTTCCTTTGATGCTCTTCAGAGAATTTGCTGACATTTGTTCATATTGGCATATACGCTATATTATTCACTACCTGAGGAAGTGGAACTCAAAACACTTAGCTAAATTGCTAACTCTAAATATGATGATGTTGCTATTTAGCCATGTAGCCTAATTGATTAATCTATCAGTAAATGTATCAAAACCATACTAAAGCCTACTCCGGTTGTGAAATGGTGCCATGAACTCTTGAGGTGAGAAATAAATAAAATACTCACAGAAAGCTGTGACTCTCCTCTCTGTAACTAGAACAACAGTTACATTGAAAACAAATGTTCCTGCAATTGCATTTTGAGCAACAGTCATATGCTTGTGCTTCTCAGAATGCATCTGTTCCTCCTCCATGTACACAGTGGGGAGTGGGAGTGAGAGTAGCTCGCTCACACAGCAAGCCGATAGCAAACAGGGACAGGCCGATTTTTAAATTTCATAGCAGGAATCAACAAAATACATAGGCTATTACTGTTGACCAAATAATGGTTTTAGAACAATCTACAGGAACGTTGTGTTTGTTACAATCAACAAATTACTGATGTACATAAAATGCTTCGGTAAGAGGAAGGCAATGTCGGTGTCTTAATTTTCAGTTTATCGTCCCAGCTTTAATCTGTACACAGATCCCTCCATGTGCTAATGTCATCTCCCAATCTCCCTGGCTGTAATGTTAACATACACCCACCTCATGTTTGTCTGTGGACATCAGGCTGAATATTTGCGTTGTGTGGGGGAATATATAGCGCCCAAATGTATGTCACATTCCAACCAAGCTGCCTGCTCCTCCACAGCTATGTTCTTGTATCTGGGTGAAGCCATAAAGATCTCTTACAGTATAATGTGATTGGGTCAGCTCAGCTCCCACATGAGTATTGCATAACTGGAATCGCAAGTCAACTGAACTTCAAGGATCAACAAAGTGCCTGCCCTGCCACAAAATGCTGAGTGATACGGCTTATTTATTATTACAGATCAAATCAAATTTTATTGGTCACATATTTAGCAGATGTTATTGCGGGTGTAGCGAAATGCTTGTGTTCCTAGCTCCAACAGTGCAGTAGTATCTAACAATTCACAAAAATACACACACATCTAAAAGTAAAAGAATGGAATTAAGAAATAGATCAATATTAGGACGAGCAATTGACTAAAATACAGTACAATAGAATACAGTATATACATATGAAATGAGTAAAGCAGTATGTAAACATTATTAAAGTGACCAGTGATTCCACGTCTATGTAAATAGGGCAACAGCCTCTAAGGTGCAGGGTTGAGTAACCGGGTGGTAGCCGGCTAGTGATAGCAATCAGGGTGGGAAATGTTCATGACATTTTTTACAAGGAGTACATAATTTGACATTTAGGATCACAATTAAATTGAGTGTTTTAATGATAAGAAATTACTAAGTTCATGAATAAAAGGTTTTAGGGGAGACAAATGTTCCGCTGCCCCTTCAAGGGGCGGGCCGTTACCATGGTAACGGGCACTCCGTCTCTGTGTCTCGGTCAGACATCTCTTCGCTAGCAGCAGACATTTGCAGCAAACCCAACTAATATTGAAAAACAACTAAACAATGTAACTAGCCAACTAGCCTTTCAGGCCATTTCGACCAACTTCTACATTTGGGCTTTGGATTTGGTGAAATAGACATTCTTACCTGACAATGCCAAAATCTACCTGCATTTGGCGGGTGACGTGTGTTCATTTCCCACCCTGATCGCAAACTAATTTTCAATCAGGTGACTCCACATGGGCTCCTGACCCCAAGTTTCAAGACACTGAGCAAAATAGTGTATTAGATCATGATCACTTTTTTTCTCATTCAATGTACTGAGCAAAATGGTGCTAGTTCAGACTACAGACTTTTCCCAGGACCAGGGTAGCAGCGTCTGCCATGTAAGCTGTGCTGATCTCCACTCTACTAAACGGATGAGTGTCTCCCTTCAAAAGTTCTGAGGTCTAGACATGAAAGAAAATCCTCTTTCCTTTAAGTCTTTCTGTTGATCTCATCTCCTCCTCTATCTGTTTAGTTCCATTGCACCTGCACCCACTTTGATCTCAGCGGAGTGCGAACAGGGCTATTGAGAGCTCTGCCACAGGGCGACCATACAGCAGCTGAATGTCAGACTGGTCTGGAATGACAGGCTGCTTAAATCGTATTAATGGAGAACAATTTTAGAGGGGCGAGTCTGTCGTTCCTTTCCACAGTTTTTTCTGTCTGTTTTTATGGCCACGCTCCTCCACATTCTGAACATACTGTTTAACACAGCCATTATCCGAGCATAAAGAACGATAGGGATTTAAGAGTGACTGTTATGGTATTCCTGGATTGTTTCAAGAGGTACAAGAGGCTGTAAAGATTCTCTAGTGCAACGTAAACTAAATATATTCAAGATAAAGATCCCAGTCAGCCACCAATTTAGAGCATAGGCCTCTAGATGATGTTCCGCTTTTCCTTGAACTTATTTACTTAGTTTGTTGGTGGTGTAGCTTCCTGTAAAGCTTTGCAGCTCTGCCTCTAGCCTCCTCCAGTGGGTTTGGGTGGCGCTTCCTGGCCCACTTGCCCTGTATTTAACCCTTTACACTTGTGCCCGTATACTGGTTGAAAATGGCACATTTGGGTGCTGATAAACGCCTAAATTGGAAGGCAGTGGCTGCAGGGCTCACAACTAACTTTTTTTCCTCACTGTACCGTCCCGAAATGCAATTTCAACTGTCCCAAACTGAACTTGAACCATCCCAAAATTTAAATATATACAGTTGAAGTTGGAAGTTTACATACACTTAGGTTGGAGTCATTAAAACTTGTTTTTCAACCACTCCACAAATTTCTTGTTAACAAACTATAGTTTTGGCAAGTCGGTTAGGACATCTACTTTGTGAATGACACAAGTAATTTTTCCAACAATTGTTTACAGACAGATTATTTCACTTATAATTCACTGTATCACAATTCCAGTGGGTCAGAAGTTTACATACACTAAGTTGACTGTGCCTTTAAACAGCTTGGAAAATTCCAGAAAATGTAATGACTTTAGAAGCTTCTGATAGGCTAATTGACATAATTTGAGTCAATTGGAGGTGTACCTGTGGATGTATTTCAAGGCCTACCTTCAAACTCAGTGCCTCTTTGCTTGACATCATGGGAAAATCTAAAGAAATCAGCCAAGACCTGTCTGGTTAATCCTTGGGAGCAATTTCCAAACGCCTGAAGGTACCACGTTCATCTGTACAAACAATAGGAGGCAAGTATAAACACCATGGGACCACGCAGCCGTCATACCGCTCAGGAAGGAGACGAGTTCTGTCTCCTACTAGAGATTAACGTACTTTGGTGCGAAAAGTGCAAATCAATCCCAGAACAACAGCAAAGGACCTTGTGAAGATGCTGGAGGAAACAGGTACAAAAGTAGCTATATCCACAGTAAAACGAGTCCTATATCGACATAACCTGAAAGGCCGCTCAGCAAGGAAGAAGCCACTGGTCCAAAACCGCCATAAAAAAGCCAGACTACGGTTTGCAACTGCACATGGGGACAAAGATCGTACTTTTTGGAGAAATGTCCTCTGGTCTGATGAAACAAAAATAGAACTGTTTGGCCATAATGACCATCGTTATGTTTGGAGGAAAAGCGGGGGGGGCTTGCAAGCCTAGGAACACCATCCCAACCGTGAAGCACGGGGGTGGCAGCATCATGCTGTGGGGGTGCTTTGCTGCAGGAGGGACTGGTGCACTTCACAAAATAGATGGTATCATGAGGAAGGAAAAGTATGTGGATATATTGAAGCAACATCTCAAGACATCAGTCAGGAAGTTAAAGCTTGGTCGCAAATGGGTCTTCCAAATGGACAATGACCCCAAGCATACTTCCAAAGTTGTGGCAAAATGGCTTAAGAACAACAAAGTCAAGGTATTGGAGTGGCCATCACAAAGCCCTGACCTCAATCCTATAGAAGATTTGTGGGCAGAACTGAGAAAGCATGTGTGAGCAAGGAGGCCTACAAAACCTGACTCAGTTACACCAGCTCTGTCAGGAGGAATGGGCCAAAATTCACCCAACTTATTGTGGGAAGCTTGTGGAAGGCTACCTGAAACGTTTGACCCAAGTTAAACAATTTAAAGGCAATGCTACTAAATACTAATTGAGTGTATGTAAACTTCTGACCCACTGGGAATGTGATGAAAGAAATAAAAGCTTAAATAAATCATTCTCGCTACAATTATTCTGACATTTCACATTCTTAAAATAAAGTGGTGATCCTAACTAACCTAAAACAGGGAGTTTTTACTAGGATTAAATGTCAGGAATTGTGAAAAATGTAGTTTAAATGTATTTGGCTAAGGTGTATGTAAACGTCAGACTTCAACTGTATATTTATTTATGTTTTGATATGTCAGCATGGGTCTAGGTCATTTGCAGTGTGTTTTAAAGTAATTGATATATTTCTGAAACAGATAAATACAGTCTATATTACAAAAACCTTTTTTGCATCTTAATGAAAACAAACATCCATTACATTATTAATAATTATAATGTATTAATTGAACATGCTAACCACATGTATAAAATATATCTAAGAGAGAACAATGTTATTGTGAAATGGTTACTGAATAAACTTAAGTTAGAGACATTCCATTGCACCTCCAGCTGCCCCATTTAAACAACATAACACAACAATATACAATAATGAACGTGCGTGTGTGTGTTCCACAGCCTTCCCTTACTCTGCTTCACCCTCTTCAGTCACTGAAGAATGGTCGCCTTGACCTTTTTGAGCGCCACCACTTGCTAACGGCCAGGACCTAAAATGTGCTCTTTGGTACACCAGCCACTGTGGCAGGTAAATTTAAAAATCTACTAGCCATTCAGATTTTTTACCAGCCCAAATATATATTTTTTGCTAAAATTACACCAACAAAACACAAAAAAACTGATGAGCATGCTTTGTAATGTTTCTAAAACAAATGTATTACTAGTAAGAAGTAATGTGGTATATTGTTTAATTTCATTTCATTTTCAAAGTCTTTTAACCAAAATATCACAGCAGCCTGTAAATTAAATAAACTCTTATGCCTGCAATTCTAAAAATGAATGACAAAATAAACTCTTATGCCTGCACTTCTAAAAATGAATGACACTCAGCTCTTCACGTGCGCACGCACAGCATCCAGCCAGGCAGTGTTGCAGCGTGAGGCAGAAATACTTTGCACATTTTACAGTATGCATTCGGTTTAGGTCAGGGAGATGCAACCATATTCTCTAAAATACCATAGTATCTAGTCGTAGCCTTCAGACAATGTAAATGACACAGCAACTCCCGGCACACGAAACCTCAGCTCCGGACCGGCGGGCTGCAGACAGGCGGGCTGCAGACAGGCTAGGAGAGAGTAAAATGTGCATTCTAGTAGGCCTATTTACCCAACATTGGAATGATATTGTAATATTATACATTTCCATAACCTAAATAATGACATATGCGATGCCTAGGCAGATATATCATTGTTTGAAACCTGGATGTTTTACATAACCTATCTCACCTTGCTTTTAATAGCCTACACCCAAAATCCCACCATAGAAAAAAAGCGAAGATTTCCTGATATGCCATTTGAAACCAGCATTTTCTTATTCTACTGTCCAAAGGCAGTAAGGCACAATCCTATTGTTGCATCTTCAGATATTCCCTCTTTCTAAGTTTTTACCATTAGGCTGTATATCCATCTCTGTCGCATTATAAAAAATGCTCGGATCAGGTGTGCGTTCGAGAATGGTGTCCTCCCGTAATAGCATTTTGGAACATTCGCGCATATGGCAGAGACGAGTGAACATATTGCTGCACTTGTAATGTCAATTATTCGTAGTTTATCAACTTTTAAGCTAAATGTTGTGATCTGTTTCAACATTCTCGTCTTTGTGTTCAAAAATGTTGTATGCATTTTATATTTTTCTGGCCTATCATCCCCCAACTGTCCCAACGTCTGTTTTGAACCGTCCCAGACAAAAAAATGTATTTTCCCCAGAACGACGGAACACCCTTAATTTCGAGCCCTGAGTGGCTGTACAGTATACATGACGTCAGACCTCTGGCTCTGCGCTTCACAGCACTGGATGGGTTTTGACTGACAGCAGTTCTGAACTTCAACACCTTGCGCAACAAGAAGTTGCTCCATCCCTCCTGCTAATTGGGCAACTTTTGCTAATTTCTTGTTGTCAGAGTGAAGGGAATGCTTTAAATTAAGAGGACTATGTATTTTTAAAGATGAGACGTTGAGGATTATAATAAACACTGATGTCATACAAGCAAGCCAAACACCCGTGATTCCAAATGTGCACTTCACATATCCATATCATAAAACTCATGTCATATACAGTGTCAACGTTTATGATCACTATGTTTGATGTACAGTTACAAGATGACATGGCGTCATACCCTGGGTTGTTCTGAACAGAATGAGCCTGTTTGTCTATTTTGAAGAAGATTGCTGCGGCACACGCACCTGAATGCACTCATGACTCCTTTCTATGCGCACCAAAATTAGTTTCCCTGAATTGCATTGTGAAAGCCTAACATTGTAATATCAGATTTTATAACTTAGCTGGTCATGTTGGCAATAGAACAAGCTTTCAAATGAAGCCCACCTGACCCAGATTGCGATTTTATAATGGACCGTTTTGGGATTTCATAAACAATGAATTATTTGATGGCGGGGATGCAACCAAACCAACTACAAGTGTGCTTGCTCAAGTTCATCAATGGCACAGCTAGGAGAACCAAAAAAAAGCAACTTATAGTTGAAGACTCTTCTTTGAGTCATAAAAGTGCATTGACATTACATGAATATTCTCATAATTTTACTGAATGTATTCAGATTTTTCAGATTTTGGTATCAACAAATGCGGCAAAAAGTACAGTAAATGTAACATGCACATAAAATCAACAGTGTAATGTTTGGATTCAGTTGTGTCAGGTGAACTGTTGTGTCCTCACCTTTTTGATATAATAATTTTCCCCATCATCTCCAAACTGTTCCCTTTCAATTGCTACCGTGGTTATGCATATGCTTTTCATATTTCTTCTGTAAGAAACTTTTCAGTTTAGCCCTATCCATATAGGACAATTCCCACGAGTGTAAATGGTTAAGGTAATTAAACCCACTAATCCCTAATCCACACAAACAGACAGCCACATGCACCACGGCAGGGGGAAATAGTCTACATGATTAGACAGGCTTGAGACAGTGACACACCCACAGCACACTGCACATATTGAGCTCCAAAAGTATTGGGACAGTGACAGTTTTGGCTCTGCACTTTGGATTTGAAACTATACAATGGCTGAGGTTAAAGTGATGACTGTCAGCTTCAATTTACATTTTACATTTTAGTCATTTAGCAGACGCTCTTATCCAGAGCGACTTACAGTTAGTGAGTGCATACATAATTTTTATACTGGCACCCCATGGGAATCGAACCCACAACCCTGGCGTTGCAAACGCCATGCTCTACCAACTGAGCTACATCCCTGCCGGTCATTCCCTCCCCTACCCTGGACGACGCTGAGCCAATTGTGCGCCGCCCCATGGGTCTCCCGGTCGCGGCCGGCTACGACAGAGCTAGCACTGCGATGCAGTGCCTTAGACCACTGCGCCACTCGGGAGACAATTTGTGGGTATTTCCATCCATATCAGGTGAATCGTTTAGAAATTACAGCACTTTTTGAATGGTCTCCCTATTTTAGGGGACCAAAAGTATTGGGACAAATTCACTTACGTATATTAAAGTAGTCAAAAGTTTAGGTTGGTCCCATATTCCTAGCACGCAATGATTACATCAAGCTTGTGATTACAAACTTGTTGGATGCATTTGCTGTTTGTTTTGGTTGTTTCAGATAATTTTATGCCCATTTTTTAAAATGAATAGTAAATAATGTATTGTGTCATTTTGGAGTCACTTTTATTGTAAATAAGAATATAATATGTTTCTAAACACTTCTACATGAATGTGGATGTTACCATGATTACGGATAATCCTGAATGAATCCTGAATGAATCGTGAATAATGTGAGAAAGAAAAATGCTAACCTCCTCTGTTATTGTAATGGTGAGCGGTTAGCATGTCTTGGGGGGTATAATATTTGTGCGTCTAACTTTCTCACAATATTCACGATTTATTCAGGATTATCCGTAATTATGGTAGCATCCACATTACTGTAGAAGTGTTTAGAAACATATTCTATTTTTATTTACAATAAAAGTGACTCCAAAATTACACAATACATTATTTACCATTGGGCACAAAATGATCTGAAACACAACCAAAACAAACAGCAAATGCATCCAACAAGTTTGTATAGCCACAAGCTTGATGTAATCATTGCGTGCTAGGAGTATGGGACCAGTATGGGACTAAACTTTTGACTACTTTAACATACATACAGTGGGGAGAACTAAGTATTTGATACACTGCCAATTTTGCAGGTTTTCCTACTTACAAAGCATGTAGAGGTCTGTAATTTTTATCATAGGTACACTTCAACTGTGAGAGATGGAATCTAAAACAAAAATCCAGAAAATCACATTGTATGATTTTTAAGTAATGAATTTGCATTTTATTGCATGACATAAGTATTTGATACATCAGAAAAGCAGAAAGTAATATTTGGTACAGAAACCTTTGCAATTACAGAGATCATACGTTTCCTGTAGGACTTGACCAGGTTTGCATACACTGCAGCAGGGATTTTGGCCCACTCCTCCATACAGACCTTCTCCAGATCCTTCAGGTTTCGGGGCTGTCGCTGGGCAATACGGACTTTCAGCTCCCTCCAAAGATTTTCTATTGGGTTCAGGTCTGGAGACTGGCTAGGCCACTCCAGGACTTTGAGATGCTTCTTACGGAGCCACTCCTTAGTTGCCCTGGCTGTGTGTTTCGTGTCGTTGTCATGCTGGAAGACCCAGCCACGACCCATCTTCAATGCTCTTACTGAGGGAAGGAGGTTGTTGGCCAAGATCTCGCGATACATGGCCCCATCCATCCTCCCCTCAATACGGTGCAGTCGTCCTGTCCCCTTTGCAGAAAAGCATCCCCAAAGAATGATGTTTCCACCTCCATGCTTCACGGTTGGGATGGTGTTCTTGGGGTTGTACTCATCCTTCTTCTTCCTCCAAACACGGCGAGTGGAGTTTAGACCAAAAAGCTCTATTTTTGTCTCATCAGACCACATGACCTTCTCCCATTCCTCCTCTGGATCATCCAGATGGTCATTGGCAAACTTCAGACGGGCCTGGACATGCGCTGGCTTGAGCAGGGGGACCTTGCGTGCGCTGCAGGATTTTAATCCATGACGGCGTAGTGTGTTACTAATGGTTTTCTTTGAGACTGTGGTCCCAGCTCTCTTCAGGTCATTGACCAGGTCCTGCCGTGTAGTTCTGGGCTGATCCTTCACCTTCCTCATGATCATTGATGCCCCACGAGGTGAGATCTTGCATGGAGCCCCAGACCGAGGGTGATTGATCGTCATCTTGAACTTCTTCCATTTTCTAATAATTGCGTCAACAGTTGTTGCCTTCTCACCAAGCTGCTTGCCTAATGTCCTGTAGCCCATCCCAGCCATGTGCAGGTCTACAATTTTATCCCTGATGTCCTTACACAGCTCTCTGGTCTTGGCCATTGTGGAGAGGTTGGAGTCTGTTTGAGTGTGTGGACAGGTGTCTTTTATACAGGTAACGAGTTCAAACAGGTGCAGTTAATACAGGTAATGAGTGGAGAACAGGAGGGCTTCTTCAAGAAAAACTAACAGGTCTGTGAGAGCCGGAATTGTTGCTGGTTGGTAGGTGATCAAATACTTATGTCATGCAATAAAATGCAAATTAATTACTTAAAAATCATACAATGTGATTTTCTGGATTTTTGTTTTATATTCCGTCTCTCACAGTTGAAGTGTACCTATGATAAAAAATTACAGACCTCTACATGCTTTGTAAGTAGGAAAACCTGCAAATACTTGTTCTCCCCACTGTATAAGCAATTTTCCCAATAAGCTGTGCGCGTGAGCTACCGTACACCTCCAGGACTGCATCGCAGAAGAAATACCAGTCCGCACAGAGACGTAAGAGATTGAACTTCATTGAGTTTGCACTATATAGATCAACGTTTTTTTTCTGTGATCGAATCAACATTATATCGGCCCATTTCAATGCAACGAACCAAAACATAACTAACCTTGCAAGATTTAAGTCTGTGATTTTGTTGTAGGCAGAGCCAGAGTGCAACGGAGTAGAATTCTATTGGCAGGGGTAGCCCACGAGTGGTCTTTCAGTCACTTGCGAGTGAATGCGCTTTTCAGATCAGTTCAGAGCGCAGGGCCGTACGTGTGCACATTTGTTGATTATTCTTTGCTAGTTAGCGAGTTATTAGCCCAGTTATAGATAAGTATAGGTCAGCAATGGGGATTACTGCATACAACAAGAGCACAAAACATGTAGGCTACATTTCAAGCTGTCTTTGAAAAGCCAGTCAGGTAAAAAGCGCATGTCTTAATTAAAGGGGCAGTGTTGTATTTTGAGACAGGCTTGAATATGCAAATAAGCCAATATGCAGAGGGGTGGCCTACATTGTTGAATTCTCTGTATGCTAATAGTAATTCATTTTCTTTTGTAAAGTGGTTTCTTGCATCGTACAACACAATGCAATTTACAGTCACCTATTTGGCCCATGGTGTTTTAGACCAAGTAAAAAATCATTAATGTCAAGCCCTTCATAATGTAAAAACATTTTTAAGAGTCTCATGCAATGTAGGCCTGCATTGAACACCACATATAGGCTACTGTAGGCTATATCATAGAAATCAAAAGCTATTTCCATGTGAAAATGTTATAGGATTTGCTCCATTGATTTTGTTGGTAGGCCTACATTATGCTCAAATAGCCACAATAGCCTATTGGCTACTGCTTAAAACTGTAAGGGTACAGCCACGGTGTTCACTGTGAACGCGCCGGACGTTGCACAGAATTCTCACAACGTTTAAGTTTTCGCCCACAAGACCAAAAATTAGCTCAGTGCCCCAGACAATTTGAGTGAACATTGCATATAAGTGAATATTTCCCAATACTTTTGGTCCCCTAAAATGGGGGAACTAAGTACATAAAGTGCTGTGATTTCTAAAGCTGACACTTTAACCTCCATAGTCATTGTATCATTTCAAATCCAAAGTGCTGGAGTACAGAGCCAAAACAACAAAATTCACTGTCCCAATACGTTTGGAGATCACTGTATTTGTTACCAGTATTTACTGGTTGTTTTCCCGCTTTGACATCCAATCCATACACACAACAGCCTTGTTTTGGCCCCTGCACGGGAGTTGAAAAACAACCATGACACTGGTGGGTTGGCACGCGCTTCAGGGCTATTGTTTTCCCATCGACCCTACTGCTGCAGTGTATAATACCTTTGTGGTATGCCTAACAAGGACAGAAAAGGCCCTTTTCGGCCAACTTGACCTCTCCCTCTGTGCCTCCGGCTTCTGAATCATTTCACCAAGGAGCCAGTGAAGTGTGGTAGTTGTGGGGGGTGTATGTACAGTGCATTCGGAAGGTATTCAAACCCCTTGACTTTTTCCACATTTTGTTACGTTACAGCCTTATTCTAAAATTGATTACATTTGGTTTTTTCCCTCATCAATCTACACAAAATTCCCATAACGACAAAGCAAAAACAGGTTTTTAGACATTTTCACACACAAAAATGAATAGGAAATATCACATTTACATAAGTATTCAGACCCTTTACTCAGTACTTTGTTGAAGCACCTTTCGGCAGCGATTACAGCCTCAAGTCTTCTTGGGTATGACGCTACAAGCTTGGCACACCTGTATTTGGCGAGTTTCTCCCATTCTTCTCTGCAGATCCTCTCAAGCTCTGTCAGGTTGAATGGGGAGTGTCGCTGCACAGCTATTTTCAGGTCTCTCCAGAGATGTTCGATCGGGTTCATGTCCGGGCTCTGGCTGGGCCACTCAAGGACATTCAGAGACTGGTCCCGAAGCCACTCCTGCGTTGTCTTGGCTGTGTGCTTAGGGTCGTTGTCCTGTTGGAAGGTGAACCTTCACCCCAGTCTGAGGGCCTGAGCACTCTGGAGCAGGTTTTCGTCAAGGATCTTTCTGTACTTTGCTCCGTTCATATTTCCCTCGATCCTGATTAGTCTTACAGTCCCTGCTGCTGAAAAACATCCCCACCGCAGGATGCTGCCACCACCATGATTCGCCGTAGGGATGGTGCCAGGTTTCCTCCAGACGTGACGCTTGGCATTCAGGCCAAAGAGTTAAATCTTGGTTTCATCAGACCAGAGAATCTTGTTTCTCATGGTATGAGAGTCCTTTAGGTGCCTTTTGGCAAACTCCAAGCAGGCTGTCATGTGCCATTAACTGAGCAGTGGCTTCCGTCTGGCCACACTACCATAAAGGCCTGATTGATGGAGTGCTGCAGAAGCAGTTGTCTTTCTGGAAGGTTCTCCCATCTCCACAGAGGAACTCTGGACCTATGTCAGAGTGGCCATCAGGTTCTTGATCACCTCCCTGACCAAGGTCCTTCTCCCACGATTGCTCAGTTAGGTCGGGTGGCCAGCTCTAGGAAGAGTCTTGGTTGTTCCAAACTTCTTCCATTTAAGAATGATGGAGGCCACTATGTTCTTGGGGACCTACAATGCTGCAGAATTTTTTTGGTTACCTTCCCTAGATCTGTGCCTCGTCACAATCATATTTCGGAGCTCTACAGGCAATTCCTTCGATCTCATGGCTTGGTTTTTCCTCTGACTTGCACTGTCAACTGTGTGTCCTTATATAGACAGGTGTGTGCCTTTCCAAATAATGTCCAATCAATTTAATTTACCACAGGTGTACTCCAATCAAGTTGTAGGAACATATCAAGGATGATCAATGGAAACAGGATGCACCTGAGCTCAATTTCGAGTCTCATAGCAAAGTGTCTGAATACTTATTTTTTATTTTTAGTCATTTAGCAGACGCTCTTATCCAGAGCGACTTACAGTTAGTGAGTGCATACATTTTTTTCATACTGGCCCCCGGTGGGAAACGAACCCACAACCCTGGCGTTGCAAGCACCATGCTCTACCAACTGAGCTAAGGTATTTTTTATATATTAGCAACATTTTCTAAAAACCTGTTTTTGCTTTGTCATTATGGGGTATTGTGTGTAGATTGATAAGGAAAAAAATAATTTGATCAATTTTAGAATAAGGCTGTAATGTAACAAAATGTGGAAAAAGTCAAGGGGTCAGAATTCTTTCTGAATGCACTGTATGTGCTTATCCTGGTCGTTCTGTAAAGGCTGGGGGGATTTGGGTGGTGGCTGGACTTGACATTTTAGTCATTTAGCAGACACTCTTATCCAGAGCGACTTACAGGAGCAATTAGGGCTAAGTGCCTTGCTCAAGGGCACATCGTCAGGTTTTTTTCACCTTGTCGGCTCGTGGGATTTGAACCAGCCCAACACTCTACTGGCCCAACACTCTGACCGCTAGGCTGCCATTTTGGGGTTGGGGGGATAGAGAAAGGCTTTGGGTGGCAGCTGCTGCAGAATCGGGGCCCAGTCCCAGACAGACTCATGCAGTTGACATTAAATGCCTTAATCAATGTAGATAGAAGGGTGGAGTTGGGGCATGCGCTGAAATTAACAAATATTAAAAGGCAACCAACAGAATTGGTGGCTGCCTATATCCCCCACAACTATTGCTGTGATGCCAGGGATTATTTTGCAGTCACAGTTCTGCCTTTGAAGGAATGTGTGGTATTATGTTGTCATGTATTTTATAAATGTCTAATTAAATAGTCTTAAATGTTCCTCATTACTCAATTGACCATCCTCAACAAAAAACATTTTTTTGATTATTTGGTGGACACTATTGCTTAAATGAAATCATGATGGTGGTCATTGGTCAACAGTAACACTTGATTGGTCATGTCCGATGTGGTTCGGTCATGGATAGGGTTGCAAAGCTACCAGTAATTTACCAAAGTTACCAGGATCTTTAGTAATTTTGGTAATTAAAAGATAATCTATGGCAATCTATCGTAACTTTGGTCGTTTATACTTGAATAAGAGTATTCATATATATAAATAAATACTATATATATCTGTGTCCATATTATCCATGATTTTCTAATAGATAGACCATGTAGTTCAAGAGAAAATAGCCTAATTAATGAAAAAATCAACAATGGCATTATTTTCAATTAACTCTGCAATTTTTCCAACTATTGACTTTTCTTCAACTGCCACCAGTTTGACACAAACATTGACCACAAGTACATATTGACATAGTGAAATAAATGTGTAAAAATATATATATAATGGATATTATGCTTAAACACCAATGGTGTTCACTAAGTTAATGGTTTATATTTAGGATAATGTTTTAATGCTTTGTCATTCTATTTTATATTTGATTGAATTGTCATACATTTTACATGTGTAAAGGCCACACAGGGCTAGAGATAATTAGACACCTGTGATAATCTGAAGTTCCCAAAAGGGACACTAGATGTCTTTTTGATAGATTACATAAAATCCTTGAAAGATACCAAAATTCGGATAGTTTACTGGTAAACTTCTAAAGTTTCCAGTAATATACCCTTTGCAACCATAGTCACAGAGGGAGAAAGTGCAGGCTTTGCTGACTTGTTTGTGCAGAGCCTTGACAGCTATTAAGCCTGGTAGCGACAGCTCCCATCAAATCTAAATATAAGCCTGTTGGACCGTCTGCCATATCCTGTTCCCTGTTCCATGGAAAGTATTTTTCATGAGGCACAAAAATAAACTCCAGTGATGAAGACTAGCGTTCTTGAGACACGCTGTTTGGTGAGGTTTGGGACAGGGGAATGTGTGAACAGCTGTTAGTGCCATAATGACTGTCTGAGGGAGGTGGCAGGGTCACAGACCTCCCTCCTCCTACCCTCCACCTGTCCTCCTTCCCTCACCCTTTCACCTCTCCAACTCATGAGTGCCTGCCTGCGTGCCTTCCCTCACAACACCACTAGGCCAGCCAGCCGCTTGTGTCCCTTTTCCCTAGATAGCGCACACATTTTGACCAGACCCCATAGGGACCACTATATATAGGGACTAGGGTGTCATAGCCAGAGGTTCAACCTGTTCTCCTTGCCATAGTCCACCTTCTCCAGCCAGACCTGTCCTGAGGAGCCTGTGGACATTATTATGAGACTTTTCAGGCCACTGCATGCCACAGAAACCTGCCCCTCTTATATGTGTCAACGGAACACTTGCTGTCTCTTTCATGAGGGCAGCTGAGTGATAGCCCAGTACTCATCGTGGACACATACAGGCGTTTACATGGTTAGCAGCACCCTACAAGGTGGACACCTGCTCCTGTCGTGGCCTGTGCCCATCAAAACAACTGCCTCCTACTACTTCTATTCCATATACCCCCTCCTGATATTGGGATCTACTCCTTGCTTTATTTTGAGTAGCTGATAATTTAATGTCCACTGCTCTTCCAGCTACCTCCCATCCCCTTCACGTCTTAGTTACTTCTTACTGCCCCCCTTTCCCATCTTACCTCATCTCACTACCTGATTTATCAAGGCAATAGGCACCAGAGCCAGATACTGTATTTAGCATATATTGCTCTGATAGGCAGGCACTACACTGTGCTTGGAAAATGATATCCATGCGACCTAGATAGCAAACATATAATGTTATGAGTTCTCACCCACAGTACTTGGACAGGCTTCTCATCTTACATTCCTAGGAGTTCTGACACACTTTCCACCCAGGAAAGATTAATTTTATCGCAACTTAACTGTGGCAATGATAAATGGGTCAAGCAAGATAGGATTAACAACAAACCTGACCCGCTTCCTGCTAGTGGACACAATGAAGCATTCTCAGAACACGTGGGACTCACTGAACCGTTCCGTCATCATCAGTTCAGATGGTCCTGTGACCTGGCTCAGGATGTATGTGATGTGTAACTGTGTGTGTGTTCCTTATCACTCAGAGACAAACATAGATATGAGCAAGCAGAAGTAAATGGCTAAAGAGGGCCTGTGATTCAGTGTCTGGGTGTGGCCTGGCCAGTGCCCACACTGTCCCCCTAGGTGCACTCCTGTCAGAGCTGTAAATGAGCCTGCCCTGCCAGTGAGCCAAGCCTATGATTGAATAGGATGTCAGTGGGTGCATGCGGACATAGGGGTGATGTGCAGGTTAGATAAAAGCCAGTGGGTGACAGGTGTCAGTGTACCGGGGGCTGCTATGTTGTAGTCCAGTTTTTACTGGGCGTCGGTTGGGGAAGCCCGCCCCCCTCGGGCCAGGTGATTGGCCAGCGGTGTTGGTTGCCCGGTTGCGTCAGGCAGCCCTGTATTTGAGCAGGGTTCTGGATTGTTTACTGCAGCACTTTTCAGCAGAGAGTCCCGAGCCCAACACGACGCAGCCAGCCAGTCAGCTGAGGACAGAGCTCTCCACAATATGTACTCAGGCAGTCAGGATTTGCTATTCGACCTGCTCATACAGACTTTATCGGCAATAAGCGCTCAGTCTGGATAACCAAAGAACCGACAAAAAAAAAACGTCAGACTTGACAAACAAAACGACACGACTAACCAAGCTGAACCGACAACTGGTGAAAATGGCGTGTGATATTCTGCTGCACAGGTGAAGTCATGGGGGGGGGTTGGGAAGGCTGAGAGGGGGATTGTAGCAGTGTTTGGACATGTTCCGTTTTTGAGATGTATTCAGTCTGTGGGGATGCAGGGCTATTTGTGGCGTATTATGTTTTATGATGACCTAATGCAGCCCCATGGTATCTCTGATGGGTCATGCCCGGTTAACCTTTACGGATGAACTTGTTAAGGGTTCGTATTACATCGGGGGGTCTAAGATTGGATGACTAATTCTACAACTCTCACGGGAGGATGCAGCTCTGCGTAACTGACACGTTTTAGTTTTAATACACAGAGATAGTGTATCAAGGGGAAAAGAGGTGTTTACGAGCTGAAGAGTGATGCCCAGTAGAGAGTGTGTGGGCTTTTCTTGAAGTACCTGCTGAAACTGTGATGCATGGCAAGCACACTGCGGCACTACTCTCCCAGACCCAGTACATAACCTACAGATGCAGTGCTGAGCAGAGCAACTCTGCTGAATCACAACTACCTGGCTGCCTCTTCTACTGCTGCGACTCAGCCACTCCTACTAATAACAGGACTGTGTGTGTGTGTGTTTACAGTATGTGTTCATATGAGAGCTGACAATAAGCAGTCTATGGGGTGAAGCTAAATTGCAGAGTTGGAGGAAGCTCATTGTTTCCTGGAGCTTTGCCTCTTGTGATCTTTTAATTTGGCAGCAGATCACACACTGATCTCTCATTAGAACAGCAATATACATCAGAAGGTCCTCAGTTGGCTACCTTACTGCACTCCTATCGGTGTTACCTGTCATAGGCTATGGTATCTTAGGATGTCTCTTCATCCGGCACTGTTAAGTTACCGCCTTAGTCAGTGTACCAGAAGTCCACAATAGGCATCAGCAGTTCCCTTAAGGTTAATCTTACTGCAATTCTATTCCTATCTGTCATACCCATGGTTCTCTATGACGTGACTAGTCCAGACGCTGTTAAGCTACCTCTATTTTGGAAGGAAAAACACTGGTCTGACCTACCACTAGAGCCCTTTGCCCTGAGGTCAGGTCAGCATATTACAAAGAGCTATGTGGCAGATTATATGGCAGTCCTCCTTCTTATCCAAATGACTTTGGCAAAGTTGGTACGGTTATTCCAACTCATTAGGTTAGCCGATTGCGTGAGGCATTCCAGGGCTTTTTAAAGCTGGTAAAAGCTTTTTTGTCTCTGACTCCAAAAACCTTGGCTGGTGTTCCGTCTAGTCACACAAACTGATTTCTACACAGCCTGGGAATCAGGCCTGATCTGAGTGAGTCTGATCTGATTCAGAACAAGTAATAGAATAATCCCGAGTGTTTGAGAGGGAGATATGCAGTAATAGATATCTCTGTGCTATGCTCTCTGGCCTGTGTGTGGCCACGTCCAACAGTGCTCTCTCATTGTTTCCAAGGCAGAGCGAGAAGGTTCGACTTACAGAACATTGCTGACTCTAAAAGGACTACTACCTTGGAGTCGGTAAGATGGAATGGTGTTGGTTATGTAATCTAAAATTGTTAGACCAATACTCAACTCTCTCTTTCTCTGTTGATCCATACTGGCAATTGTCCAAAAGTCCAAAAGCTGGCAGTTAAACATGCAGCTAGGCTCTGTGAGAAGAGTCACGTAAAAGTTCCAGCACACCTCCACATTGAGCCACATACGTGACTCTTATCACAGGGCCTAGCTGTATGTAACTTAACTGTCAGAACAGGAGGTGTGGTGGTGGGTGACTGGGCATCTGGCCTGTGTGTTGTCTGACAGCCTGAGGCTTCAGTGTTTAATGCCTCTTACTGCACTGCTCTATCTCACTGTACGACTCTGTACAGCTCTTCAAGGACACGATGTCAGTCAGTGCGGAATCCGGGCGCTGCCTTTTTCTCAGTAAACAAGAAGAGGAGGGAGGAGAGGGTGTGAGGGGTGGCTGTGTTAATAATTAAGGTGCTATTGATGTGATTTGAGCGGCTGGGCAGATGCAGAGACTGAGGTGTGAGCCAAAGCGATATATCTTTAACACTAGAGAGAGAGCACTGTGAATCCTATTGGCATATGTAGGTCCTGTTGGGGCTTGGCTGTGAAAAGCGATACTGGAGACCCCACACTCTAACATTCTGTGGCGGGTCTGAGTCTGAGAATCCCTACTGTCAGTGGTTTGAAAGCTGTAGCCTAACTAAGGGCCCAGTGGGATAGGATAAGATAGGACAGGCTAGACTGTCTCTAGGCAGCAGCCATCTCCCAGGTTTAGCTGGTCAATAGATAGAACCATCCTAACTATACACTGGTGGGATGGAACTGTTGACAGGTACTGGAAAGGAATAGGCCAACACCATTCTACAGTTGAACTTTGTGCCTGTTTGTGCGTGTTTGTTTCTGTTGCTTGCGTGAGGAGGTGACCCACCTTGTCAATATCAACCTTTAGAACTCCAGTTTTTCCCCCTGAGGTGCCCCGTTAGTTGCCCCCCAAAGGGGACCGCTAAATCCGACACGGGCGTTAACAGCGACGGTATAACCAGCAGGGCCAGTGTGTTATGCAAGCAAAGATTCCTGGCATGCCACACTTTGTTTATGAGGCGGGCGGGCGGGCGCAGACTGCTGAATCAACCGGCCCCTTCTTCCTGTCACAAGCAACAGTGCTGCCTGATGAGAGGCAGGTGGTGTCCTGTTTTGACATTTTCCCACATCAGTGGAATGGCCCCTGTTTTTGTGTGGCGGGTACAGGAAGGGGACATTATGTACAGCAGGGTTCTTCAATTCCGGTCCTGGAGGGCCGAAACACCTCTGTTTTTCATCCTCTCCTTCTAATCAGGGGCTAATTCAGACCTGGGACACCAGGTGAGTGCAATTAACTACCAGGTAGAAATAAAAAAACAGAAGTGTTTCGGCCCTCCAGGACCGGAATTGAAGAACCCTGATGTACAGTAAATGGGCCTCTGCCTACCCGTCCGCCCATCCTGAGTGCCCGCCCACTGCACACCCTTGGCGGCGACTGGGAGTAGCTATTGAGAGGCGTGAATTGAATGACATAAGGAAAGGACATGCGTGTGTGCGTGCTCTCATGCAGTGCTCTCCAGAGGTGTGATAACTCCCTCGATACCCGGCCCTCTGGATGTACTTTCCCTCCCTAGGTAGAGCTGTTGCATAATGGGCCCAGATTAGGACCCAGCTGAACTGAGGCTATGACCTGTTGGGTCACTCCACTGCTCCCAGAGTTTTCCAATGGAATACACTCACACTCACGGCTCAGAGAAGGGAAGGTCATGGTTTAACAGGGAGGACGAAGGCGAGGAGGTGGTACATGATGTTCTAATGTTGCTTTCCGTTTCCTCTCTTTCAGTTCACACATCTCCCCTATCAGCATTCTTCCAGGATCCGCAGTGTAAGTACTTCTAAATCACCACGTACCCCTTTTTAACAGCAGGCGCTTCAACCCTATAGACATCTGAACGAAAACTTGCATTGCAAATTGGCCCATTGGGGTGTATCATTCAGTGCAGTTGTTTTGCTTTTAGCTACAATGTCCCCCAAAAAATACAATTTCAGCCATACCATAATGCATTAAATCAAGTGTGAAATCAAAGGATCCCCAAAAGTGTAAACAGCTTTCTGGTTAGACTAGGTTCTTCAAAGACATAGCTAAAAGCTGAGCGCTAAGCCACTGAGGAGGAGTTGGAGGGAAAGGGAGTGGGATACGGAAGGGGGGAAACAAGCCATGTAACCCATCACCAAACTATTTGCGTCGCAAAACATTTAGACTTGAGCACATCCATCACATGACATTCCTTCCCTGGTTCCTCTGTGGGTTTAGAGAAGGGGCGAGTCATGCTGTTGACTGGTCGTTACTGTACTGTAGCCTCAGGAGGCTTGCGCAATGTGCATCAGCTGGTGGCTAGCTCCAGGAGTAGTAGCCTAATGCTTTAGCTGGTGGCTAGCTTCAGGGCTAGTAATGCATTAGCTATAACTGGTGGCTAGCTCCAGGCATAGTAAACCTTATGCATTGGCTATAGCTGGTGGCTAGCTTCAGGGCTAGTAATGCATTAGCTATAACTGGTGGCTAGCTCCATGCATAGTAAACCTTATGCATTGGCTATAGCTGGTGGCTAGCTTCAGGGCTAGTAATGCATTAGCTATAACTGGTGGCTAGCTCCAGGCATAGTAAACCTTATGCATTGGCTATAGCTGGTGGCTAGCTTCAGGGCTAGTAATGCATTCGCTAGGCTATAGCTTCCAGCTAGATTTTCTAGCGGACCTACAGTTGTATAGCCCTGGATGTGGACTTATGATTAAGCCTGCTGTGTCTCGGCTCTAGGCTATTCACTGTTGTGATGGCTTTATACGTAGTGATGAAAACGAGAGCTGGGCACAGCGGGAGCTCATGGTGTTTCGGGAGGAGGGGGAGAAGGGTGGTACACCCCTGGGAAGCTTAACCAATGATATACATGCATATCTAAAGGCTCAAATGTACCACACAATGGTGATCAGGACTCTACACAGACTACACACTCCTGTGTTTGTCCACTAAAGCTAAGTCTTTATCCCAGTATTACTTCAGAAGCGAAAGAATACAGTAGAGTTCAGTACAGCTAAATGAGCAGGGAGTTTTGGTGCTTGGTTCAGATAGTGCTGGATTATGTATCTCAGGTCTCTAGAGCACAAGACTGTTCCCTTTTTTAGTCAGAGTTCCCTGGTTGACCTTATTAAACCTGCCAGAGAGCAGGAAATGGGTCGCCGAGCGGTTGAACTCTGCTGCTCATGTTCCTTATTAGATGGATTCAGAGGGTTCTTACTTTGGCAACAGGAGTTAATTCTTTGTGCTTGTGTTGTTTCCACAGCATTATAGAGAGGACCATCCGCGCCGCGGTGGAACAGCACTTCTTTGACCTCAAGAGCTCCATCGACCAGGAGATCAGCAGCTATGAGAGCCAAGGGTGAGCAGTGAACACACACACTTGTACTCAATCTCACATTACACACACACATAATGCCCATACATGATGCAAATATTTACACACAGAACGACATGTATCCATGTTCATACGAACATACTCACTTAGCCACACGCTCTAACATGCATTCCCTTGTCACCCATACTGTTGCCTAACGCTGGGTGGCAGGCAGCTCCAGAAAGGTCATGTTACCGCAGTTGACAGCGAGCAATGCCGATAGTTGGTTAGTTAATTATGTCTATTGACTTGTTTGGTTCCCACAGCGCGGGCCCCAGTGAGAAGCAGGTGACGGGACCAGGGCCATGTGATGGCCATGGAGAGGAGGGCCCGTGTGCGAGTGAGGAGGGCTCCGCAAGCAGTCCCCTGTCAGCCCCAGAGACAGAGAGGCACTCCGAACACAGCCCGGAGGCCCAACAGGTCAGTTATACAGTCGGTACTCCAGGTCACTGGAGACACACACACACACACACACACACACCCCAGACAAACATCTCCACAAGCTCTGGCTGTAATCAGAATATTGAACATTTACCATACCGAGCCTTGTCGTTGAATAGCGGCTATCACTTCATTACAAGGTTGATGCTTGTTGCTACTGTATCAGCAGAGCCTTTTGTGTGACTCATAACAAAGATGTCATTCTCCTGGGAGGGCCGAGGTGGTGGGGGACAAGGGAAGGCTTGTCATATACAGACGGTCTTCTGTTCTCCCCGAGCACAGCCAGTCCTGCATGATAACATCATCATACACTCTAGATAACTGCCAATTCCATAGACTTTAGATGTCCTACACAGAAATTGATTTAGCCTATATAGCATAAAATGACATGTCATGGATTGGGTGGGGTGGGGAGACAAAGACATCTGAAGAAATCTTTGGAGGTGACATGGCAGGCATCGGTCCATCAGTCTTCCTGTGAACCATTTTAGCTCTCCTGGCTAGTGGCCTTGGATAGAGGCTGTTTCCGCTAACATCTGCCCAACCTCTCCTCCTATCCTTCACCGCCACAGAGCTGGCTGGGCTCCACAGCCCCTTAGCCCGGAGGTGGGACCCTCCATGAATTGGGTCACCCTCTTTTAAATAGTCTGCTTGCCCCCAAAGAATGACAGCAACACCTGTTCAGACCTCAAACACTCCTCCCCTCTCATACGTACACACACTGTAAGCAGTTCAACCATCTCCACCTGCTTCATAAAAAAGGAGGCCACCCTCCAGGTATTCAAGCTAGCGTCTCATCAATACAACTTCAAAAAAACGTTTGCTGTTGATGCAGCCTCCATTTGATAGTCTACATGTTAGGCTGTGCTTTAGGGTACTACTTTAATGTAGTTTTTTTTTGCTTGGCAAGTGGATGCTCTTCAATGTGTCGTTTGTTGTCAAGAAATGAGGTAAATCTAATATTTGAGACGTTTTTTCTGTGTGTTTTCTCCTAGGAGGTCCAGGATTGTGACTCCCAAGGCGCCACCCTAGAGGAGAGTTCTGGAATGGACCTGCATGCCGCAGAGGCTCTCGTAGATGCAGAGAACAATATCAACACTGCCAGGTTGGTTTTAAAGCATTTAACAGTATTGCTACACAGCACAATTACCTCAACGGCTCAAACACCAGGCTTTGCCGTCTAGTTTATTTCCTGCCTGCCCAGAGAAGGCTGATGGCTGGCATTCAATGAAACAAGCTAATCATACTGTTGTATGCTAATCGGTACTTGGAGGCTTTTATGTTGCTGTTTTCTTAAATGTATTACGTACAACACAAACAGCCATAGCATGGCTTTGAAAAGACCGGCCGGACAAAGTTCGACTTTGCTGTGATGTGTCATTTTCAGTGACTGGGTTGGAGGCGTTCTTCTGTTGATGAGACTGTCTTGTGCTGCTGAGTGGTGGACACTTGACACGTTGTCTACTCTAATCAGTTGGATAGGGTTTTGTTCTCCCTCAGCTCATCTTTGGGGTCAACATGAAGCAAGCATACACGGATAAAAGCCTGTCAGTAGTCGTCAGTCAGTCAGCTGATCAATGGTCACTATAATGCATTGTGCATAATGCATTGTGTTCAATAGCCAGAGCAAAAACACATTTCAAACCGGCCATTACTCATGTCTCTCCCTCTCTCTCTTGTTGCAGGCAAGAAAGCCAAGCCTGTGAGAAGATGGACCAGGCCGATCTCATCACCTGTGTAAGTGTCTCTTGACAACCCCTTCCTCTCTTCTTCATATGACTGTGTATTGAACACTGTCTAACCCTCTATCTCTCTCTCACACACTCTCTCTCTCTCCATCCAGGACTCTGATGAATGTGACCAGAACCCCAACACCGAGGCCAGGGGGTACCCCTACCACCCTGCCAGCTCCCACAGCTCGCACCACGTCCACCTCAGCCGCATCTTCCCACACAGCCAGTGGGAAGGTAACTTTCTCACCGTGGTTGTTTTGTGCTTTATAGACAATGTTCCACAGGGGATAGTGAGAGTGAAGTTAGTTGAAACTAAACTAAATGCATTTTCAAGTAAACCTGGATGCAAATTATTTGAATGATGGGTTGTGCTAGCTAGGTATGAAAGTGCCTTAGAAAGTAGCTTAAGCTCAAGCTGGTTGCCGCAAACCTCAGCTCACTGCCGGCTGAGCTCTCCCTTCCTCCCTGCTGCATTAGCACCATCCCTAAACCATCTCCCCCTTCACATGTATGCACCTGCAAGGGAGAGGCCATGGTAAGGAGATCTTCATCCATCCTCCCTCCCTCCAGGCCTTCAGTGAGACTAATCCAGATATCTCTCTCTCTCTCTCCCTCCCTCTCTCCTGGGTGACCCACTTAGGGCTAGCTGACCCTTTTGTTGTTAATCACACAGTGAGTCAGTCAAGTTCATCACACCTCACCAGTATCTTAGAGCTCCAGAGAGGAAGGCCCCAAGCCCCATAGAGGAAACCTTCTCCTGCCCCACACCTGCTCCAGTGTTGACCCTTCACTGCCATGTGTGTCAGTGCATCACTACTGCGTGCTGAAAATCCCTAAACACCACCCTCATTAATTCAATTTATGTGCAATTTATAAGTGCCATTTGATGCACCAGACCACAAGTGTTTTGCTGCTGCCTTCCAACTCTCCGTCCTCCTCTCTCCTGTCACTAGATGTGTACAGAATGACGGTGTTCTTTCCCTGGCCCTGGCCCGGGACATTATCTGTATATCTGTGTGTTTGTCATGTCTCTTCAGATCCTGGAACTACATTGTTGTCGATGGTAACATTATTCTCCAATGACTCGTGTTATAATCCGAGACTCACCTGTGTTTATCTTTCTGTCCTGGCTAGACCCAGTGCCAGCCTACAAGTCTTGGCAGGACGAGAGTGACTCTGGCGAGGCCCAGCTGTCCCCCCTGGCTGGGCGCATGGTGCCGTTGCCCCACGAGGAGGACGCCCACCCCCTCATGGCCCGCCGCTTCCTGGACTTCGGCCACAGCCAACGGTTCCTGCAGCACTCTGATCCCGACTCAACCTCTCCCACCAAAGCCCACCACTCCCTGGGGAGGTGAGACCACACACACACACACACTGAGGCACACTCACACACACGCACGCACACTAACAAATTAGGAATGGTAATATGTACAGACATGATAGGCAGCTTTGATGTTTTCCTGTTTAGTTATTCTAGCTGATGAACAGATTGCCAATGGCTCATTATGATTCTTCGTTATGATTCCTGTATAAGCAGTGTTTCAAGGAGGATATGTGCTTTACACACTGTGTGTAGAGCATAGATGGGCTTTTGCATTGAGACTGCAGGTGCAGGTCAACCTCCTCTCTCTCACCTGCCTCCATTGTTGTGGTCCCCCTCATCTAGGCCTCGCCGTGCCTCCTTCAGTTCCAAAGAGAGCAGTTTAAGGAACGACTCGGTCTCCCACCAGCTCACCAAAAAACTACAGAGCCTCAAGAAGAAGATCAAACAATTTGAGGAACAGTTTGAGAACGAGAGGAACTACAAGGTAAGATGGATACTGCAACATGAGGAACGAGTTAGTGTTAAGAATAAATGAATATAATCAGCTGTTAGTTTCAAATAGTTCACCATTAGACTCGGATACTTCTATTCACTGTCCTCCACTTCTCTCCCCAAGCCGTCTCATGGAGATAGAGCAGCTAACCCAAAGGTCCTCAAGTGGATGACAGACCTCACCAAACTCCGCAAACAGTTAAAAGGTAAGCGCAGTCTCTGTGTCTGTATGGTGGTGTTAGGGGGAGTGGGAGGGTGCTTGGTTCCATGACAGGGCTGGGATGGGGTGGGCTCAGCTGGGCGGGTGAACTTCTGTGTGCCATCCTGTTCCTCCCCTGGGCAGCCTGGTCCTGCCCTGACCCACCTGCCTGCCTGACTGCCCAGTCATGGCAGAGCTGGGTCAGTCTCATCACTGCATGCATGCGTGTTACAGTACACACCAACTGTGGCTCTCACATGTGGCCTTCCTTCACTGTGATGGTCCATTGTGAAAGTCCCCCACCCCCCCTCCACTCATCTATATCCATTCCATATGAACGCCCCCCCAATCAGGAGATGCAAAGCCGAATAAGTTTCTCTCTCTTCTTTAAAATAAAAAAAACGGACGTCCCCCATCGGCAGGAAGACCGCATCTCTTTCCCAAAGGGTCCCTGAGGCACCAGGCGGTGCTTCAGTCATACAGACGCCACCACCCCTCCTCCTCCGCCCCGAACACATCCCATTATACACTTGCACGCCCCCTCACTGCCTCTAGACAGGCACCCTACCTATGTAAGTACACTCTAACAGCAGTAAGTAGAAACCAAAAACACTTCCAACTTGTTAAGTTTGAACTGAAGGTAGACTCTCTTCCTCTCTCTCACGCTTGCTCTTTTTCTCTACCTCTCTCTCTTACTCTTGCGCTCTCTCTGTCTGTCTGTTTGACGCGCTCCACTGGTCATACAGAAGCATATCCCACAGTCTCAGGAGTTTGGCAGTTGTTCTTTGTAGTGTTGTCATTTGGGTGTAAATTCTGCGGTGAACATCTTTGTGGGTGGGAGTCTAGCCAAAGTGTGGAAGCTGTATTCCTTGAATGAACATGGTCCTTGAGAACATGACAAAAATACCTCTGTGCAGTCAGACTGGTTTGTTTCATTTGCTGCTCATCCTTCCTCTCCTGTGGTTTCAGACAGACCTGTAGTAGTGGGTAGTTTGGCAGGTTTGTGTGGTTGGTCGTCAGGGCTATCCCCTTTCTCGGTCTCTGGCAGACAGACAGACAGACATGAGGACTCATGGCAGCTGCAATAACAGCCCATCAAGCAACTGCATGCCCACTGTCACTATGTCAACTATGTGAACTAACCGCACTGTTCCTCAGTCACACTCACGTCACTTCTCTCTCTCTCTCTCTCTTCTCTTCTCTTCTCTTCTCTCTCTCTCTTCCCCCCTAGATGCCAAACACAAAGAGGCTGAGCTGACTCCTCAGACGCGGCCACGCAGCAACACCCTGCCCAAGAGCTTTGGTTCCACCCTGGACCAGGCAGGCCACGAGGTTGTTGAAGAGGCCAAGGGCCACCGGCCCACCAGAGAGGAGACCCTGGACCTCATCCAGCGCCGCGTCAAGGGCAAGAGAGAGGAGGACGGCTGGCCAGAGGACATCAAGGTGAGACCGGTCAAAATACACACTGTCTTAGAGAGGCCATAGAGATACTTGGAATAGAACCCTACAGCTATCAAATCCAATGAGTCCTGTCCTCAGACATACATTTACAAGTGTAAATCAATATTGTGTAAATTGCTTGTTATGTTTCCTTTCTCTCCCTGTAGAAAATGACCAAAGAGCAGCTGTCGTGTGAGAAGACGGTCTTACAGAAGAACCTACTGCACTACGAGGGACTGCACGGCCGACCTGTGACCAGAGAGCAGAGGCTGGTGGTCAAACCGCTGTACGACCGCTACCGCCTGGTCAAGCAGATGCTCACCCGCGTCAGCATCACCCCCATCATCGCTTCCCCCTCCAGCAAAAGACGCAACCAGACCCTGCAGCCCATCATCGAGGGTGAGACGGCCCACTTCTGTGACGAGATCGAGGAGGAGGAGGAGGGCGAGGCGGAGGAAGAGGAGGCTATAGCCGAGGAGGAAGGCAGCGTGGAGGTCCAGGGGTCGGAGGTGATCATGGCTCTAGACCCAGTGTTCCAGCCCCAGACCAGCTCCCAGAGAGACAGAGACAGCCTGCTCAGGCCCAAGATGGAGGAGACCTCTGGGAAACTGGCCCTGGACCTGCGCCTGTCCAGCTCCAACGCCTCATCCATGTGAGCACACACACTCACTCACAACAGTCACTCCATTCCGCTACACTCAATTCACAACAGCCTCCTCAATCTTGATACAGTAACTAGTGTAACTCTGCCATGTAGGCTACACAAACACACAACTGAACATCCACACAAACACGGTCAGCCGTGGAGGTTAAATGGGCTCTGGCCGTCATATTACTTCTATTTGAAGCACCTGGAACAGAGTTGATATCTACTACAGTCGCTGGTCTTAGGAGCTCAAGCTGGATAAGGCAGTAATCTGGTTAGGGGCGTAAGCGAGCACATAGCCCCGGGCAAGCAGCAGAGAGAGCTGCCAGACCAGCTCTAAGCCCAGACAGCAGGGCTGGTTCAGGTGCCATGACCCTAGGTCAGGGTTCTTCAATTCCGGTCCTGGAGGGCCGAAAAACTTCTGTTTTTTATTTCTACCTGGTAGTTAATTGCACTCACCTGGTGTCCCAGGTCTGAATTAGCCCCTGGTTAGAAGGAGAGAATGAAAAACAGAGGTGTTTCGGCCCTCCAGGACCGGAATTGAAGAGCTCTGCCCTAGGACCTAACCTAACCTGACCTCTGTAATCCGGTCTCGGTATGGCCTGGCCACAGCTTGACCTGCTTCCATGCCCACAGAGGGCCACTGCCAGGTCATTTCCTGTCCCTAAACACACACTGATTTCCTGTTTTGATTTGAGGCCCCTCACTTAGTGTGCTAATGTATACCTCCTGTATCCCATAGGCCCGAGCTCCTGGAGCAGCTGTGGAAGACCCGGGCAGAGAAGAAGAAGTTGAGGAAGACTATCCGCGAGTTTGAGGACGAGTTCTACCAGCAGAACGGCAGGTAGGTACACATACACACACATACACACACACACACACACACACATATATACACACGCACACAAAACACACTCTTACAAACAGTGGTGCTGAAGCTTTAGCACCTGCGTCATCCCGCACCATCAACAACAGTCTTGGTGACAGAGGAAGAGCTTGAGGAGATTAGTTTTTTTTAATTTAACCTTTATTTAACCAGGTAAGCCAGTTGAGAACAAGTTCTCATTTACAACTGCGACCTGGCCAAGATAAAGCAAAGCAGTGCGATTAAAAACAACAACACAGAGTTACATATGGGGTAAAACAAAACATAAAGTCAAAAATACAACTGAAAATATATATATACAGTGTGTGCAAATGTAGCAAGTTATGGAGGTAAGGCAATAAATAGGCCATAGTGCTAAATAATTACAATTAGTATTAACACTGGAATGATAGATGTGCAAGAGATGATGTGCAAATAGAGATACTGGGGTGCAAATTAGCAAAATAAATAACAATATGGGGATGAGGTAGTTGGGTGAGCTAATTTCAGATGGACTGTGTACAGGTGCAGTGATCGGTAAGGTGCTCTGACAACTGATGCTTAAAGTTAGTGAGGGAGATAAGAGTCTCCAGCTTCAGAGATTTTTGCAGTTCGTTCCAGTCATTGGCAGCAGAGAACTGGAAGGAATGGCGGCCAAAGGAGGTGTTTGCTTTGGGGATGACCAGTGAGATATACCTGCTGGAGCGCATACTACGGGTGGGTGTTGCTATGGTGAACACTGAGCTAAGATAAGGAGGGGATTTGCCTAGCAGTGATTTATAGATGGCCTGGAGCCAGTGGGTTTGGCGACGAATATGTAGTGAGGACCAGCCAACAAGTGTACAGGTCACAGTGGTGGGTGGTATATGGGGCTTTGGTGACAAAACGGATGGCACTGTGATAGACTACATTAAATTTGCTGAGTAGAGTGTTGGAGGCTATTTTGTAAATGACATCGCCAAAGTCAAGGATCGGTAGGATAGTCAGTTTTACGAGGGCATGTTTGGCAGCATGAGTGAAGGAGGCTTTGTTGTGAAATAGGAAGCCGATTCTAGATTTAACTTTGGATTGGATATGCTAAATGTGAGTCTGGAAGGAGAGTTTACAGTCTAACCAGACACCTAGGTATTTGTAGTTGTCCACATACTCTAGGTCAGACCCGTCGAGAGTAGTGATTCTAATCGGGTAGGCGGGTGCCAGCAGCGTTCGATTGAAGAGCATGCATTTAGTGTTACTAGTGTTTAAGAGCAGTTGGAGGCTACGGAAGGAGTGTTGTATGGAATTGAAGCTCGTTTGGAGGTTTGTTAACACAGTGTCCAATGAAGGGCCAGATGTATACAAAATGGTGTCGTCTGCGTAGAGGTGGATCTGAGAATCACCGGCAGCAAGAGCGACATCATTGATATACACAGAGAAAATAGTCAGCCCAAGAATTGAACCCTGTGGCACAGAGACTGCCATAGGTCCAGACAACAGGCCCTCCGATTTGACACATTGAACTCTATCTGAGAAGTAGTTGGTGAACCAGGCGAGGCAGTCATTTGAGAAACCAAGGCTATTTAGTCTGGCAATAAGAATGCGGTGGTTGACAGTCGAAAGCCTCGGCCAGGTCGATGAAGACGGCTGCACAGTACTGTCTATTATCAATCGCGGTTATAATATCGTTTAGGACCTTGAGCGTGGCTGAGGTGCACCCATGACCAGCTCGAAAACCGGATTGCATAGCGGAGAAGGTACGGTGGGATTCGAAATGGTCGGTGATCTGTTTAACTTGGCTTTCAAAAACTTTTGAAAGGCAGGGCAGGATGGATATAGGTCTGTAACAGTTTGGATCTAGAGTGTCACCCCCTTTGAAAAGGGGGATGACCGCGGCAGCTTTCCAATCTTTGGGGATTTCAGACGTTACGAAAGAGAGGTTGAACAGGCTAGTAATAGGGGTTGCGACAATTTCGGCGGCTAAGTTTAGAAAGAAAGGGTCCAGATTGTCTAGCCCAGATGATTTGTAGGGGTCCAGATTTTGCAGCTCTTTCAGAACATCAGCTGTCTGAATTTGTGTGAAGGAGAAGCGGGGGGGGCATGGACAAGTTGCAGCAGAGGGTGCGGAGCTGGTGACCAGGGTAGTGGTAGCCAGGTGGAAAGCATGGCCAGCCGTAGCAAAATGCTTGTTGAAATTCTCGATTATTGTAGATTTATCGGTGGTGACAGTGTTTCCTAGCCTCAATGCAGTGGGTAGCTGGGAGGAGGTGCTTTTATTCTCCATGGACTTTAGTGTCCCAAAACTTTTTGGAGTTAGTGCTACAGGATGCACATTTCTGTTTGAAAAAGCTAGCCTTTACTTTCCTAACTGCTTGTGTATATTGGTTCCTAACTTCCCTGAAAAGTTGCATATCGCGGGGGCTATTCGATGCTAATGCAGTACGCCACATGGTGTTTTTGTGCTGGTCAAGGGCAGTCAAGTCTGAGGAGAACCAGGGGCAATATCTGTTCTTAGTTCTGAATTTTTTGAATGGGGCATGCTTATTTAAGATTGAGAGGAAAGTACTTTTAAACAACAACCAGGCATCCTCTACTGACGGAATGAGATCGATATCCATCCAGGATACCTGGGCCAGGTCAATTAGGAAGGCCTGCTCGCTAAAGTGTTTTAAGGAGCATTTGACAGTGATGAGGGGTGGTTGTTTGACCGCGGACCCGTTACGGACGCAGGCAATAAGGCAGTGATGGCTGAGATCCTGGTTGAAGACAGAGGAGGTGTACATAGAGGGTAAGTTAGTCAGGATGATATCTATAAGGGTGCCCATGTTTACGGATTTAGGGTTGTACCTGGTAGGTTCCTTGATCATTTGTGTGAGATTGAGGGCATCTAGTTTGGATTGTAGGATGGCCGGGGTGTTAAGCATATCCCAGTTTAGGTCACCAAGCAGTACGAACTCTGAGGATAGATGGGGGGCAATCAATTCACATATGGTGTCCAGGGCACAGCTGGGGGCTGAGGGGGGTCTGTAGCAAGCGGCAACAATGAGAGACTTATTTCTGGAAAGGTGGAATTTTAGAAGTAGGAGCTCAAACTGTTTGGGAACAGACCTGGATAGTATGATAGAGCTCTGCAGGCTATCTCTACAGTAGATTGCAACTCCACCCCCTTTGGCAGTTCTATCTAGACGGAAAATGTTGTAGTTGGGGATGGACATTTCTGAATTTTTGGTGGCCTTCCTAAGCCAGGATTCAGACACTGCTTGAAACAAAGGAGCTATTTGAGGCAGTTTGAGAGAGACTTGGGGCTTTACAGTGAAATTGTATAATAAGAACTAACTGGAACAGCAATAGGCAAGGCATATTGACATGGGAGAGAGGCATAAAGCAATCACAGGTGTTAATTGAGAGCGCTAAGACAGCAACTGGTAATGGCGATGAAAGTTTGGGCTGAGGCTAAACAGATAAACAGGACAGGGTACCGTGTAAAGGAACAGTCCAGTGAACAGCAATATGTGAGTCCGAGAGCAGTTCGAATTGGTGCTACAGCACAGGCTAGCAGGAAGCACGGTTGTTGTTTGCGTGTGTTAGCGGGCCGGGGCTAGCAGATGGATCTTCGTGGTCGTCGCAACGGGAAGCCTGTTGAAACCACAGACGATTACGTCGGCAGACCAGTCGTGACGGATCGGCGGGGCTCCGTGTCGACTCTAGGAGGTCTTAGAGTGGTCTTAGACAGGAGCCCTGTCTGATCCTAACTTATTTACAGCTGCATGTTTATGATTGTGCACCCTTGGGATGCAGTAAACGGCCACATATCCAACTGGTGTCTCAGACCTTCTCACTCTCCCTCTACAGGAACGTCCAGAAGGAGGACAGGCTCCCAATGATGGACGAATACAAAGAGTATAAACGGATCAAAGCCAAACTGCGTCTGCTGGAGGTGCTCATCAGCAAGCAGGACTCCTCCAAGTCCATCTAGAGAGAGCGACCATCCTGCTACCGTCCCTTCATCCCACCTGACACAGAGGGTCACCCGCATCACCCCAGGCCTACATGTCACCCCTACATGGCCCATACCCCTCCCCATCCCTTATCAACCATCCCCCTACCCGCACCCCTGAGGGAAGGCATGGCAGCCACCATATCTCACTGCTGTCTCACCACCACAACCCATCTGTTTCTACCACCCCCAGCTCATGTACAGGTGAGGTGTCCTCACTGGGGACTCTGAGGGAGAAGTCACATCTTCATTCCACCAGTCAAGACTCAACACACACCTTTTTACTTCTTTCTGTGAGTTGCATTCGGAGGAATTCCCCCTTCCTCATTAGTTTTGTTTTTGTTGTAGCTTTTTTTTTCATGAACTTTTCACGTACCGTAGTTTCTCATACTGAGAAATCATATTGGAGAGGACAGGAGCTTGTGTTTTGTAGCGCATTTTAGTCACCTGGCCACCAGTTTAGATGTAACAAACTGAACTCTCCCTCCCTTGGAGCGAGGAGACTGGTCATCCTATTTCAGACATTCAGACTTGCATGGATTCAGTTAACGAACTCGATCTTCAACACTGGGATGCTTTTATGTCGTCTGAGTGCGAGTTTTTGGGAGAAAAAAAGTATTTACTGTGTATGTATTCTTGTAAATCAATATGTACACAAATGTTTTTATGTTACAGTATGTTATTTTCCTTGAATGAAGAGTAATTCCTTCTTGGGTTTGAAAAGAAACTTACTGTGTTAGTATGTTATGCTATTCCCAATTGTTCTATTATTACACATTTGCCACTATGGAAACTGAGTGAGTTTTATCAGTTGGGACTGGTTGTGCTGTTCTTTTGTCTTTGTTGTTTTTATATTTGGATCATCAGTCATCACTGAAAGGAGTTTGGCACACACCAGGTGGGCAGGACAGCCAGTTAGGTGAATCACTTGGTGTTCCTGTACCTTAACCGTCTCCGTTTTCTGGCAATAAAGCTAGACGGCTTGACTTCTTTGCTGTTTTTTTTTTTTTATACGCGTTAAAGTTCAGTTGCAGAGTGGATCTTTGTGCGAAGTGTCCTGGATGGGGTGTTAGATTAAAGCTAAGGTCGTTTCAACTACATCAGTATTATGCTAAATACAGCATATTGCAATGTTAGGGTGTGATGGATGGTTTGTAGCCCTGTTAGATGGTGTTGGACTTCAACCTACAGTCAGTGACCACCACCTTTTAGTATGGCAGACAGACGCTCCCTATCACTCCCAGGTGCCCAGTTATACAACCAGGTGTGTTGACCAACACCCTACTGCACACAGCCAGTATTTAACCCCCAGTGTTGTGTGTGTGTGTGCTGATGGACAGTGGTCAGGCGGACGGACAGGCTTCTTGAGGACAGCCATAAATAACATATCACCATTTGGCTGCCAGTCAGTCTAGAGGTCCAGTCAGCCCTGTGCCCAGGTTAAGATGACAAACGGTCCTCATGTCCTAATCCCCTTTTAGTCACTGGGGAATGTGAACACCAGCTAAAAGAGTTCTCATGCATCCCATATCCAGTGTGAGGTAAACTCGGCGTCCTCGTTTAAGGTTTCACTTATTACGCAGGACGGTGTCTCTGACGGGAAGTTCCCATAGCGAGTCGAGAACAGGATCAGCTGACTTCCTGGCTTTTAACGACTTGTGCCACAACATCTAGCTACTGTATGTTGTTGCACCAAAAGTTCAATGTGTCCTTGGTTAGCTATCACTGACCCACTGCAAATGAGCTACATTCCTTCAATCTAGAGTCACACAATGTCAGGCTATTGCTATACATGTTTTCTCTGGTGCTGCGGTCTCTCTCTCGCTGGGTGTTGGTGGAGTCTATTTTTCATTATGGGATATGTCCCATAGTGAGCCAGAGTGTTTGGCCAGGCAATGTAGAGCCAGGTCATTGTCAGGTCCAGGGGAGTTGTCTGACCACAGGGCTCTGAGAAGGCTTTACCACGGCCAAGCAGAACCAACAGCACCTTGACCCCTGACATCAATAAGTTGACCCTTGACATAAATTGTCTGTCTCTAGAGCCTGAAAGCTCTTCTGGGCTTCATTATAAAGGTCCCATGCAACAACAACAGAGTCAAAGTGATGCATGTTTGGAATGACACTGAGGTGTGTCTGGTCTGTCGGCGTCATGCCTCCTCGGCGTGCTGTCTGCCACTCCTTAGAGGTCATCGATCCTAACCTTTGACCCCTAGCTAAACTAGCAGTCAGCATCACATCACTATCCTTCAGAAGCTCTCTGGACTTGACAAGACCAAGCAGGAGCTTTAGAGAGGAGCACCAACCCTTCATCTGTTTAGTTGACTAGTTCTAGTCCTGGCAATAAAATACAAAAAACATTTGAGATATGTTGTAGACTAAATGTCTATGCACATTAGGGTGGGGAGGGGAATTAGTGCTGTTTGCTTGTTGTTGGGAATGGGAAGGCACCACCAGTGGCACTAACTGTAAGGATCTGCATCTGCTTCAGGAGGTGGAATAATGGAAGACATTGTCAGTCAGACCAACACACCCAGAATATAGGGAATCTAATTTTGCCTGAAGGATGTTTGCGCTGAACCAAGAGTTTTGCCTTGGTCCCTCACTGGGTCAAAACCAAGTCATGTAACCTTTGTTTGAGTTGGCAGGGTGTGGTGTATGTATGGGTGGACAGTGTGGGGAGGTTCTAGAAGTTATTTGCACAGCATTCTGAGAATGCAGCCCTTGTTTTGTTTGTCAATTTGTACCTTGTTTTAGAAGCACTACTTATATCTGAAGGATGAATGTCAGAATTTGTTAAATTATTTCTAACACATTTGGCCCCTCGTTTCACTTTCTGTGATGTTCAAACTTGATAATGTGTTCTTTTTTTATTACCATTATTTTGTATTTAAAAAAAATTAACCTCTCACTAATACATCTATACAGTGTAGTACCTCTGTATTGGCTAAGAATCTGCTATGTTTTTGTTTTGTAGAAGCTAGTCTCAGTAGTTGGCTTGCATGGCAAAGATTTGTATTGTTTCTATTTTTGTGCCATGAAGATGAAGCAATAAATTAGCATCAATGGAATGTGGGGCCTTGTTAACCCAGTATGTGTATTTTCTGAGTATATGGCTGATTAATGTTTAATCTATTAATGGGACTAACTTGGTCTGCTGTTTTCTACCTTGCAGGCCAACCCATGAATCTGTCACTTGACTAACTGCTGTGAGAGTTCCAACGCAACTCAGTTTTCTGTCTGCTTAAACCAGCATTTTTACCACTTTTGTTGTCAGCATAATGTTTTTTGGGGCACTGCTTTAACCAAATGAGAACAGATTATCAATGTGGTGACAATGATGGAGGTATATTTGGACTTAACATTCCGATTTGTATTATTTTAAAAGGAAAAAAAATTGAAATTGGTCGATGGATTTGTAATTTCCATGTCAAATTCCAAGGGCTTTTTTACTCTTATTATTTTGTGTTGTGCCTGCAACAAGTGGTAAAAATAATGTGAAGCCCACCGGCTATAAGGATGTACACTGACCCTGTTCATAGCCCCATGCCATCCCACGCATGTTTGTTTTTCTGGCCCATGGAGCCGGTGGCAGGTTGCGTCAACTGACTAGCTGATCAGCCACTGGCTCCCAGAGCCTCCCCTAGCTATATGTGGAGCTGTGTTTTACATCTATATATGTATCTATAAATGCTTTTGTGAATGCGTGTTTTCCTTCATTTACACATAAAGTACTATCAGTAATAACGTATATTAAAATGATGAAAAAAAAATTAAATAAAGATTGTAATTTACATGCCTCATGCTGAAGTTGTCTTCAAACTGATGGGAAAGGTTACTTTAACCAGATGCACAATTTAAATACAAATACATAAGCTATATTGATGTCAAAATATACTGCACCATATATAGCCCAGTATGCATGCAATAACTAGCTAGGTGGTTTGCAGTGTGTTGAGTCAGGTGAATGCCATTAAGAGCAGGAATGTGTTTTCATGGAGGACAGAGATGGTTGTGAGAGCGGGCTGACCATGACCCGGCAGAATAAGAGTGGAAAAACTGAGTCTGCAAAGAACAGAGGTCAGCACGTGAGGCAGCAGTTGGAACAAACCCAAACAGTGATATATTACACCCTATACACATAAACATCCATCTCCATGGGCCCCTGAATTGCCATAGCACATGTTGATCAGCAGACCATCTTTAGGCTTAATTACATGCCTTTTTAACAATATTTAGTGAATGATCAATGTATCCCTGAGCCCAAAAAAAAAACATATTTCATTACCTGGCTTTTACACACTTCTAGAATGAGGATGGCCATGTTTTTTTAAAATGTGTTACTGCTGCCCTCTAGTGTTCACAGCCAACACTAACACGTAGGTAACACCACACTTTATGAAGACCAGCTTTGGTAACGCTTGAAGATGCCCTCCAGGATCTTAAGCACAACAAATTCGTAACATACGAATTGCAAAAATAAAACATGATGTAGTACACAAAAAATGGGGACCACTTTTGGCTCGTGAGCACCACTTTCAAAACAAAATTATGAAGTTATATGAATGTTTGAGAGGGCCTCTTTAATTTGGAGAGTGCCTAGATGGTCAATAGCTGCAGTGTATTCATTAGCTCTTGCAACGAAAACTGTTTACCATTTAAGAACCAAACGGAAGCAAACAGAGCAAATGGAATGAAACAGGGAGGGACTTAGCTGAATTTGTCCAATAGAAATTAGTTTTCCATTTGGAGTAAACGGTTTCTGTTGTAAACTTTTTGCAACAGACAAAACATTTTGCAACAGAATTGACGTAATGAATACACCCCAGCTCAAACTACCAAGCGCAACAGTTAACCCTAACCCAAGTTTCATGTGTGGTCCTCTGTAGCTCAACTGGTAGAGCCCGGCGCTTGTAACGCCAAGGTAGTGGGTTCGATCCCCGGGACCACCCATACACAAAAATGTATGCACGCATGACTGTAAGTCGCTTTGGATAAAAGCGTCTGCTAAATGGCATATTATTATTATTATTATTATGTCCTCAACCCTAACCCTAACCCTAACTTCATGTCCACACAGGATGTCAACCCTCTACACTTAGCCATAACCCTAACATCATTTCCACACCCCAGCTCAACGCTCCCTGACCCTAATTTATTATATTTCCACACTATGGGGTTGAAGTAACACTGAAATTGTGTAAATGATAATAATGCCCTTTTTGTGTAAGAGCTGTTTTTTTTTTTAAATGCCTGGAATTTCAGCCTGTTCAGGTGGGATGGAACTTTTGGCCCACATCATGACATCACAATGTGATCTGATTATAATAGAACAATGACTGTTCATCTGGATAAGAGGGTGGGTTCTAGACCATCCTCTCAGCCAATCAGGGCTGTGTATGTAAATATCTTCACATTTGTTTCCCAACACCCACACAATCAGACTGAGCATTTTATTTGAGTTATTTTAATTAAACAGTGATTTATTAGATATACAGTGATGATTTAAAAATACAATTACAAAGACTGCATGGATGCTTTAACCCTAACCCTAGTAAGTATATTGATCGCTGTGGGAATGGAACACACAATTTGTGTTGCAACTTGCTAGTGTGCCATGCTATTTTAATGGTTTCATTGTTGAATTATATATATCATTAAAAAAATGACACATCCATTAAAATTTTTTAATTCATAGATATTTATTCAATTATATATAAAATGATCATACTAATGCACACAGTCCCTACTACAGTCATGTGTTAATGTTCAGCGCAGTTAGACAATGATTCAAGGCCACACTTCCCCCACTTAAAATGAAAGGCCATTTTTGTCAGTCATAAACTGAGCAGCTGAAGACATGAGGACTGTCAAGCGGAATGGACGCAGTCAGTCCATGCAGGGTTTTGGACACCCATGGTCTGTAGATCCAGGCTGGTGTCCTTAAGCTGTCTCAGTGCAGATCCCTGAGTGGTCCAGCTCTGACATCTGACCTCTGCCTGTACCTCTCCAGAGGGACCCTGTGACTCAGCTGTGAGAGGTTAAGAAGGATGCAGTCTGGGATTGTCAGTGATATGTGGATAGCTAGTAGAAATGTTTTGTGTTTTACCATTACCACCAATGGAGAGATTAGCCCTCCATTCTGTATGACAAGTGGCCTGAAATGTAATGTACAAGGCCACGAACATGGCTGCTAATGGCATTCCCTGACAACAACAGATGCCATCCTCATACACTCCCAGTCTGAGTCACACATACATCTCCTCTCATCCTTACAATGGTGTCGCACAGTCAGCTGCATAGTCCAAGTTAATTAAAAAGCCAGGTTAGGTTCTATGTTATGATGAGAGGCAGATGTTCTATACATTATTATGATCAATGTACCCACTGTAACCATGTATCCAAATGGAACCACTTCTTGAACATACGAGAAGGAAAATGCTCAAAGGGATTCTAGGTGGCCGTGGTATACACAACAATGCTCATTACAAATGCTATTTACTATCATCTAATATCCACAATAGAAGAAACGTTAGAAAATATTTCACCGACCTTGATATAATATACATCATATTATACAAGTTGCCTATGTCCTGCATATTTCAACATCGCTCTGGAATGGCTAAGTACAACCATAGTAAACCTAAATAGAATCATTTCAATCAGAAATACCAGAATCTCAGAACAAAATGACAGTATAGGCTAGGAGTAGAAAGAGACAGTAGGGGTCAATTCCATTTCAAGTCGAGATTCATTGAAAAGTGCCTTAGTTTTAATCTAATTTCAAATGTCCAATTCATTCATTGAATTTCAATTCACTTCCTGAATTGATGAGAGCTGAAATTAAATTCAACCCAACCCTGGTAAAAGATGTGTTGAGCTTGGAATAATGTTAACCAGAATTATTGTGCCTGATGCAGAAGTTGAAAAGTAGTCTTTTGGTCATGTTACAGGAAATTAGCTTTATACAAAACAAAAAAGTGCTAATGCATTAATTCTTTGACATGATGTCCATTGTCTAATGTTTTTGCATCAATTTGGCACGTCTCGTTAAGATACAAAGGTTTGCAAACAAACACTCGGATACAGTATGAGAGTGCATTATGGCACATCAAGTAAGCCAAGTCAAGACTGACAGCATATTGGTTATCACTTTACAATTATGTATCTACAGTGCATTTAAAAACACCACATTAACATGGTCCCCCATTGCAGCCAATTCCAATATGAGAAAAAAACATGATCGATTCAAAATTGGAAATTGTATGCATTTGAGGCATGTGGCTCCTGGTGAATGCTGGTCCAGGTTGGTCCTCCAGTCTGTCTGTTGAATTCCTCCAACAATTATCTCAGGTGGTATTTAAAAGGGAGGACCCACTCAGGCTGCAGACAGTGAGAGAGCCTGTGAGTTTCACCTTGGTAGTGTAGTGACCATAGCCTCAGTCCTGCAGTCCATCCATGGCTGACTGACTGACCTGATGATCATCAGTGCATTTCTACATCAGTAATACCACATGGCATAGCCAGAGCCCCATGGTTGGTTTGAGAGGCCTCTGTTGGCCACAGTGTAGTTTCCTAGGCCAATCAACAACCTTCTTCTTGGTTAAAGCTCATTTAGTCTATCCCTTTAAAAAAGGCCAGTTTATTCTCCCTCTCTGTTCAGTTGGAAAGGAGTCTGAGGAGAGTGTGGCCCTCCTAATACTAACATAGCTAAATGGCCCCCTATGAGTCTGTAGGACAACAGTCCCCCTCTAGCCCAACACGTTGGCAGCCAGTCTTAAGACACTCTGCTCCAGGCAGCATTGTTGAGTCTTGGGGTCACTTTGACCATGGAAGCCAATGTCCCCCCCCCTCTTTCTCCCTCTCCTCCTCTCTCTCTATGGCAGCCCAGACCCATGCTCAGAGCCACCTGTCAGGCTAGTGTTACTCCGAGGAGTTGACTGTGAAATCAGACGTCTGTGTGTGCGTCAGAGTGGCTCCCTTTGGCTGCTGCCTGTGGCTGTGGGGTCCTGCAATCGGGGGCTGATAGTCATAAAGGCTTGTCTATGACAGATACACCTGTAGGGGAGATAGCAGAGGACTTCATTCTTCAGACCAGAAGGTCCCGAGTTTGGCTGCATAGACAAGCATTTGAAAGGGGGTATGAAAGGTCAAAAAGTTGAAAGGTTACCTGCATAGCTTCGGCCATTGCTCATGTTGGTGGGGATGAGGCTCCACTTGTCTGTGGCAGGGTTGTAATACTCCACTGAGGAGAGGTTACAGGAGCCGTCATCTCCTCCGATCACATACAGCAGTCCGTTTATGGCACATACTCCTGCACCAACACAGGGGGGAGAGGTTTGAGACACACACACACACTATGCCCACATTTTCTGCATCTCATGGTCTCTAGAGTGTCTCTGTGTGTTAGGCTAATTACCGGCATTCCTCCGACACATGTTCATGTCGCACACTTGTTTCCAGGTGTTACTAGGGGGATCGTACACCTCCACACTCTTCCTCACCAGGGGCCCGTCGTGGCCCCCCGCCGCATACAGCTGCCCGCTCAGCACCCCAACACCTACAAACACACCACACACAAACGTCTGGTTATATCTCTTCACACAAACACGTATACTTGCACATGCTACAGATGTTTACCAGCCATAACTGTAGTCCATTAATAACCCCAAGGTGGAGCCAAGTATCAGTTCCAGTAATTATCTTGTGAACGGCACCCTCTACCTCTATAGCAGTAATCTAATTTCAGTGCTCATTCGGTTTAGATCGCTGTATGCTAGGGTTGGGTGATGTTAACCTTTGTCCTATCGTGATTATGTACCCATAAAACATTGTGATGTACGATGCTATCGCCCCTATAGCGTGAAATCGAATGCAACTGGACGAATCATGACGAAAGATGATGTTGAAATCCTGGGCAGAGGCGAAGTGCTGGCAATGGCAAATCTTTTCTAACATTCCTTTCTGGTGGAGGAGAAGAACAGAGGTGTGTGTGTGTGTGTATGTGTGTGTCTCGCACATGATGGAGCAGTGACTATCTGATAAGGTACAGGCTGCCTTACCATAGTGAGCTAGGTTATAGGCCTCCATCATGGGCTGGATAGAAGTAGTCTACCTGGATAATAATTGCTTTATTTGCCTCGTAAAATAATAGAGCTGTGATTGATAATAGCCTATGCCTAGGCTATAAACTTTCATTCTTGTTACTCTTGAAAGCCACATCAACTTTAGGTTTTCAACCTCGCATGGAGGGTTTTTCCCGGCCCGCATGGATCATTTCTTTCTTAATAAGCTTAAACTTTAAATTCGTATTTTCTATAGGCTCTTGATATTGTTTAGTCCCCTGGCTGTTTTTAGGCTATTCAAATAACTTTTAACCGTTAGATGTATTGTTTGATCGGGAGAAAACCATGCATAAAACGATGAAGTGTAGCCTTCAGCCATATTCATAGCTTATTGAATTGAGAGAGAAGGGAATATAGGCTACGTTTTTCTTTAAACAGCTAGTCAATATAGTTAAGGAGTGTCCGTTATAAAAAATACTATAAATTAAAATATTTAGGCTATAGCCTAATACCCACGACATCAAACTATGAAATAACACATATGGAATCCTGTAGTAACCAAAAAAGTGTTAAGCAAATCAAAATAGATTTTATATTTGAGATTCTTCAAATAGCCACCCTTTGAATTGATCACAGCTTTGCACACTCTTGGCATTCTCTCAACCAGCTTCATGAGGTAGTCACCTGGAATTCATTTCAATTAACAGGTGTGCCTTCTTAAAAGTTAATTTGTGGAATTTCTTTCCTTCTTAATGCGTTTGAGCCAATCAGTTGTGTTGTGACAAGGTAGGGGTGGTATACAGAAGATAGCCCTATTTGGTAAAAGGCCAAGTCCATATTATGGCAAGAACAGCACAAGTAAGCAAAGAGAAACGACAGTCCATCATTACTTTAAGACATCAAGGCCAGTCAATCCGGAAAATTTCAAGAACTTTGAACGTTTCTTCAAGTGCAGTTGCAAAAACCATCAAGCGCTATGATGAAACTGGCTCTCATGAGGACCAACACAGGAATGGAAGACCCAGAGTGACCTCTGCTGCAGAGGATAAGTTCATTAGTGTTACCAGCCTCAGAAATTGCAGCCCAAATAAATGCTTCACAGAGTTAAAGTAACAGACACACCTCAACATCAACTGTTCAGAGGAGACTGTGTGAATCAGGCCTTCATGGTCGAATTAATGCAAAGAAACCACTACTAAAGGACACCAATAAGAAGACACGACCTGCTTGGGCCAAGAAACACGAGCAATGGACATTAGACCGGTGGAAATGTGTCCTTTGGTCTGGAGTCCAAATTGGAGATTTTTGGTTCCAACCGCCGTGTCTTTGTGAGACGCGGTGTGGGTGAACGGATGATCTTCGCATGTGTATTTCCCACCGTAAAGCATGGAGGAGGTGGTGTTATGGTGTGGGGGTGTCTGTGATTTATTTAAAATTCAAGGCACACTTAACCAGCATGGCTACCACAGCATTCTACAGCGATACGCCATCCCATCTGGTTTGGGCTTAGTGGGACTACCATTTGTTTTTCAACAGGACAATGACCCAACACACCTCCAGGCTGTGTAAGGGCTATTTTACCAAGAAGGAGAGTGATGGAGTGCTGCATCAGATGACCTGGCCTCCACAATTCCCTGACCTCAACCCAATTGAGATGGTTTGGGAGTCGGACCGCAGAGTGAAGGAAAAGCAGCCAACAAGTGCTCAGCATATGTGGGAACTCCTTCAAGATTGTTGGAAAAACATTCCAGGTGAAGCTGGTTGAGAGAATGCCAAGAATGTGCAAAGCTGTCATCAAGGCAAAGGGTGGCTATTTGAAGAATCTCAAATATAAAATATATATATAAAAGAAAAACCCTTGAATGAGTAGGCCATTCACAGACTGGCCAATAAAAAGAAAAGATTAAGGGCAGTCTGAGATATGGCTTTTTCTTTGCAACTCTGCCTAGAAGGCCAGCAACCCTGAGTCGCCTCTTCACTGTTGACGTTGAGACTGGTGTTTTGCGGGTACTATTTAATGAAGCTGCCAGTTGAGGACCTGTGAGGCGTCTGTTTCTCAAACTAGACACTAATGTATTTGTCCTCTTGCTCAGTTGTGCACCGGGGCCTCCCACTCCTCTTTCTATTCTGGTTAGAGCCAGTTTGCGCTGATCTGTGAAGGGACTAGTACACAGCATTGTACGAGATCTTCAGTTTCTTGGCAATTTCTCGCATGGAATAGCCTTCATTTCTCAGAACAAGAATAGACTGATGAGTTTCAGAAGACAATTCTTTGTTTCTGGCCATTTTGAGCCTGTAATCGAACCCACAATTGCTGATGCTCCAGATACTCAACTAGTCTCAAGAAGGCCAGTTTTATTGCTTCTTTAATCAGCCCAACAATTTTCAGCTGTGCGAACATTATTGCAAAAGGGTTTTCTAATGATCAATTAGCCTTTTAAAATGATAAACTTGGATTAGCAAACACAACGTGCCATTGGAACACAGGACTGATGGTTGCTGATAATGGGCCTCTGTACGCCTATGTAGATATTCCATTAAAAATCTGCCGTTTCCAGCTACAATAGCCATTTACAACATTAACAATGTCTACACTGTATTTCTGATCAATTTGATGTTATTTTAATGGACAGAAAAAATACTTTTCTTTCGAAAACAAGGACATTTCTAAGTGACCCCAAACTTTTGAACGGTAGTATATATACAGTGGGGAGAACAAGTATTTGATACACTGCCGATTTTGCAGGTTTTCCTACTTACAAAGCATGTAGAGGTCTGTAATTTTTATCATTAGGTACACTTCAACTGTGAGAGACGGAATCTACAACAAAAATCCAGAAAATCACATTGTATGATATTTAAGTAATTAATTTGCATTTTATTGCATGACATAAGTATTTGATCACCTACCAACCAGTAAGAATTCCGTCTCTCACAGCCCTGTTAGTTTTTCTTTAAGAAGCCCTCCTGTTCTCCACTCATTACCTGTTTAACTGCACCTGTTTGAACTCGTTACCTGTATAAAAGACACCTGTCCACACACTCAATCAAACAGACTCCAACCTCTCCACAATGGCCAAGACCAGAGAGCTGTGTAAGGACATCAGGGATAAAATTGTAGACCTGCACAAGGCTGGGATGGGCTACAGGACAATAGGCAAGCAGCTTGGTGAGAAGGCAACAACTGTTGGCGCAATTATTAGAAAATGGAAGAAGTTCAAGATGATGGTCAATCACCCTCGGTCTGGGGCTCCATGCAAGATCTCACCTTGTGGGGCATCAATGATCATGAGGAAGGTGAGGGATCAGCCCAGAACTACACGGCAGGACCTGGTCAATGACCTGAAGAGAGCTGGGACCACAGTCTCAAAGAAAACCATTAGTAACACACTACGCCGTCATGGATTAAAATCCTGCAGCGCACGCAAGGTCCCCCTGCTCAAGCCAGCGCATGTCCAGGCCCGTCTGAAGTTTGCCAATGACCATCTGGATGATCCAGAGGAGGAATGAGAGAAGTTCATGTGGTCTGATGAGACAAAAATAGAGCTTTTTGGTCTAAACTCCACTCGCCGTGTTTGGAAGAAGAAGAAGGATGAGTACAACCCCAAGAACACCATCCCAACCGTGAAGCATGGAGGTGGAAACATCATTCTTTGGGGATGCTTTTCTGCAAAGGGGACAGGACGACTGCACCGTATTGAGGGGAGGATGGATGGGGCCATGTATCGCGAGATCTTGGCCAACAACCTCCTTCCCTCAGTAAGAGCATTGAAGATGGGTCGTGGCTGGATCTTCCAGCATGACAACGACCCGAAACACACAGCCAGGGCAACTAAGGAGTGGCTCCGTAAGAAGCATCTCAAGGTCCTGGAGTGGCCTAGCCAGTCTCCAGACCTGAACCCAATAGAAAATCTTTGGAGGGAGCTGAAAGTCCGTATTGCCCAGCGACAGCCCCGAAATCTGAAGAATCTGGAGAAGGTATGGAGGAGTGGGCCAAAATCCCTGCTGCAGTGTGTGCAAACCTGGTCAAGACATACAGGAAACGTATGATCTCTGTAATTGCAAACAAAGGTTTCTGTACCAAATATTAAGTTCTGCTATTCTGATGTATCAAATACTTATGTCATGCAATAAAATGCAAATTAATTACTTTAAAATCATACAATGTGATTTTCTGGATGAAGTGTACCTATGATAAAAATTACAGACCTCTACTCGCTTTCTAAGTAGGAAAACCTGCAAAATAGGCAGTGTATCAAATACTTGTTCTCCCCTCTGTATATATATACAGTGGGGGAAAAAAGTATTTAGTCAGCCACCAATTGTGCAAGTTCTCCCACTTAAAAAGATGAGAGAAGCCAATAATTTTCATCATACAGTGGGGAAAAAAAGTATTTAGTCAGCCACCAATTGTGCAAGTTCTCCCACTTAAAAAGATGAGAGAGGCCTGTAATTTTCATCATAGGTACACGTCAACTATGACAGACAAATTGAGGAAAAAAATCCAGAAAATCACATTGTAGGATTTTTTATGAATTTATTTGCAAATTATGGTGGAAAATAAGTATTTGGTCACCTACAAACAAGCAAGATTTCTGGCTCTCACAGACCTGTAACTTCTTCTTTAAGAGGCTCCTCTGTCCTCCACTCGTTACCTATATTAATGGCACCTGTTTGAACTTGTTATCAGTATAAAAGACACCTGTCCACAACCTCAAACAGTCACACTCCAAACTCCACTATGGCCAAGACCAAAGAGCTGTCAAAGGACACCAGAAACAAAATTGTAGACCTGCACCAGGCTGGGAAGACTGAATCTGCAATAGGTAAGCAGCTTGGTTTGAAGAAATCAACTGTGGGAGCAATTATTAGGAAATGGAAGACATACAAGACCACTGATAATCTCCCTCGATCTGGGGCTCCACGCAAGATCTCACCCCGTGGGGTCAAAATGATCACAAGAACGGTGAGCAAAAATCCCAGAACCACACAGGGGGACCTAGTGAATGACCTGCAGAGAGCTGGGACCAAAGTAACAAAGCCTACCATCAGAAACACACTACGCCGCCAGGGACTCAAATCCTGCAGTGCCAGACGTGTCCCCCTGCTTAAGCCAGTACATGTCCAGGCCCATCTGAAGTTTGCTAGAGTGCATTTGGATGATCCAGAAGAGGATTGGGAGAATGTCATATGGTCAGATGAAACCAAAATATAACTTTTTGGTAAAAACTCAACTCGTCGTGTTTGGAGGACAAAGAATGCTGAGTTGCATCCAAAGAACACCATACCTACTGTGAAGCATGGGGGTGGAAACATCATGCTTTGGGGCTGTTTATCTGCAAAGGGACCAGGACGACTGATCTGTGTAAAGGAAAGAATGAATGGGGCCATGTATCGTGAGATTTTGAGTGAAAACCTCCTTCCATCAGCAAGGGCATTGAAGATGAAACGTGGCTGGGTCTTTCAGCATGACAATGATCCCAAACACACCGCCCGGGCAACGAAGGAGTGGCTTCGTAAGAAGCATTTCATGGTTCTGGAGTGGCCTAGCCAGTCTCCAGATCTCAACCCCATAGAAAATCTTTGGAGGGAGTTGAAAGTCCGTGTTGCCCAGCGACAGCCCCAAAACATCACTGCTCTAGAGGAGATCTGCATGGAGGAATGGGCCAAAATACCAGCAACAGTGTGTGAAAACCTTGTGAAGATTTACAGAAAACGTTTGACCTGTGTCATTGCCAACAAAGGGTATATAACAAAGTATTGAGAAACTTTTGTTATTGACCAAATACTTATTTTCCACCATAATTTGCAAATAAATTCATTAAAAATCATACAATGTGATTTTCTGGATTTTTTTTTTTCATTTTGTCTGTCATAGTTGACGTGTACCTATGATGAAAATTACAGGCCTCTCTCATCTTTTTAAGTGGGAGAACTTGCACAATTGGTGGCTGACTAAATACTTTTTTCCCCACTGTATATATATATATATATATATATATATAAAATACAAATCTCCAATTTGGACTCCAGACCAAAGGACAAATTGTTCGTGTTACTTGGCCCAAGTAGGTCTCTTCTTCTTATTGGTGTCCTTTATACAGTACCAATCAAAAGTTTGGACACACCCACTCATTCAAGGGTTTTTCTTTTTGTAGAATAATAGTGAAGACATCAAAACTATGAAATAACACATATGGAATCATGTAGTAACCAAAAAGGTGTGTTGGGTCATTGTCCTGTTGAAAAACGAATGATAGTCCCACTAAGCACAAACCAGATCATCCGTTCACCTACTCTGCGTCTCACAAAGACACGGCGGTTGGAACCAAAAATCTCAAATTTGGACTCCAGACCAAAGGACAAATTTCCACCGGTCTAATGTCCATTGCTCGTGTTCCTTGGACCAAGCAAGTCTCTTCTTATTATTGGTGTCCTTTAGTAGTGGTTTCTTTGCAGTAATTCGACCACGAAGGCCTGATTCACGCAGTCTCCTCTGAACAGTTTATGTTGAGGTGTGTCTGTTACTTGAACTCTGTGTAGCATTTATTTGGGCTGCAATTTCTGAGGCTGGTAACTCTAATGAACTTATCCTCTGCAGCACAGGTAACTCTGGGTCTTCCTTTCCTGTGGCGGTCCTCATGAGAGCCAGTTTCATCATAGCGCTTTATGGTTTTTGCAACTGCACTTTAAGAAACTTTCAAAGCTCTTGAAATTTTCCGGATTGACTGACCTTCATGTCTTAAAGTAATGATGGACTGTCGTTTCTCTTTGCTTATTTGAGCTGTTCTTGCCATAATATGGACTTGGCCTTCTACCAAATATGTCTATCTTCTGTATACCACCCTACCTTGTCACAGCACAACTGATTGGCTCAAACGCATTAAGAAGGAGAGAAATTCAACAAATTAACTTTTAAGAAGGCACACCTGTTAATTGAAATGCATTCCAGGTGACTACTTCATGAAGCTGGTTGAGAGAATGCCAAGAGTGTGCAACGCTGTCATCAAGGCAAAGGGTGGCTATTTGAAGAATCTCAAATATAAAATATATTTTGATTTGTTTAACACTTTTTTGGTTACTACATGATTCCATATGTGTTATTTCATAGTTTTGATGTCTTCACTATTATTCTACAATGTAGAAAATAGAAAAAAATATATCTATATTTTCTTTAACTATACCACGTATCGTACAGCTCCATTACACATGCCATAGATTCCCTGGACTTAAAGCCACAACACTCCCATGGCTTATGTTTTCTCTGTGGACACTGACGGTGTGAGTGTAGCACAGGAGGTTGGTGGCACCTTAATTGGGGAGGATGGCCTCATGGTAATGGCTTGAGCGAAATTGTATCAAATACATCAAAACACATGGTTTCCATGTGTTTGATGTCATTCCATTTGCTCTGTTCCGGCCATTATTCTGAGCTGCCTCCTGTGGAGTGTTGAGTGTATGTAGGCCACTGATCGGTGGCAGTGCATGCTTCTCGAGACAGAAGCTACTGTTGTGTCTGTGAGGAGGACAAGAGAGGGTTGTTGATGCTGAGGTCTGTACCTGCTCCGCTGCGTCTGGTGCTCATGTCAGCCATGTAGCCCCACTGGTTACTGACTGGGTTGTACTCCTCCACCGTGCTGAGACACTGGCGCGACGCCCCGTCGTAGCCACCCACCGCATACAGCTTCCCTGTACAACACAACGCACACCCACTGAAGAATACAACGAGGAACACGTACAAAGAGATGCTGAATGTACACCCACAGCCAGAAACACAACACCCCCACTGATAAATACACAAGCACAGATACACACAGAAGCTCTTTATAGACACTGAAGCACTCACACACACACTGATATACTGTAGATAGACACAATTAGAAGCTCACAAATAGCACTGTTGACACACACACACACACACACACACAGTTCTTCTCTTACCGTCCACCACTCCCACTCCGACACTGCTGCGTCTCGTGTTCATGGGAGCAACAAACATCCACTCATTGGTCTTGTAGTTGTAGGCCTCCACTGACGACAGGCCTGAGATGGAAGGATGGAAAAAGGAGAGGAGAAACAGGAAGCGTTTCAACAAAGCAGCTCTAATATACCTTCTGAAAGCAGGGCACAATACTCAAATCAAATCAAATCCAATGAGGCCCAACACTAAAATTCTCTCCTCTCTGCTCCAGTGTATCAGTATAATCAGATGCGGTCGGGGTGACCACCACTGTGTCTAACAACACAATCTAGACATTCTTTCTGGAGGCACTACTGCTCCCTGCTCCATTTAGTCACACTGTAACATGCTCCGCTGCCCCTTTAAAAGCCTACTGGAACACTTAGAAAACACACTCGCTGAGCAGTGGTGACAAAGATTTTAGCTCTGGGGGGAGGGGAGAAGGAAGGGGATAAGAGGGGGGGTAAGAATGGGTACCTGTGCTCCCGTCGAAGCCCCCCACGGCGTAGAGCATGTCCCCCAGTACGGCCGACCCAAGGGTGCTGCGTCGCTCTTGCATGCTGGGAACTGTAGTCCACTGGTCCCTCACCCCGTCGTACACATCCACCGTCCTGACTCGCAACGAGCCGTTGAAGCCTCCCACCGCGTACACCCTCCCTGCCATGAACACCACACCTGAGAGAGAGAGAGAGACAGAGGGAGAGGGAGAGAGCGATAGGCAGGGGAAAGAGATTTATGCCAATGAGTGCACACATTAAAGCAGGCCTATTCAACTGGCGGCCCGCGGGCCAGATCTAGCCTGTTTATCGATTTAGAATGGCCCTTTGATCAATTCTGAACATGAATCAAAAGAATCAGAGAAATAAAAGGCCATATTTAGTGCCAAAAAGAGCCCTAGTTCAATATTCTCCAAATGGGAGAATCTGTTATGCAGCACTATATTGGATCACTCCAACATGGTATCCTTCCGCTCGGCAGGATCCATTACGAGTAAGAATTTCAGATTAGTCCCGTGTACCGGGTAGTGCTGCGGCTGACCCCCTTAAATAGCTACTGCCGCACTACACCCACCTCTTCCTTTTCTCGGCTCATTCCAGAGAGGATTCGCTTGATAAGAGCTCATGTTAGAGTGTATACCCACAGCTATTCAATAGCTTGGAGCAGCTAGCTAAGCTAGCCTCTCCACCTGGGTGCTCTGCTGTCCCCCCACTCGGTTGGGCTTGTGCCATCTCGTTTGGGTTTTGTCCTTCTATATAATTACTTGTGACAGTGTACCAACCTGGGCGATACTCGGTTTGGTCGACCAGTATTGCGGCGCTGAGGGTTTGTCCTAGTTTTCTGTGACTTGTCTGTCCACCGGAACCCTCCCGGTTGAGCCTTCGGGCTCGGGGACTCCCGCAAGATCATGAGTCTGTGTATGTTTCGCTCTGGCGGGCTTGCATTTCTCCCCGGAGAGTGAGTCACGTGTCGCTAAGTGCACCACACTTCTCTCACAGGGGCAGCCATCTTGCCTAGACTCGTGTGTTCCACGGTGAACGAGCTATGCAGTAGCTAGCTTAACGAGCATTCTAAAATTTATTAAAACTGTTTTTTCCCCCTCATCAAGCTACACAGAATACCCCATAATGACAAAGGAAAAACAGGTTTTTAGAAATGTTTGCAAATTTATAAAAAATTCTAAACTGAAATATCACATTTACATAAGTATTCAGACCCTTTACTCAGTACTTTGTTGAAACACTTTTGGCAGCGATTACAGCCTCGAGTCTTATTGGGTATGACGCTACAAGCTTGGCACACCTGTATTTGGGGAGTTCTCCCATTCTTCTCTGCAGACCCTCTTAAGCTCTGTCAGGTTGGATGGGGAGCATCGCTGCACAGCTATTTTCAGGTCTCTCCAGAAATGTTCGATCGGGTTCATGTCCGGGCTCTGGCTGGGCCACTCAAGGACATTCAGAGACTTGTCCCGAAGCCACTCCTGCGTCGTCTTGGCTGTGTGCTTAGGGTTGTTGTCCTGTTGGAAGGTGAACCTACACCCCAGTCTGAGGTCCTGAGCGCTCTGGAGCAGGTTTTCATCAAGGATCTCTCTGTACTTTGCTTCGTTCATTTTTCCCCTCGATCCTGACTAGTCTCCCAGTCCCTGCCGCTGAAGAATATCCCCACAGCATGATGCTGCCACCACCATGCTTCACCGTAGGGATGGTGCCAGGTTTCCTCCAGACGTGACACTTGGCATTCAGGCCAAAGAGCTCAATCTTGGTTTCATCAGACCAGAGAATCTTGTTTCTCATGGTCTGAGAGTCCTTTAAGTGCCTTTTGGAAAACTCCAAGCAGGCTGTCATGTGCCGTTTACTGAGGAGTGGCTTCCGTCTGGCCACTCTACCATAAAGGCCTGATTGGTGGAGTGCTGCAGGGATGGTTGTCCTTCTGGAAGGTTCTCCCATCTCCACAGAGGAACTCTGGCGCTCTGTCAGAGTGACCATCGGGCTTGGTCACCTCCCTGACCAAGGCCCTTCTCCCCCAATTGCTCAGTTTGGCCGGGCGGCCAGCTCTAGGAAGAGTCTCTAAATTCTAAAAACCTGTTTTCGCGTTGTCATTATGGGGTATTGTGTGTAGATTGATGAGGCAAAAAAAATATTTCATCAATTTTAGAATAAGGCTGTAATGTAACAAAATGTGGAAAAGGAGAAGGTGTCTGAATACTTTCCGAATGCACTGTATAAGCAAAGGTCGAGCTAACGTGTGTGTGAGTTCACGTGCTCTGGCCCTCCTCCCACGATCAGGCAGTTCACACCCCGTTCACGTCTCCTCTCCTTCAGATAGTCTCATACACTAAGGCTGGTACTGTAGGTCTGTAGTATCTGACTATTACAGTATTGCAAAGTGTATACTATAGACACATAGTAATATAACACTGTTGGCTTCACTTTCACAGAGAAACTACATAACTATTATGGTGTTTCATTGTCAGAGATGCAGGGTACCCCTGCCTACGGGGGATGCACACTCTGCCTGCATGACCTGTCTTGGGTTAGATCACGCACGGAGAGCGATTAGAGAACCCAATAGTTGTTTGGCCTCTGCCACCTTTGGAGAATGTGTGCGCTTAGCACGCCTGGAAGGGATGAGGGCCACAGTACAGTCCTCCCCATCTGATGACCATATTCCCCCCTCTGGGGTGATGCGTCGTCGCGGCAGCACCCTTTCGGCCTCTTTGGGGGCCCCCCTCCAAACTTAGTATGGCTGAGGAGTTGATCCGCCTCGAATGTCAGGCGAAAAGCCTGCGGGAGGAAGTGGACGCTTTACGGGGGGATGATGACGGCGACCACGCCCTCTCTCTCCACGCTGGAGATGAGTTGGGTGACAGTGCTTCAGCGCCATCTGTAGCTGGGAGCACCGTTACGGAGGCAACCCCGGTGGTGACAGACACAACATGGGAGCTTTTAGCGAGAGTGGCTACCACCCTTGATATCAAGCTGGAAGAAGCACCATCTGAGCAGCTCCTTATCCCCATCTGCCCCAAGTTCGCTTTGGCTCTCCATTAGGAGCAAGATGGAAGGTCGATTCGATTGCGACAACCAGACCAGGCCGTGGACTCTCCTAATGGATGCAGAGTCCTTGGGGCTAGACCACTATTTGGTGATGGATGACATGGTGGCTGCCATGATCCTCCCTGACAAGGAGACCATTGGCAAGGTGCCTCGCCTCAAACCAGGACCTGAAAGAGTAAGCGAACAGCTGCAAAGCACTTTCGGCGCCTCATAAATGCGGCTATGATGCTGCAATCCTACCTCGCCCTGCTGGTCCCTCGCCTCCCAGGGGGTCGTGACGAGCTTAAGGAGGCCACAGAGGTGTCAACGCTGCTCACGACGCTCCAGACAGACATGGTAGGTTCCAACGGCAAGGCTTTGGCTTCAGGCTGGCACAGTCTAAACTGCCACCGCCAGTTCAGAAAACATTCTTGGAGCTCCCCTTCACGGCAGGTTCCACCTTTGGGCCAGGGGTCAACAACATCATCCAGCAGACTATAAAACTGCGCAAAAACAGAGAGACTTTGCAGGAGTTCTTGACAACGCCCTACCGCCGCCGCCCCTCGGAAGAGCTGGAAGACAGGGCAGGATGTCCCGAGGGCGTTCCAGCAACGTCTTGGCCACCCTCCTCCCCGCCGAGACAGCAGGGGCAGGGAAATGGGAACCGGCGTTTTACACCCCGACAGCACAAGGGCAGGCATCGTGACCACCCTTACAAGCATCGGCACGCGGCTAAGAAGGATGGGCCCCGGCAGCCCTTCTGAGTTGCTGGCGGTCGGCCTCGGCCGTCTCTCCCAGGCCCAAAGGGCAAACTGGGAGAGGCAGGTGGAGTCTCCCTGGGTACTGGGCACAGTCCTGAGGGGATACAAACTCCAGTTCTAATGCCTACAGCCCTCCTACAGGGGCATCTGGGTCACCTCGTGGCAGATGGGGTGAGGAAGGAGGCGCTCCGGTTGGAGATAGTCTCGCTCCTGAGCAAGGACGCAATCAGGAAGATAGAGCCGCTAGAACGGTTAAGTGGGTTCTACTCCACGTATTTCATAGTTCCGAAAAAGGACGGCAGCTTTCGGCCGATCCTGGACCTGCGCAGCCTCAACAAATGTTTAAAGGAGCTCAAGTTCAAGATGCTCTCGCTAGCGCGGGTGTTGCAGGCAGTCTCGAGCAGCCAATGGTTCACCACGCTTGACCTGAAGGATGCGTACTGTCGTGGAAATTCTACACAGGGGCACTCGAAGTCAATCTTAAATGAATCATTGTTTATTAACAGCATGCTGGAGAGGTCAGTCAAACTTAGATGCATAAAGTACTAGTCTGAAGTGAGCTCTACCAGGGCAGTCCCATTAGTTCTGTTATATACTGCAGACAAGTTATATTTGCATGATTTAGCTTATTCATCATTCATAATTCATTCATCATTAACGTTTGCTTCATTCATCTGACCGACCAATACTGGTTCATACATGTTACAGACCAATACCTCACAAGGCTTCTTCTCTCTAAGATGAGACCTTGAAACTGAGATATCTTTCATTCTCAAAACAAGGGTCTAGGCGTACTGCTAAATTGCAGATACTGATAGTGAGGATTCGTTCAATTAGTCACTTACATGAACACAGAAATTGGTTATTAGAAAAGCACAAACATAGATCACAGAAATTGGTAATTAGAAAAGCACAAACATACAATTTTCCATCACAGTACTTCCACGTTCCTGTTCATCGAGATCACTGGAAGTACCTCTGGTTTGCCTTCGAAGGAATGGCTTACGAATTCAAAGTCCTCCCGTTCGGCCTTTCACTGGCGCCGCGTACATTCACAAAGTGCATGGACGCAGTCCTAGCGGCTTTCATGTCCCAGGGCATGCTAGAACTGAACTACCTGGACAACTGGCTGGTGTGTGCTCAATCAAGAGAGCAAGCTACAGCAGACACAAGGATAATCTTGAAGCACATTCAAGACATGGGCCTCACCCTAAACAGGGAGAAGAGCAACCTGACTCCCTCACAGACGGTGGTCTTCCTGGGGATGTTGATAGACTCAACACTTATGAGAGCACGTCTCCCTCAGGTGAGATTGGAGAAGATACAGGCCTACCTAGACCGTTTCCAGCTTGGACGAGCCGTGTCCGTATTTGTGGGAGAAGTTACTCAGCCTACTCACGTCTGCTTCTCTGTTGATTCCGCTGGGCCTTCTTCACCTCAGGCCACTCCAGCGATGGTTCAACTCTCATCTACACCAGAGACAACACAGACATCGTCAGCTATCGGTGACAAATGCATGAGTGAGGACTCTGCTGAAATGACACTCTCACTCCTTCCTGTTGGAGGGAGTGATACTGAACAGAGCACTGCAGGGAGCTAGTGTGCGCCGATGCCTCGCTAGCAGGTTGGGGGGGCAATGTTCAGAGGCATGGCATCGAGCCGATGCTGGAGCCCCCCATGAAGTGGCAAGTACATCAATGTGCTGGAGCTCAGGGCGGTTCGCCTGGCACTCCAACAGTTCCTGCCCTACTTAGAGGGGAAGCATGACCTGGTCAGACCAGACAACGCCACGGTAGTGGCGTATATCAATCGCCAGGGGTGACTGAGATCACGGCACCTCCACAAAATGGCTCGGGAACTCTTGCTGTGGTCTCAGACCTGCTTAGCATCACTGTGGGCAGCGCACATCCCCGGGGTCTTGAACCAGGCAGCGGACATGCTTTCGAGAAATGGCCTGCTGGAAGGGGACAGGAGTCTACACCCTCAGGTGGCGTTACAGCTGTGGGAAAGGTTCGGGAGAGCGCAGGTGGACTTTTTTATATCTCAGGAAAACAGTTATTGTCCCAGCTGGTTCTCGATGTCGGACGCTCCAGGCCCTCTGGGTTTGGATGCCGTCGCTCACGATTGGCCTGCAACGACACTTTATGCGTTCCCACCATTTCCCCTGATCACAGCTACGCTAGAGAGTCAGTTTGAAGGGCCAAAGGCTGCTCCTGATAGCCCCATATTGGCCGAGACGACCATGGTTCAGCCTCCTGTTGTCCCTCCTCTCTGGGACCCCATTGCAGCTGCCGCTGAGACCCGACCTGCTCTCTCAGGCTCGAGGAACGCTCTGGCATCCAGACTCACACTGCCTCCAGCAAGGGCTTGGCCCCTGAGAGGCATAAATGGGACAATGTGGTGAACACGTTGCAGAACGTCAGTGCTTCCTCCACCAACGCGTCATATCAAATGCGGTGGGGCATATTCTGTACTTGGTGGGAGGGTCATAATGTTGCCCTCGAGTCGTGTGATGTACAAAAGTTTTTACACTTTTTACAATCACTGCTTGATGCGGGCCGAGCAGCATCTACTTTGAGAGTGTATTTGGCCGCAATTTCGGCATGCCATGACGATGGCCCGGAGGGACCCATGGGTGGCCACCCCTTGCTCTCCAAGTTTATGAAGGAAGTTAGGCGTCTGCGTCCATCGAAGGCCCGTTCGGTGTCAAACTGGGACCATGAATTGGTGCTGTCAGCACTTGCTAGGCCACCCTTCGAGCACCTGGGGTTAGCATCTTTGAAGCACCTATCAATGAAGGTGGCATTCCTGTTGGCTATTACCTTTACTAAGAGGGTTAGTGAACTTCATGCTCTTTCAGTGAGTGCTGAATATTTCCGAATGGGTGCAGACAAGGGGAATATTATCCACCAGCCTAACCCCTCTTTCTTGCCGAAGGTCCTGTCTTACAGACATGTGAACCGGTCCTTACATTTGTCCGCATACGCACCTCCCATGGCTGCGAGTGGGCTGGGTTTTTCCCCAAGTGTGCTGTGCCCGGTGAGGGCACTAGACACTTACGTTACATGGACTAAGGCAATACGACAGTCGGATCAGCTGTTTGTGTGTTATGGTCAGAGAGTTCTGGGGAAGAGCCTATCGAAACAGAGACTCTCACATTGGATCGTGGACACTATTACTGCAGCATATCAGCTGGCCGGCTGGCCTTTGCCATCTGCTGTGGTGGCGCATTCTACTAGTGGAGTAGCTACATCGTGGGCCCTGCTCAGAGGAGTTCCCCTTGATGAAATTTGCGCCTCGGCCAGTTGGGCATCTAGCACTTTTTCTAGGTACTATCGAGTCGATGTTGCTGCCGCAACCAGGTCGGGACGGACGTGTTGGGTGTTGCCTCCACTTCCCTGGAGGGGGATGGAGGGACACAGCAACCATGACTGCCCTGAGCTCAGTCCTATGGGATTTTGCTCGTCTGGCCATGCCTAGTTCACCGATTAATCTGGTATTGTGATACCATTTGGAGTGATCCAATATAGTGCTACATAACGAAGGTTACGTATGTAACCACGGTTATGTGAGATATTGGATCACTCTAATCCTCGTCGGTGATCTACGGCGTCTCGAAAAGGACACAAGGTGGGAGTAGTGTGGTGGCAGCTGTTTAAGGGGGTCAGCCGCAGCACTACAGCACTACGGGACTAATCTGAGCGGAAGGATACCATATTGGAGTGATCCAATAGCTCACATAACCTTGATTACATACGTAACCTTCGTTTTCCTGTAGTCCTGCCCATTAAGTGCTGTCAGTCAATATCACCCAACATACCAGTTACAGCCAATCAGAACTGCTGACAGGGGTACAGGGTCTGTCTGCCCGCCTATTGGCTCTTTCACAGCAGATGAGATCACTACACTGCCTGATACACCAGAACGTGCTTTGCGCTTAAATCAGCAGTGAGTTAAAAAACACTACGGACTCAGTTATGGCCAATGTTCCCTCTAAGCTGCGGGCACACGCTCAGCTCCCCTCGGACTGCTGCGCAGAAGAAATATGAGTCTGCGAAGAGAAGCACGAGATTGAACTTCACTCAACATTCTACAGTTTTCCCCTTTAGTTAACACTATCAACGTTTCGCTCTACTGTGGGGGAAAAAGTGGTTTCTTGCATCAAAGGGTAATAATACTCTCAAGAGTGCAGCCTATGTGAGCTTAGGGAGGAGATTTGCTTTTCTCCATGATTGCTGCCACAAGAAAGCCAACACATACAGTGGGGAAAAAAAGTATTTAGTCAGCCACCAATTGTGCAAGTTCTCCCACTTAAAAAGATGAGAGAGGCCTGTAATTTTCATCATAGGTACACGTCAACTATGACAGACAAATTGAGGAAATAAAATCCAGAAAATCACATTGTAGGATTTTTTATGAATTTATTTGCAAATTATGGTGGAAAATAAGTATTTGGTCACCTACAAACAAGCAAGATTTCTGGCTCTCACAGACCTGTAACTTCTTCTTTAAGAGGCTCCTCTGTCCTCCACTCGTTACCTGTATTAATGGCACCTGTTTGAACTTGTTATCAGTATAAAAGACACCTGTCCACAACCTCAAACAGTCACACTCCAAACTCCACTATGGCCAAGACCAAAGAGCTGTCAAAGGACACTAGAAACAAAATTGTAGACCTGCACCAGGCTGGGAAGACTGAATCTGCAATAGGTAAGCAGCTTGGTTTGAAGAAATAAACTGTGGGAGCAATTATTAGGAAATGGAAGACATACAAGACCACTTATAATCTCCCTCGATCTGGGGCTCCACGCAAGATCTCACCCCGTGGGGTCAAAATGATCACAAGAACGGTGAGCAAAAATCCCAGAACCACACGGGGGGACCTAGTGAATGACCTGCAGAGAGCTGGGACCAAAGTAACAAAGCCTACCATCAGTAACACACTATGCCGCCAGGGACTCAAATCCTGCAGTGCCGGACGTGTCCCCCTGCTTAAGCCAGTACATGTCCAGGCCCGTCTGAAGTTTGCTAGAGTGCATTTGGATGATCCAGAAGAGGATTGGGAGAATGTCATATGGTCAGATGAAACCAAAATAGAACTTTTTGGTAAAAACTCAACTCGTCGTGTTTGGAGGACAAAGAATGCTGAGTTGCATCCAAAGAACACCATACCTACTGTGAAGCATGGGGGTGGAAACATCATGCTTTGGGGCTGTTTTTCTGCAAAGGGACCAGGACGACTGATCCGTGTAAAGGAAAGAATGAATGGGGCCATGTATCGTGAGATTTTGAGGGAAAACCTCCTTCCATCAGCAAGGGCATTGAAGATAAAACGTGGCTGGGTCTTTCAGCATGACAATGATCCCAAACACACCGCCCGGGCAACGAAGGAGTGGCTTCGTAAGAAGCATTTCAAGGTCCTGGAGTGGCCTAGCCAGTCTCCAGATCTCAACCCCATAGAAAATCTTTGGAGGGAGTTGAAAGTCCGTGTTGCCCAGCGACAGCCCCAAAACATCACTGCTCTAGAGGAGATCTGCATGGAGGAATGGGCCAAAATACCAGCAACAGTGTGTGAAAACCTTGTGAAGACTTACAGAAAACGTTTGACCTGTGTCATTGCCAACAAAGGGTATATAACAAAGTATTGAGAAACTTTTGTTATTGACCAAATACTTATTTTCCACCATAATTTGCAAATAAATTCATTAAAAATCCTACAATGTGATTTTCTGGATTATTTTTCTCATTTTGTCTGTCATAGTTGACGTGTACCTATGATGAAAATTACAGGCCTCTCTCATCTTTTTAAGTGGGAGAACTTGCACAATTGGTGGCTGACTAAATACTTTTTTTCCTCACTGTATCTAGCAAATGATTGATGAGGAGTTCGTATCAGATGTTTGTTTTTTAGTGACATCTTCATTCAATTGAATGGACTTAATTTGGGACTACAGGGGAGGGATAAAACAGTTAAATGATTGAAAAACAGATTTATTTTCAAAATAAATTAGTTATTTTCTCCTCTGATTTGAGCCCAAACAAAACGCGCAACTATATTCATTCATCAGTACAGATCACTCCCGTGATGTCGAAGTTTTTAGATAAACTGAAAGCTAACTTTGCAATGAGATTTGATGAGTTGAAGTCCCCACAGAGGTGGTGCAGTTTGTTATAGGGACCCGTTCTCTACTGATGGGGGGAGAGAGAATTATCCACAAAAGCTAGTCAACTGAGATATCCCATGCATAAAAGGTTTCAATGTGTAAAAAAATAAATAAAATAAATAAATAAAAAGACAGAAATTGAAAATAAAAAACAATGTGATGCTGGTCAACTGAGATATGCTGTGCATAAAAGGTTTCCTATGTGCAAATGAAAACAAAAGATGAAGCTATGTATGTAAAACGAACAGGAAAGTAAAAAATAATTTAAGTTTTAAATACAAATGTGGTCCATTCTTTTAACAATTTGATGCACTGAATTAGGCTAATCTTAAACTACTTAAAATTAACTATTTGCAACATTTAATTTTAATAAAAGTGCTTTATAAGATTATAATTTTGTTTGTGCAATGTGTTTTATACCGGTCCTAGGAAGAGTAATCCCACGTAGAAAATGTCTGGCCCCCCTGTAAATAACCTTTTTCAACTCTGACCCCCATAATACAATAGTTGAATAGCCCTGCATTAAAGGCTTTTAGGTTTCCCCAGCAGAAGTGAAAAGTCAGAGGGATTTCAGCGGTAGTAGAGGCCAGAGTGTGTTTACCTGCTCGACAGCGTCTGGATGGCAGGTCAGCAACCTGGTACCAGCGGTCCTCCAGGAAGTCATAGCACTCCACACTGCGGATGGCTTTAGGAGCCTGCCCACCCACCACTATCATCACCTAACACACACACACAACAAGAGGGCTCCTATTTAGCTACATGTAACAGTTTCAGGGTACAAATTACGGTGTGTGTGTCTGTACGTGTGTGTGTATGCGTGCGTGCGTGCATATGCGTGTTGTCTGACCTTGGGCAGGCTGATAGGCGTGCGTGGGCGTGTACGGTCAGTCTTGATGAGGTGGCGCTGATCAGCGGGCAGGAGGTGGTACTTCATGGCCTCTATCAGGAAGTCCTTGCAGATGTTGTTGTTTTTTATCAAGGCCTCCTCCTCCACTATCTACTCCATGGGACACAGCACAGTGAGCACACACAAAGTGCAGACAGGAGCACAATAGAGCCACATGAAACAAGCACGATATGTACAATATATAGTTCACCATCTGGAATAAAACAATTACGCAAGTTTTCACATATCACAGTATGATTTCTATGCTGGATAATTTGGGAGCTTGATTAATTATTAATGCTATGTGAAAAAAACAAGATGAATGGTGGTGATGAGTGTAACCCACCTGCACCAGGTAATCTCTGGACAGTAGTGGCAAACGAACGTGCTCCATCAGCTTTGGCATGTGCTCCAGACGAGCTTCCTTGTTGTGCTTTATCCACGCAACCATGGCCTCAAACACCTGAGGAGAGAACACAAAGAGTTAATTAAATTTACCGGGGGGGAGGGGGAGACAAGAACTCGATCTAACCAGTGCTGTGACTCCCCTCCTTTAACTGAACAGACAGACAGCCATCTGCCATCTCTCTCTCTCTCTAGCTCATCCAACCTGCTCCATTCCCTGAAGATAGATAGGATCAGAGCCATGATTGGAGAGACAGGAGACGGGGGCAGAGACATTAGAAACAGGGCTGGTGTCATGTTGGTGTGTACAGTGGCTTGCGAAAGTATTCACCCCCCTTGGCATTTTTCATATTTTGTTGCCTTACAACCTGGAATTAAAATTGATTTTTGGGGGGGGTTTGTATCATTTGATTTACACAACATGCCTACCACTTTGAAGATGCAAAATATTGTTTTGTGTGAAACAAACAAGAAATAAGACAAAAAAACTGAAAACTTGAGCTTGCATAACTATTCACCCCCCCAATACTTTGTAGAGCCACCTTTTGCAGCAATTACAGCTGCAAGTCTCTTGGGGTATGTCTCTATAAGCTTGGCACATCTAGCCACTGGGATTTTTGCCCATTCTTCAAGGCAAAACTGCTCCAGCTCCTTCAAGTTGGATGGGTTCCACTGGTGTACAGCAATCTTTAAGTCATACCACATATTCTCAATTGGATTGAGGTCTGGGCTTTGACTAGGCAATTCCAAGACATTTAAATGTTTCCCCTTAAACCACTCAAGTGTTGCTTTAGCAGTATGTTTAGGGTCACCATCCATCATTCCTTCAAATTCTGACCAGTTTCCCAGTCCCTGCCGATGAAAAACATGGTGTTCTCGGGGTGATGAGAGGTGTTGGGTTTGCGCCAGACATATATTTTTCCTTGATGGCCAAAAAGCTCAATTGTAGTCTCATCTGACCAGAGTACCTTCTTCCATATGTTTGGGGAGTCTCCCACATGGCTTTTGGCGAACACCAAACGTGTTTGCTTATTTTTTTCTTTAAGCAATGGCTTTTTCTGGCCACTCTTCCGTAAAGCCCAGCTCTGTGGAGTGTACGGCTTAAAGTAGTCCTATGGACAGATACTCTAATCTCCGCTGTGGAGCTTTGGAGCTCCTTCAGGGTTATCTTTGGTCTCTTTGTTGCCTCTCTGATTAATGCCCTCCTTGCCTGGTCCGTGAGTTTTGGTGGGCGGCCCTCTCTTGGCAGGTTTGTTGTGGTGCCATATTCTTTCCAGTTTTTAATAATGGATTTAAAATGGTGCTCCGTGGGATGTTCAAAGTTTCTGATATTTTTTTATAACACAACCCTGATCTGTACTTCTCCACAACTTTGTCCCTGACCTGTTTGGAGAGCTCCTTGGTCTTCATGGTGCCGCTTGCTTGGTGGTGACCCTTGCTTAGTGGTGTTGCAGACTCTGGGGCCTATCAGAACAGGTGTATATATACTGAGATCATGTGACAGATCATGTGACACTTAAAGATTGCACACAGGTGGACTTTTTTTTATTTAGATTTTTGAAACAAGTCCTTTTTTTCATTTCACTTCACCAATTTGGACTATTTTGTGTATGTCCATTACATGAAATCCAAATAAAAATCAATTTAAATTACAGGTTGTAATGCATCAAAATAGGAAAAATGGCAAGGGGGATGAATACTTTTACAAGGCACTGTACATGTGGGTTGGCTTTGCTTTGTAAGCACATTAGCAAGTGGAGCATGATGCCTGGAGTGGTGGGTCAGCACTGGCACAAGCAGCTCAGCTCTCTCTCCCTCTGTGGTAAGTCACTCTGGGACGGGGACCAGGCCGTTTGTGACATGGCTGTCCTCTACTACAGCAGGAGTGAGTCATGGGGAGTCTGTTGTTATGGTGAGTGTCCTCTGAGTAAGACCAGGAGGAGAGAACTTGAGAGCCTGAGCTCTATTGAGCTTGTTCATAGCACAGAGAGTGGAGTTCCTGGAATGCACTTGTCTTGCGTAGTAATGGGAAGTAAGGTACTCTTCAAAGGATAGGATAAGATAGGTGCCTGCAGTGTGTGACTGAACAGAACAGAAGCAGAGGGAAGTTTGGGGTTGGTTTGGGGTGTTCTGGTGGCTGGCCTACCTTCTCCTCTGTGGACACGGTGAGTTTGTCACTGGAGATTAGACTATACACCTGCTGTAGAGACAGGCCCATGAACTCCTCTCCCAGCATCACCTCGGAGAAATGCTGCTCTGTTAAACAAACACAAGCACATGGTTAAGCTATACAACTAGGCTTCTCACAGTCCGTTACACACCTGAGAAATGACAAAGGTTATCAGCATATGGCCAGCAAGCTCCAGCAGTTTACCACATCTACACAATGTAAGGTCAAATTTGATATACTCAGTCTTGACAGCTAGCTGGGATACTGGGCTTGGGCAGAAGAATGTCCATGCAAAACAGGACCAGGATAATATCTTCTAACAGTAGTCTTAATCAAGAACTTCCTCAGGGTTTTTTCTGGATCAAAAATGGGCTTAGGTGGTGGGCATGATGGGGGGCATGGCAATGAGCGCGGTCGGCTGTCGGCACGGCTACATCTTTGAGAAAATGTTAGAGGCCCCCCATCTTAGCACTGTAGAGAATTTTTTGAAATTCCACACATTTCTCCATGGAGCTTAGAATTGATTTTGCAGTTTAAAAGCGAATTTCCTGCAATTATACACATTTTGCCATGTAGTCGAGAGAAAATTTAGCAGTTTTAAAGCACATTTCCTGTAATTTTACATATTCTGCCATGGATAATGTTGTGTTCTTCTGCTCAAACGTAATAACAAAATGAATACTGCTAAATTCATTGTTTTTGGAATTTTCAGTTCTCTCTGTCTAGCTTTTATTTTGGTGATTGATAGTTCTCAAAGATTACATTATTAAAAAATGTATAGTTGCCATTATTTTTTCTACATACTTTATATCTGGTTTTTGTCATTCGAGTTTACACTTAAAGCGTTTTTCTATCCCGAAAATGTATTGTCAAAAAATTTATAATGATAATAAATTACAATTTGGGCTTAGGCGACCGGGAAAAATGCTTAGGTGTCCCGCCCAAGGATTACAGTGGTAGAAAGTAGCCTATCATAAATGCCAACTTTATGCAGTATAGGATTATGACGAAACGAGTATCACAATACTCAAAAGAAGTATGGTAAGGAAAGAAAACCTGAAGCGGAAACAAACATCATTATGTTGTCATCCTGTGTTACATCTGTTTCGTTTTCAAGCTATAGCACACAATATTTGACATAAAGCAGGTTTTTGAAGATCCAAAGAGTTCGGTCTGCGCCTTGTTTTCATTTTTGCCATGGAAAATTGAGTATCGAGATTCTGGTTGTCACAACCCTTCCTGCAGTATGCTTTTTAACTGCCATCTGACCAAGACAGAGGCCAGTTTCTCCATCCCCTCCCCTATTCCCACACCCTCTGCCTGGTGAATCCTAGAAGTGAGGTGGGGGTCCACTCACCAGCATAGGCATGGGACTGGTTGAGGAGCTGTGTGCAGGTGTGGAGGTCAGCAAAGGCTCGGATGCCCAGACAGTTGGTGGGGTGCAGCTGGCTCTGCAGGAACTCACAGCACAACTGCCTCACGTCCATCAGCTGCAGGAGACTGGCTGCAGGCAGGAGTACCTACAGAGACACACCATAGATCAGAACACACAGCAGGAGACACTATCCAAGCAACCCACAAAGGGAGAGAGAGAAAAGAGAGTGCAGGCCCCATAAAAGAAACAGACCACTATATCATCAGGACAACTAATAGAATACACAGCAGCAGGGAACAAATCTCATTGTGCTTGATTTTCTAATGCCAAGCAAATCTCCATGTTTTCAATTAAAAACTCAGAGGATTTGAATATTATTGAATGGTTTGAAGAATCTATTGGAGGCAGACTCATTCCAAATTAATTCCAGAGTTAGAGTTAATACCAAAGTAGAAGCCAACCGAAACAGAGGCCAGACTCAGTATGGACAAAGGGCCGGAAACAGACAAATATTTACTAGGATAAGGGCTTAAACTGGGAGAACCCCAAAACAGGGACAGCAGGGATTACAGGAGAACTCTGCATCCCTGGCTGTTTCTCAGACTATAGCCGGACAACTGGAAGAATATGTACTGGTGGTACATGGTGGTCAATTCTAAAGGAGCCATTTGGCTTCTCTGGTTTATTAGCCTCCAGCCTGCCAGTCTTTTGGTACTATTGTGTGCTTTAACATGCAGCCCAGAGCTCCCATTTGCCCACATCCCCACGCAGTGCAGACACACAGAAACTAGGTCACTTAGCTCTCCTTTGAAAAGTCCTGTGATTATTCATTGTTTGCCTGTTGCCCTTAGGTGTGAACAGGGAGCTACAGGCTGACTATTATAGTGGGTGTTTTCTGCAGCTGTGGCCCACACATTCTGAGAGAGCCCACACGGAAAGTACTGTAGCACCACACACACACATAATGAAAAATGATCCAGTCTTACGACGAGGCTTGGATGCCATACTGAAAAACACACACACACACACACACACACACACACACATCCAAGCAGACATGTTGCAAACACTGAGAGGATTTCCCCTCGCTCTATGCACATTTCCTGAGCTAATAATAACAGGAAATGCCCTGCCTGCTGAAACCCTGGCCTCGCCAGCAAGGAAGGAGTAGACTGTCAATACAGGAGAAAGGGAAAGGCCCGGGTAGGTGGAGACAACTCTCTGCCACTTAAAAAGTCAGTAATTTTGAATGAAGGAATACCAAAGCAACATGAAAGGATCCATGGACTCCAATGCTGTATGCAGTTGAACTTGGTACAGCTGTAGCTCACCTGAACGTTGTCCTCTGTTACTTCAATCTCAGCTGTATAGATATAGTCCACCAGCTTCCTAAGTGTCTGGCCATCCACTTCCCTGATCTCCACCTGCTGGGCTTTGCTCTCACTCATGTCCCCTGTCCACCCCCACACACAGTGAGAGAAACCACTTGAGAAGGTTGTGACAAGAGGAAACCAATCATCTCACTGTTGCAATAAAGCGGGCCTCACTTTTACAACATTTTTCACTTGACCCATTACTTTTACAATGATGACAAATGTAACCTATACACACAAATGTATACAATACACTATTTACCTTGAACTATATGAAGTGTAATAATACCTGTGAACATGGCACAGAAGTAGGGGCTGCAGGAGGCTAGCACCAACTTGTGAGCTGGCACCTCTATGTTTCCCGCCACCAACAGAACGTCGCACAGCATTTTCTTACTGTAAACACAAAAGATGAGAAAGGTTGGCTTTTGTTGAACAGTGTTTTCCAAAATCATCATACTGATGATTTCTTAATAACGGTCAACTGGATGTATAAGTGCTCCCGCTGTGTGCCAAGGTCATTGTATTAGGTCATTGCACAGTACATTTTACATTTTAGTCATTTAGCAGACGCTCTTATCCAGAGCGACTTACAGTTAGTGAGTGCATACATTTTCATACTGACCCCCCGTGGGAAACGAACCCACAACCCTGGCGTTGCAAGCGCCATGCTCTACCAACTGAGCTACAGGGGACTATGTTGGCTACTCTGTGCCAAGAATATGCTGTTATGTATCATGTGTAGGCTATTACTGTGTATAATGACTAGGTTATATTATCGACATCTTACAAATGACATTACATGGCTTATTTTCAGTGATGGAAAAAGGGGATACTATGGAACTAGCTAAAACAAAAGAACACGACGGCTTTGCAGCAAAGCAAGCCATGACACCCACCATCTCAGATTGTTCTGAAATCGATTCTGCACTAAGAAACATAAGACCCCACACCAATCCCACCCCAACACCAAGTATACAGATTCCACACAAGAAAAACACCTAATTGCAGGAACAGCACCATCTATTGTTCAGAACCGGATAATTTCAGGATGTAGGACGGGACATAAACCTAACAACTTAAATTACAAATTTCACTGAACAGATGGGAAAAAACATCATCAAATTCACTGAGAATACGTTACATAGGATGAAGAAACAATACTCTGAGCCGCTGCTCCTTACTACTTATCAGACATAGAGAAGTGATACTGTATACTCGTTGTTGGGTTGGGATTGGCGTGGGCTGTGGTGGTTCCGTGGTGGCTTTTAACTATTTCTAACGATTCCTTGTGTCTTACTCACTAACCAGGTTTCCACCCAGCCTTTTTATGCAAGTAAAGTATGTGTCAGATCAAAAATGTCATGACAGGCCTGAAGGAAACATTCAATGTTTCCATAAACCTTCCAAATGTTGACAAAACAACATATGCTAGAGAAGGTGGTATATTTTTTGTGTCTGTAAAATGAATTATGTGAGAAATGTAGATGGAAATGCTTTTATGAGCGAATATTGATATAATAACCATCATATCAAAGTAAACTTGGAATCCTGCAATGACATGTGTGGTCCTCCCACTATGACTCCTTGGGAAAGCATGCAGTTTATTTGGCTACAGATTAAATAAACTATGATTACTGCTTTGTTGGTTTTAGAGCTTGCAAGAAAGGCTTTTTACTGTACTTGTGCATGTGACATTAAAACAAGTTATGATGAACTTCACAGGGTGGTGAAAGTGCAAGGTGACGAGCTTGACGCCCCTTTCCAATAACTATCAAGGGTCTTATTCTGGTGACATGATCATCGATGCTTGGCTACCATTTGACAAATAAAAATTATTGCTCTTTTGTCCATAATAATCTTATCATGTAGGCTATAGGTGTGCTCTAGCCAACAGCGCTATCTGCTCACACTGTATCAAATCTACTTTTTTTCAACATTCCGGCTTGTAGAGGACTTGAGGTCCATTTCCAGACTTTAGTGTATTTAAGAAATTCACTCGTCTGTGTCCTGGCAAGGGTGAAACCAACCCACCTCCTTAAGTCATTCATCAGCTGAAATGCCTTTCTCATATGGGTGTAGTTGAAGGTGTGCATCCCCACATCCACTGCATCCTCCTCGGAGTCACAGGTCAGCTGCTGGACACTAGATTCTTGACTGGTCAGGGATAAACTGGACATAAATAGACTTACCTAGCTAGGATAGCTCAAAGATCATTAACCTCAGTCATAACCCTAGCAGACTCAAGTCCACTCCATGGTGAAGGAAGTTTCTGATGACTCCAACTGAGTGGAGCAGAGACCTGGCTTTGTGGAATCTAGCTCCGACTACAGCGATTCGCCCAAGTTCAATATTTAAAATAAAATATGAAACGCCTACCGTGTACCTATGTTTGTCCTCTGTAGTTGCGTGCCTTTCTTTGTTTGCTGACATGGCGAATCTATGTGGTCGGAGCTAGTAATCAGAAACGTCCTGGCTTCACCATGGAGTGGAGTTTAGTCAGCGATCATAACCCCAGCCCTTTGACTTGTACAAAGATATCATTAACAAAATCCAACACTAATTTCAAAGACAATACTGGAGTTAGGTTTTCACTGCTCAATAACTGAACAAAATATATTTTCAATGACAACGTATAGTAACGTATGCTTCAGTACAGGCTACAGTTTCTAGGTGGATAACACAGAGAGAGTACACTACAGTAGTAGCAGCTGATGTGTTGGTAGTTAAATAGTTACCTAGCTAGCAAGGTAGTAATTTGGCAGCTATTATCTTTAGCTATGACTTGGTTACTAGTACCACGATATAATAAGTATGTGTTACCCTTATTGGACAAACTAGATAGGTACAACTGTCCTGGGCTTGCTTTTTGTTCACGCTGTTCGCTTAGCTTGCTAATGTTAGCTAGCTACATCCGCACACCAATGGCAATGCATGCAGTACAGTAGTTAGTTAGCTAGCAAGTTAGGCAGCTATTCATAGAAAAGGCCACATCTCTATAAATCATCTGACAAGTTATAACCGACAACAGCTGTACAGCATTCATCGGGAGACTACACTTTCATCACGACCCCTCTGACAACTTACCCCAACGTTGCACAGTCCATGATATCAGATATGCTGCATGTGTTGTACCGGGGTTGGCTACGGGCCCATGCACAAAATTAATCGTTCAAAGACAAAGTCCAACACAACTCACTGCATGAGGTGGCTTATCGAATCTTCACGTATTCATTAGCTGACCAATAAACCTAGCTAACAAGCAGACATCTTCTCATGGTTACCGCTTCTTTCCTTTCTACCCTAAACTATTACAAAAGGTGTTATTTTCTGACTGAGCGAGAAAGGATAGAGAATGTTTTTTCCCAGTCACCACTGCTGTTTCATCCCGCCCCACTTCCAATCCGCAAAGCTTTGTTCCACCCGAGGAACGTCTTGGGTTCCGCGTTGCTAGGTTACGGCTTGTCAGGGTGATGAAGGATCCAGTCAAGAAATTGTGTCGTTGTCGGTTACAAACTAGCAAGCCATCATTGAGGTAACTTAGTAATATATCAACATAATCAGATCATTTAGAATACTTATGTATAAACTAATTACATTTGAGTTAACTATTTTGAATAGCCATCTTACAAAGTGTTAGCTAGCAAAAATGTGTGGAAGCTAAGTTAGGGCCAGCTGTGCGGGTCAATGACAGTGAACTTGAAATGTGAGAACGTAGGCCTAATGGGTTTCAATTTGTTTATAAGACATCATTGGTTCAAGGTTGCTAACAATTCAGATAAATCAAAAGTAGCTCACGCACTCATAAGCATAGCTTTACATTTGAGAATAATTAAGAATGTCGCTATAGGTTTAAAACAAATAGATATTTATTAAATCCACAAATAACTATCACAGTACAGAACAAGCAGGGTACATTGATTCTCTGTAGCTCAATTTGTAGAGCATGGCGTTTGTAACGCCAGGGTAGTGGGTTCGATCCCCGGGACCACCCATACGTAAAAATGTATGCACACATGACTAAGTCGCTTTGGATAAAAGCGTCTGCTAAATTGCATATTATACATACTGGAATAGAAAACAAGACTACATATCTTAATGATTCAGTGAAAGTTTCAACCTTTCTAACAGGTGGATATTAGGCCAAAGAGGTCCTTCAAAACCTCCGCATTTTTCAGACATCCTTCATCCTGTAATGACAGGACCACTGAAGCTGGATCAGCACAGTCTGGGGTCACACCTGTCAAAATACATTGGAATAGATTACCATTAAAACAATTTCTAAAAGCCATGCAGTATCCAGTTACTATCCACTGGCAATTTAACATTTTAAACCAGATAGTCATTCACCATTTATAAGCAAAATAAATGCTGCCCTCCTTAGGCTAAAGACAAAAACATATGGAAGTTCCTTGACTGAAATGAAACACTGAATCAATACAATTGTGTAGGCCATATCAAATGACATGCATGTAAACAGAATGCCTCTAATAACTAAATGAGTACAAACAAAGTAAAATCACCAGTCGTCCCAGTGCCAAACATGGTTTCCTTCCTTATAGAAACTTGTCCTCATTTTGGTCCAATCAATCCCTTGAGATCCTCATCAACCAGCAGGATTTATGAGGAAGAATGTGTCATCTATCCATTCTGTGGAAGAAAATACAATTGTACTCATGGGCAATAACTATAGTTGCCTTTTAACTAATTAGATGCCGAAGAATGATTAAATCAAGTTCACTGCAATTGACTACATGGCTAGTAAGTCAAACATGGGGTCCCATATTAATAACACTTCAATCATTATTTTATTTTTTTTTAATGCAACATTACCTAAAGCAAAAATAACAGATCTGCGCTAACAAGCAGACTTAGCTATTAACTTTGTTTCAATAGCATCTGGGCAAAATACAAACAGCAGTCCTACACTGCTCAAAACAAAATAATCTAAAGGAGTAGTCCTATTACTTGTGGATAATGGACATTTAGACCTAAGTTATTTGAGACCTTTTGGAGTGAAGACATTGCCTCCTAGTGCTCTGTAGTTGCTATGGAGGTGAAGACTGCTGTCTAGAAAATGTACAGTGCATTCGTAAAAGTATTCAAACTAGTTGACTTTTTCCCACATTGTTACATTACAGCCTTATTCTAAAATTGATTAAATTGTTTTTCCCCCCTCATCAATCTACACACACAATACCCCATAATGACAAAAACAGTAAATTTTTGCAAATGTATAAAAATAAAAACTGAAATATCACATTTACATAAATATTCATACCCTTTACTCAGTGCTTTGTTGAAGCACCTTTGGCAGCGATTACAGCCTTGAGTCTTATTGGGTAGCTTGGCACACCTGTATTTGGGGAGTTTCTCCCATTCTTCTCTGCAGATCCTCTCAAGCTCCCAGGTATTTTCAGATCTCTCCAGAGATGTTAGATCGGGTTCAAGTCCGGGCTCTGGCTGGGCCACTCAAGGACATTCAGAGACTTGTCCCGAAACCACTCTTGCATTGTCTTGGCTGTGTGCTTTGGGTCGTTGACCTGTTGGAAGGTGAATCTTTGCCCAGTCTGAGGTCCTGAGCACTCTGGAGCAGGTTTTCATCAAGGATCTCTGTACTTTGCTCTGTTCATCTTTCCCTCAATCCTGACTAGTCTCCCAGTCCTTGCCGCTGAAAAACATTCCCCCAGCATGATGCTGCCACCACGCTTCACCGTAGGGATGGTGCCAGGTTTCCTCCAGACGTGACGCTTGTCATTCAGGCCAAAGTGTTGAATCTTGTTTCTCATGGTCTGAGAGTCCTTTAGGTGCCTTTTGGCAAACTTCAAACAGGCTTCCGTCTGGACAATCTACCATAAACACCTGATTGGTCGAGTGCTGCAGAGATGGTTGTCCTTCTGGAAGGTTGTCCCATCTCCACAGAGGAACTCTGGAGCTCTGTCAGAGTGACCATCGGATTCTTGGTCACCGCCCTGACCAAGGCCCTTCTCCCCTGATTGTTCAGTTTGGCCGGGCGGCCAGCTCTAGGAAGAGTATTGGTGGTTCCAAACTTCTTCCATTGAAGAATGATGTTCTTGGGGACCTTCAATGCTGCAGAAATGTTTTGGTACCCTTCCCCAGATCTGTGCCTCGACACAATCATGTCTTGGTTTTTGCTCTGACATACACGGTCAACTGTGGGACCTTATATAGACAGGTGTGTGCCTTTCCAAATCATGTCCGATCAATTGAATTTACCACAGGTGGACTCAAGGATGATCAATGGAAACAGGATGCACCTGAGCTCAATTTGAAGTCTCATAGCAAAGGGTCTGAATATTTAAGGTATCTTTATATATATATAAAATTGCTAACATTTTAAAAAACCTGTTTTCACTTTGTCATTATGGGGTAGTGTGTGTAGATGGAGTATTATTTTTTTTAAATCCATTTTAGAAGACTAACGTAGCAAAATGTGGAAAAAGTAAAGGGGTCTGAATACTTTCCCAATGCACTCAGTTATGAAGTTAGAGGCATCTGCCTCCAAGAGTATCTGTAGTTAGTTGCGAGATGGCCAGAGTAACTCTGGCTAGATGGCAAGGAACTCTAGCTACCTAGTTGGGTCAGCCTTGAATAATGAATACTGTAGTAACTTTCCTAGGGGGACGGGACTGCTTTGAGTGAGATTTGACGGGGCTCTAGTATGAGCCATCGTAACGCCCCCTGCCGTAACCACTACCACCTCGGGAGTAAGCCGCGCTGCTTCTTCCCGAGTAATTACCTTTCATGGGGCCATAGCAACCTCCAAATTCACTTTAGCCGTTCTCACCCATTTGATCGCGGCACTGCTCCATAACCTCCGCTATAGTTGCCATAGCCACCACCGTATCCATTTTGAGACCTTGCGCTCCTCCTGCCACGGGTTCCAGCAGCCTGCATTTCTTGCTTGGTGAGGACTTTTTTCACCTCAACTTTATGGCCATTAATGGTGTGGAATTAAAGAACCACTGCTTTGTCGGCATAATAATTATATCCGAAATAAACATAAAACCCTCTTCTTACCAGTTTGATTATCGCTAATAACCTCGGCCTTCTCGATAGCACCTAACTGAAATAAGTAACGTTACTGTGGTCCTCTGTAGCTCAATTGGTAGAGCATGGCGCTTGTAACGCCAGGGTAGTGGGTTCGATCCCCGGGACCACCCATACGTTAAAATGTATGCACACATGACTGTAAGTCGCTTTGGATAAAAGCGTCTGCTGAATGGCATATTATACTCGTTCAGACCCCCTATATTTTTTACACCTTTGGCAGGGCCTCAGGTTTTCCCGCATCTTCACGTGCCACTGCTCTTTTCAGTTCAACATTGAGGCCGCGCGGACATTGCAACGTCTGCCTCCGCAGCACAAGCATAGTTACAAAACCAAAACAACGAGACCAGCCAGTAGTTGCTGGTTCTGAACAACTACGCAATCGGTTAGCTCGCCATACTGTTCAAAGTGTTTACGAAGGCCATCGTCAGTGGTGTAAACATTTAGCCCACCAACAAAGAGCTTGCAGAGTTCATTTTCCATCTCTAGTATCTTGCTTTGATGCAATTTAGCTATGTCAACACCGACTTGACGATGATTCTCCCGGTGTCTAAAATGGCGGATGTAGACAGATCACGGGGGAGACAGATGGTTGGGGTTGACGTAATGAGTACAAGCCTCCTAGTGGCGAACCATTTTTTGGCCTATTATAGTAAATAATAATCATTTTTGACAGCAAAAACGGTAAATGCCGACATTTTGCAGATTTCCATAATCATAGACCTAATGATTGTGCACATTGGAATAATCTAAATTAAAATCAGGCCTGTCATGAAATTTGAACAGGACAACCTAGAATGATATGTAATGGTATGGACTAGTTTATTTTTTGCTAAGTGTGCAGCAAGAAAATTGGGAGTGTTGACAAGCTGTATATCAGATGTACTGGAGAAAAAAATCACAATCCTCACTGCCATTATCCAAACGTGTCAGACACCTGTGTCTATTGACATGGGATAAGTTACCTGCAAAACCGTAGTCACTGCTAAAAAAATAAAATAATCAACCTCATAAACCAAGAATCCCTCTCATTGAAAATGTGATTCAAAAAGGCTTACAGTATTAGCAATGATGATTTTTGGTATTTGCGTAACACAGGAAAACAGAGGGCCTAACAAATGCTTGACTGTAGGCCAGTTAGCACAGTCCCAGATTAGTCCATTCCTGAACAGGAAAGTCACCAGTGATAGTATGTCAGTAGGGTGTGCAACTCCCTCATGATACAACTGTGATCCTGAATGATCTGAAGCCTTACAACTTGATTATCTTTTGAAACAAGAGGTCAGAATGGTTAAAATTGACAATAAGCACTGATTGCTTTCAAACTTTAAAAACTTTAATACAGCCAATAGAGTGAGGCTCAATAGCCAACTAATTAATATTCAGGATTTAAGTAACATTCCACAAAACTGCATTGATTCGCAAGGTATTGAATAGTACATATTGGACGGAGAAAAGCATTCGGAGGTAACCATTTAAAAAAGTATAATAATACAATAACCATAAATGATTGAAATACTTTGACTCGAAATATTATGATCTTAAAACACTCAAGCATACACTAAGACTGCTTTCAACTCCATTAATACCCCTGAGTTTCATGTTGCTAAACAATATGTCTTGTTATTAACCTGGCTGGTACTAATGGCATACAGTATCATACGAAAGTCTTGGAAGCAGCGACGTTAACTACAATTAAATACTAAAACAAAATGTTGAAAGGAATCACTAAACTACATTGACAAGTCAGAAAAGTGAACGGGTAATAAAGTCGTCCATAATGTCTTTAGTAGCGCCGCCTAGGGACAATGGTGTAGTCCAGATGGAGGGGCTAGGATAGGGGAGGAAGGATAGGGGCACGTGTACTTAAATAGTAGCAACAAATAAATGGGGAACTTCGACCAGTGTGTGTAAATGCAGGTCAATGAATCAGAATTTCAGAACATTTCAAATGATTGGGTCAAATGTGGTCAACGGTGTCTAATAACCTCCATATCCACCCCTGCCATAACCACTGGCGCCTCCACGGGAGTACGGTGCAGCGCTCCTGCCTGAATAATTACTCCCTTTCATTGCACCATAGCCGGAGGACTGCTGTCCGTAATCTTCGCCAAAGTCATTGTAACCGTTCCCACCATAACTGCCCCCCATTTGATCTCCATAACCTCCTCCGTATCCCCCTTGGTTACCGTAACCACCTCCGTTGCCGTATCCTCCACCGTAGCCGCCATCATTTCCTCCATAGCTACCGCCATAGCTGCCGTAGCCGCCACCTCTTCCGCCGTCGTAGCCATTTTGAGACCCCCTCATTCCTCGCCCGCCTCTGCCCCGACCGCCGGCTGACTGCATCTCTTGCTTGGTGAGGGCCTTCTTCACCTCCACTTTGTGCCCATTGATTGTGTGGAACTTCAGCACCACTGCTTTGTCGGCAGAGTCATTATCTTCAAAGTAGACAAAGCCGAATCCTCGTTTTTTGAGAGTCTGTTTGTCACTGATGACTTCGGCCTTCTCAATTGCGCCGAATTGAGAGAAATAATCATTCAAATGGTCGTCTTCTATGTCGTCTTTCAGCCCACCGATAAATATTTTCTTAACTTTGGCGAGTGCCTCTGGCCGACCGGCATCTTCCCGTGCAACTGCCCTTTTTAACTCCACGTTGGTACCATCGACGACATGTGGCCTGGCGGCCATGGCTGCGTCGGCCTCCTCCGCGCTTGAGTAGGTTACAAAGCCGAAGCACCGGGACCTTTGTAGCTGTTGGTTCTGGACCACTACGCAGTCGGTTAACTGGCCGTACTGCTCGAAATGTTGCCGAAGTCCATCGTCTGTAGTCTCGACGTTCAATCCACCGACAAACAGCTTGCAAAGTTGGTTGGTCATGATTACTAACCGAGTTGTTATGGAGCAAACACAATTGAACCTGACAAAATCGTATCCCTTTGAAAGCAGCGAGCGCTGACGCAAGGACGTCTGACGTAGGATTGGGAAATTAATCACCAGTCCTGATTGGTTGTTCCACTCAAATCCCACCATTTTATTCAAATAGCTGTTTTCCTAATTTGTCAACTCGCACTATCCATCACGTACTTAGCTAGAATCACTAATTCAGAGGGGTATACTACAAAGCAGCATCAATGAGTTAGCCAGGTAACTTTGATAAGCAACCAGAAAACGATATATGTATGATCCAGAACGTCAATATAACTCAAATAAGACTCGTTCAGACCCCCTATAAATCAATACCCCATTCACGCACAGAATATTTAGGCTAGTTCGCTGGCTAAATCCTTGATCCTGCTTTGTAGTATACCCCCAATACCTCATTCCAGTGTCCACTTCTAGCACATTATGCCACTGATGTGTGCACTCAAAGCAGGGTTGATGCTGTGTTCCACCTTTATCTCCCCTAACCATGAAAAATACTGCCATTGCACAGTCAAGTGTCAGATAGCAGGCACTTGTGGAACACACACTGCATATAGAAATCAATCTTGCAGAACAAACTTCTGACATGTACCTTAGAAAATCAGACATGGCATATCTGCATTAGGGCTGGGAGTTGTCAGGGACTGCATGATATCACAATATGTATTGCGATTCGGTACTGGTTTTATTGCAAACATCACTAACCATGTCTGCTGCAGAGGGACAAGTCATGAAAATACATTTTGATCAGTCATGGAAAGAAATGCTGAAAACATTAGCTCCCCGTTTAAAAAGGTAAGAACAAGCTAATTATTTGAATTAACAGATTAGTATGAGTAACTATTTTACCAACATTTGAGTTAGGAGTGCAAGCCATAGGCTAAAACTCCCATGTAACACAATGTTCAGCAATTGTACATTTTCCAATTAAAACAATTTATATAAAATAAATAATAAAAATTTAAACATTTTTCTATTGCAGCAAATAATGAAATACATAGAATGTCAGCTTCAACAATGCAGTGTCCATTTTTCCATAGTATGTGATGATCTAACATTCACACCCAGTCTTCCCACAGGGGGTCAGTATGAAAATGTATGCACTCACTAACTGTAAGTCGCTCTGGATAAGAGCGTCTGCTAAATGACTAAAATGTAAATGTCTTCCTACAAAAGGGTACGAGAACAATACCAGATTATAAAAATGGTCAGGAGGTCCTGGTATTCCAAATCAACTGTGGCAGTGGGACAGCCTTAGTTGCAACCCCACCCCCCAGGTCTTGATGGAACCAAGTCATTGCCAGATTGGTTTCCTGGCAGTCAGGTCACCATGGCTACCTGGAGGAGAAAGGATGAGAGTAAAGAATGAGACAATGCAGATAAAAACAATCATGCCATGACAGGAGGCAGGCCTAACACATACCAATTCAGATTACGGTAGAAATTGCACTTAATCTCCTCAGCCCCTTATTTTAGATTTAGGACCAAGTGCAGTAAAAACCACTCTTAAACTAAAAAGCTGCAAAAGGCAAATTAAGATTAAGATCAACTATGGATAAATACAAGAACTAGCAATAAGTGAAATCAAATGAGTACATTTCAGTACCATTTCAAAACCATATCTGAATACTTGACCAACACAGTAAAGACAGGTTGATTTACATACCTAGTTTGCTGGATGTGATCCTAAAGAGATATTTCAGAATCCTATGACAATCGACCCCAGGTATTGCACAGGGACCCTGTATAAAGTCAAACTGACACTGCTATTTTGGCGTACTTGGATAAGTATGAACACCTAAATGTAGGAATCAAAGATAAAATGAGCCCGCAGGTCCACAATATTCAAAAGCCAGTAAACCTTATGGAACAATTTGTTATTGCCAACCAACAATGCCCCCATGCATTGGCCATGGGCAAACTGCAATCCCTTCTTCACCCACCTTAGTTAGGCAGTGTAATGGAAGAAATACCATGAAGCTAATATTAAGAGTCAAATAAGTCACATAATATAACCAATATCAGAAGTGGACTTAATGCATCCTGGTAAAATGAGTAAAATAACTAGCTAAGTTTGTTTAACTTTTTATTTAAAATGAACATACATATGCATACCAATGCTTAACAATTGTAGTTTGATCTTCAGACAGATTATACAATATACATGAGATATTGATGGTAGTAAATGAATGAACATTAAGCTCATAGCTGGACGCTATGTGTGTAGGGAAATTACTGTGACGTACTTCGTTGATTTACAAAACATTTTGGCAAGAAAAATGAAACGTTTAAACTGGATCCGGCCCACCAAATACGCGTAACCTACAACCTATAGGCTAGTGGACAAATTATACATTTACATAGTCATAGCTAATAAATCAAATTCTATAGCACATGCGTCCTATCCCCTGTAGACTAGATCCAAGGGGAATTCCTTATTACTTGCTAAAGTGTAGATAAGAGAACGTATAGTATATCAAACAAAACAAGACTAAACTCAAAACGAAAGTACGCATAAGTAAAATAAAACTCAGGCCAACTAACGACAGCCAGCTACACGCCCTCATCTTGGAACATAAATGATAAATGTAAATTTTGCATTCGAACGTGTCCTATAGCAAGAGCTGGTCGTGCAAATCAGGTTCTGGGAAGTGATCTTCCTACCTGTTTGGTTTTGAGGTCTTCTTAAATGATTAGGTTTCACAGTGTCCGCATTTTGCCAGATGCCCGATGACTGAATTTGAGTTCGGTTTGAAGATCAGACGGGTTTGATGGTGTTGAAGAGGAGATTAATTTTCAAATAGTCTATCGTAACAACTGGTTTAGTAGCCGCCATACGCCCCTCTATTGTAGCCACCCGCACCGCCTCGGGGGGCGTATGGAGCAGGGCTCCTACCGGCGTAGTTGGTGCCGCCTTTCATGGGACCATAACCGGAGGACTGCTGGCTGTACCCACTGCCAAAGTCACTGTAGCCATTGCCGCCACCATAACCTCCCATCTGGTCGCCGTAGCCACCTCCGTAGCTTGCGCCTCCCCCATAACCCCCGCCATAGCCTCCACTTCCGTAGCTACCGCCATAGCCACCAGCACTGGCACCATAGCCCCCACCGAAACCACCCCCGTAGCTGTCGTAACCACCTCTCCCGCCTCCGAAGCCATTTTGTCCTCCTCTCATGCCTCTTCCGCCCCTACCACCACCACGGCCTGTAGCTTGCATCTCCTGCTTGGTGAGGGCTTTCTTCACCTCCACCTTGTGCCCATTGATGTTGTGGAACTTTAGTACCACTGCCTTATCAGCCGAATCGTTATCTGTGAAGTGAACAAAGCCGAATCCTCTTTTCTTTCCGGTTTCCTTCTCTGCGATAACTTCGGCCTTCTCGATCTCGCCGAACTGGGAAAAATACTCATTCAGATGTTCATCTTCGATGTCGTCTTTCAGTCCCCCGATGAATATTTTCTTAACCTTGGCAAGTGCCTCGGGTTTACCGGCATCTTCACGAGCGACCGCTCTCTTCAACTCCACGTTGGTGCCATCAACGACATGTGGCCTTGCCGCCATTGCTGCATCTGCCTCCTCAGCGTTCGAGTAGGTTACAAAGCCGAAACAGCGGGACCTCTGTAGTTGCTTATTCACAACCACAACGCAGTCAGTCAGTTGACCGTACTGCTCAAAATGCTTGCGGAGTCCATCATCGTCGGTATCTACGTTCAATCCACCGACAAAAAGTTTGCAAAGTTGAGAGGAGTTGTCCATTTTTCGACAGGAACGACCGCGTTGTTCAACGAAACTTTGGGTAAAAAATAAGCAATGCTTAGAGGTGGAGTCGAGAAATGGCATCCAGGCCGTATTTATACCTAAGTTATAGTGACGTCAGACTACAGCAACACCGTTACGCCCCCTTGCATTGGTTTGTTCAGGAGGGTCAGTATGTAGCAAAACGCTGCGCAGAGGTGTGTGATTTATAGATCACCTCAACCTCCAAAGTACTCGTTCCAAAGTAATTCATATGCATGACAGATTAGCGAATTTGAGCAGCCCCTAGTACCCAGTTGACCCTCGTGAATAAACGGATGATCTTTTGTTCTTGTGTGGGTTGGAAAGTAATTTTGAAAATAGAGTGTATTTTTATGTTGTGGTTAGTACCTTTTTTAAAAAATGTGTGACGAACTTCACTTTATTGTGATTTTGCGAATTTCTACACCCCATTCACTTCAAATAGGCCATTCCCCTCCATGTTTCTATCCCTTCAAATTGCCTGTATTAATTGCATCATAAAATGACACCCCAAGCCAGCTTCCAACAAGCTGTATAGAGGTGTTGGTTGTTTAGCAACAAAACTAATGCGTGCGCAACTATGGGGCAAAACAGACAGGGTTGGCTTACATTGTTGACATTGTGAACTATATTTTGTCTCCAATGTTAAATAATGAGCACTTGTTGTCTCTCAAATACATCAATAATGTTGTTGGTTAGCTAGCTAGTGGTTTTTGCCATATTAGCATATCATGGTATCAACAACAAGATAAAACTAGCTGAAACGAGACACCTACGATTAGTGAAGTTGTCAGTAGAAGGGTTGACTGACAACGCAAAATGATGCGCCTTGTTTTATCTTGTTCTTACCATTTCTTGTTTTGAGGTGTTTTGACTGATGTCATGTCAATGCTAATATGGCAAAAAAAAATCGCTAGCTAGCTAACAACAACTGTAATTATGTATTTCAAAGTCAGGAAGTGCTCATTGTGCAAATGTATTTTTGTTTTCAATAAACATTGGTAGACTAAATATAGCTTACATGTTTTCAACAACCTAAGCCAAGCCCATCTGTTTTGCCCCATAGTTGCGCACGTGTCGGTTTTGTTGCTAAACAACCAACCCACCTATGGTGAAAGCAAAACTATTGAGTGCCTTCATTTCCACTTAAAGACTTGAACATTTAGATAAATAAAAAGTATAACAGACATTTAGGCCTCTGCTTTTTTCTGAAGTTAGTGAAAAACAATAGCCTTTAAAGGCCCAATCTACAATTGCTACATCCATTTTTGGACTTATAAATTAATGATAGGTACCATTGATTATTTTAGAATATAACTTATAAATGCCTCATAAGCTTAGTTCAACTGTCGCAGCCCCATCAGAACCCAAAATATAAGCTTGTTTTACTCCCATGTTTGTAAACAAAGTAAATGTCTACAAACACTGTATAGCCTCAAAGCATGGAAAACGATTTGTGATTGTTTCAACTACAGATTGCCATTTTAACCTTTACATAATCTAAACTGCAATTGGGATAAATAATAATAACAGGCAAAGGCTACAAACTGTTTTATTTTCCTGGTGCACTATGGAGCTAGTTCATAAAACAAAAGTAATATAATTAAATAACTTATATCATTTAAATAATCTAAAACTGCAACGATGCTGTTCCTGATGTAAATTGTTAAGACTGATTGGATGTATTTGCACAACAACAGAGGTATCAGGTCAGCGCCTCAGACAATGGCACCCTATGCTGCTGCTCATTTGTGTTTGAATGGGGGAGGACCCCACTCTCTGGAGATGTGAAAATGTAATTGCCCTGGTATCGAGACTTGTGGTGCCACCAGTGTTCAAACTATTATTTTCACTGATCACATGTAAGCAGCCTTCATCATGTGCATTGTCGTCTTCAGGTTTATTGGCTAGAATGTGTATCTCTCTGAATGTCCCTGCTGGTCCCTCACCGAAAAAACAGGCTTCTGGCAAACAGTTGTGGCAAGTCTGGCCGATTTGTCCAATTCATGTACAAATTAGTTTTGTGGCATAATATTTGCAGCAACTTGTGAACTTCTGGCAAACAATTCTGCGAAACTTGTGGCAAACATTTTACTGTTTGCTGCAAATTTCCTGCAGACTCATTTCCTGCAGACAGGTTTTTGTTAACTTTGTGTATTAACTTGCTTCTCACAAAGAAAACTAAACTAAATGTACTAAGTAAACTAAACAACATTTATTCAATCTATTAACAGATAAAAATAAATCCAATACAATTTGAAATTGAAAAGAGCAAAGACTGAATAATTCCCAGCTACATTTTTTATTTCATATTTTTAAACTGAACAAAAATATAAACACAACATATAAAGTGTTGGTCCTATGTTTCATGAGCTGAAATAAAAGATCCCAGATATTTCTCTCAAATGTTGTGAACAAATGTGTTTACATCCCTGTTAGTGAGCATTTCTCCTTTGCCAAGATAATCCATCCACCTGACAGGTGTGGAATATCAAGAAGCTGATTAAATAGCATGTTCATTACACAGGTGCACCTTGTGCTGGGGACAATAAAAGGCCACTCTAAAATGTGCAGTTTTGACACACAACACAATGCTACAGATGTCTCAAGTTTTGAGGGAGCGTGCAATTGGCATGCTGACTGCAGGAATGTCCACCAGAGCTGCTGCCAGATAATTTAATGTTAATTTCTCTACCATAAGCCGCCTCCAATGTCGTTTCAGAGAATTTGGCAGTACGTCCAACCGGCCTCACAACCGCAGACCATGTGTATGGCGTCTCGTGGGCAAGCGGATTGCTGATGTCAACATTGTGAACAGAGTGCCCCATGGTGGTGGTGGGGTTATGGTATGGGCAGGCATAAGCTACGGACAATGAACATTTGAATGCACAGAGATACCGTAATGAGATCCTGAGGCCCATTGTTGTGCCATTCATCCGCCACCATCACCTCATGTTTCAGCATGATAATGCACAGCCCCATGTTGCAAGGATCTGTACACAATTCCTGGAAGCTGAAAATGTCCCAGTTCTTACATGGCATGCATACTCACCAGACCTGTCACCCATTGAGCATGTTTGGGATGCTCTGGGTCGACATGTACGACAGCGTGTTTCAGTTCCCGCAAATATCCAGCAACTTCGCACAGCCATTGAAGAGGAGTGGGACAACATTCCACAGGCCACAATCAACAGCCTGATCAACTCTATGCGAAGGAGATGTGTCGCACTGCATGAGGCAAATGGTGGTCACACCAGATACTGACTGGTTTTCTGATACACGCGCCTACCTTTTTTTAAAGGTATCTGTGACCAACAGATTCATATCTGTATTTCCAGTCATGTGAAATCCATAGATTGGGGCCTAATTAATTTATTTGAATTGACCTATTTTGCTTTTATGAACTGTAACTCAGTCAAATCTTTGAAATTGTTGTATGTTGAGTTTTAGTTCAGTGTAGCTACAACATTTACAGTGTCTTCAGAAAGTCTTCACACCCCTTGTCATTTTCCACATTTTGTTGTGTCACTGGCCTACACACAATACCCCATAATATCAAAGAGGAATTATGTTTCTAAACATTTTTACAAATTAATTAAAAAGAAAAAGCTGAAATGTCTTGGGTCAATAAGTATTCAACCCCTTTGTTATGGCAAGCCTAAATAAGTTCAGGAGTAAAAATTTGCTTATAAGGGAATTTTCTGTACCTTCCTGACAGTGTTTGTTTTCATCATGTCTGAGGCATTTCTAGGACAGTGAGATGTGTTTTACACATAATTGCCCAGGCGGAAGTTTCATGGACTCATTCTGTGTGCAATAATAGTGTTTAACATGATTTTTGCATGACTATCTCTGGACCCCACACATACAATTATCTGTAAGCACCCTCAGTTGAGCAGTGGAAGTCAGCGTTCATGCGCCCAGCCCACCTCAAGGAGTCGCTAGAGCACGATGGGACAAGGACATGCCGGCCAAACCCTCCCCTAACCCGGACAATTGTGCACCGCCTCATGGGTCTCCCGGTTGCGGCCGACAGCGACACAGCCTGGGATCGAACCCGGGTCTGTAGTGTCACCTCAAGCACTGCGATGCAGTGCCTTAGAACGCTGCGCCACTCTGGAGGGATTTTGAAGCTATTTAACCATAAACTTCATTGTTTAAAACCTGGAGGTGTTTTGTCATTTTATGAGACTTTCAAAGTAGTCTATCCAAAATCCGACCATAGAAATGTTTCCATTGAAACCAGCATTTATCATGTTCTATTGTTCAAATCAACTTTCTTTCAAAGGCACAATCCTAGTCATATTAGCAACCCATTGTTGCTAGTTGTTGCATCTTTAGACCTCCCATCTTTCTAAATGTCTAACAGATATTTTCATCTCTGTCACATGAAACTCCTGGCATGTGCGGTGGTCTTTTGAGAACAGTGTTTTCCTCATTAATTGCATTTAGGAATATTTGTGCGTATTGCCCTACTGCCGTGTGCGCATTGCTGTGCTTATAATGTGAATAAATAATAGTTTATCAACATTTTAAGTTAAACATTCTGATCTGTTGCATCAGCCTGAGCTTTAGTGGATTGCATGAACTTGGAAGGTTGGACATGGTTTCAGTTTGAGGTGACAGACTGAATATTCAGATACATTTCCACCACAACAGGGGATGTATCACTGGACATGTTTCACAAAGGTTAGGTCACACCCAGAGATGCATGTGAAAGTGTCTGGTGATCAAACCATTAGCACCAAATCAATACATTGTTTAGCATGTCTGGTTGTCTCAATGACTGTATGTTGGTTACAACAACAATCCTAACTCCTAGAATAAAAATACAATATGTTTAAAAAGACAGTGTTCCATGTAAGTATTGTAATAGTATTCATATTTGAACAAGTCAAACAATTCCATTTCGCCAGCAATGCGTTGTCAAGAAAATTACACATTGACACACCTTGGAGAACAGAATCTATTGATCCTTGTAGAATGGATAAGGTATTGGACCTGTACAACAGAGTGTGGGAGGAGGGGAAGCTACCGGGCAGCTGGAAGGAGGCAATAGTGGTGCCAATCCGGAAGCCAGGGATTCACCCAACAAGGCCAACAACCTATCAGCCAAAAGCCTGGGGCTAGTATCATCACATCAGAGTGGGTTCAGGAAGGGGAGGGGAACTATGGACTCAGTGCTCTGTGTAGAAGCAGAGGTCAGGAAGGCCAAAGTGAACAAGGAGACGGTTGTGGCTGTCTTTTTTTGATGTGGAGAAGGCGTATGATATGATGTGGAAGGAGGGGTTGCTAATCAAGCTTGATCTTTTGGGGGTAGGAGGTAGAATGTTCAACTGAATAAAGGAATTCCTGTTTGGAAGGTCTATCCAGGTGAGGGGGGGCGGCAGGTAGCTTAGTGGTAAAGAGCGTTGTGCCAGTTACCGAAAGGTCGCTGGTTCTAATCCCTGAGCCGACTAGGTGAAAAATCTGTCGGTGTGCCCTTGAGCAAGGCACTTAACCCTAATTGCTCCTGTAAGTCGCAAAAATGAAATCTCTATCAGGCAGCAACTTGGTGGATTACGGTACTTTGCAGGGGAGCGTGATTAGTCCTCTTTTGTTCTGAATAATGATCAATGATGTGTACTCTCAGGTATGGCTGGATATTGGGAGGTCTTTATTTGCAGATGATGGGGCCTTATAGAAGAGGGGAAGAAATGTACCATACACAGTCAGGAAGGTACAGGAAGTAATTGATGAGGTGGAGCGGAGGTCATTAAAGTGGGGATTCAAGTTCTCTGTAGAGAAAACATAGACAGTGTTCTTTACCAGGAGCAAGGTGGAAGGTGAGATACGCCTGAGGTTGAATAGGATACATTTGGAGAGGGTGTGGTCCTTCAGGTTCCTTGGGTTGTACTTTGATACTAAGCTGGGCAGAACACATTGAGAGAGTGGTGGGAAAATGTAAAAAAAGTTATAAATGTGATGTGCTGTTTGACAGGGAGCTTGGCATTCCTCACGGAGGACCATGTATGTTACTTTGATCCGATCTGTAATAGACTATGGAAGTATAGTGTATGGTTAGGCAGCCAGGACATCACTGGATAGGCTTGATGTCACACAGACGCAAGGACTCCAAATATGTATTAATAGACTATGGAAGTATAGTGTATGGTTAGGCAGCCAGGACATCACTGGATAGGCTTGATGTCACACAGACGCAAGGACTCAGAATATGTATTAATAGACTATGGAAATACAGTGTATGGTTAGGCAGCCAGGACATCACTGGATAGGCTTGATGTCACACAGACGCAAGGACTCCGAATATGTATTAATAGACTATGGAAATACAGTGTATGGTTAGGCAGCCAGGACATCACTGGATAGGCTTGATGTCACACAGACGCAAGGACTCAGAATATGTATTAATAGACTATGGAAATACAGTGTATGGTTAGGCAGCTAGGACATCACTGGATAGGCTTGATGTCACACAGACGCAAGGACTCCGAATATGTATTGGGGCCTTTCGGAACTCTCCAGTGTCAGCTCTACAGGTGGAGATGGAGGAGATGCCATTACATATTGGAAGACAACAGCTGGCGATTAACTGTTGGGTTAACTTACAGGGACATGGCATATCCCTGTGAGGCCACCATGGCTACTCCCACCTCCAGTAGTTGATCTACAAGTGTTGGAGAGATTACGGAAAGACAGGGTGGAGGTTGATCCAACAAAGTTATTTAAAAGACGACTGGATACTGTATATCATGATTTTATGCCCATATACATGTATACAGTGCATTCGGAAAGTATTCAGAGCCCTTTACTTTTTCGACATTTTGGTACGTTACAGCCTTATTCTATCAAGAATGGTCCACCACCCAAAGGACATCCAGACTACTTGACACAACTGTGGGAAGCATTGGAGTCACCATGGGCCAGCATCCCTGTGGAACACTTTCGACACCTTGTATTTATTTTAAATCCTCAGCAATCTACACACAATACCCCATAATGACAAAGCGAAAATAGGTTTTAATACATTTTTGCAAATTTATTACAAATAAAAAACAGAAATATCTTATTTATATAAGTATTCAGACCCTTTGCTATGACCCTTTGCTATGAGACTCGAAATTGAGCTCAGGTGCATCCTGTTTCCATTGATCATCCTTGAGATGTTTCTACAACTTGATTGGAGTTCACCTTTGGTAAATTCAATTGAATGGACATAATTTGGAAAGGCACACACCTGTCTATATAAGGTCCAACAGTTGACAGTGCATGTCAGAACAAAGCCATGAGGTCGAAGGTATTGTCCGTAGAGCGCCGAGACAGGATTGTGTCGAGGCACATATTTGGGGAAGGGTACCAACACATTTATGCAGCATTGAAGGTCCCCAAGAACACAGTGGTTTGGAACCACCAAGACTCTTCCTAGAGCTGGCCTCCCGGCCAAACTGAGCAATCGGGGGAAAAAGGCCTTGGTCAGGGAGGTGACCAAGAACCCGATGGTCACTCTGACAGAGCTCTAGAGTTGCTCTGTGGAGATGGGAGAACCTTCCAGAAGGACAACCATCTCTGCAGCACTCCACCAATCAGGCCTTTATGGTAGAGTGGCAGACGGAGGCCACTCCTCAGTAAAAGGCACATGACAGCCCACTTGGAAAGGCACATGACAGCCCGCTTGGAGTTTGCCAAAAGGCACCTAAAGACTCTCAGACCATGAGAAACAAGATTCTCTGGTCTGATGAAACCAAGATTCAATACTTTGGCCTAAATGCCAAGTGTCACGTCTGGAGGAAACCTGGCACCATCCCTACGGTGAAGCATAATGGTGGCAGCATCATGCTGTGGGGGTGTTTTTCAGCGGCAGGGACTGGGAGACTAGTTAGGATCAAGGCAAAGATGAACGGAGCAAAGTACAGAGAGATCCTTGATGAAAACCTGCTCCAGAGCGCTCAGGACCTCAGACTGGGGCAGAGGTTCACCTTCCAACAGGACAACGACCCTTGAGTGGCCCAGCCAGAGCCCAGACTTGAACCTGATCGAACATCTCTGGAGAGACCTGAAAATAGCTGTGTAGCAACAGTCCCCATCCAACCTGACAGAGCTTGAGAGGATCTGCAGAGAAGAATGTGTGAAACTCCCCAAATACAGGTGTGCCAAGCTTGTAGCATCATACCCAAGAAGACTTGAGGCAGTAATCGCTGCCAAAGGTGCTTCAACAAAGTACTGAGTAAAGGGTCTGAATACTTATGTAAATGTGATAGTTCTGTTTTTTTGGGATAAATTAGCAAACATTTCTACAAAACTGTTTTTGCTTCGTGATTATGTGGTATTGTGTTTAGATTGATGAGGGAAAAAACTATTTAATCAATTTTAGAATAAGGCTGTAACCAAACAAAATGTAGAAAAAGTCAAGGGGTCTGAATACTTTCCGAATGCACTACTTTCCGAAGGCACTGTACAGATGTATCAAAAGACCTATAGACAGATCGAACTGGATCGAACGCATTACAGACCACTTGGCTGATACAGTTGAAGTCGGAGGTTTACATATACTTAGGATGGAGTCTTTAAAACTCATTTTCCAACCCCTCCACAAATTTCTTGTTAACAAACTATAGTTTTGGAAAGTCGGTTAGGACATCTACTTTGTGCATGACACAAGTAATTTTTCCAACAATTGTTTACAGACATGCACTGTCAACTGTGGGACCTTATATAGAAAGGTGTGTGCCTTTCCAATCAAAACAGTTTTTGCTTTGTCATTATGGGGTATTGGGTGTAGATTGATGAGGGGGGGGGACAGACAATTTAATTCATTTTAGAATAAGGCTTTAACGTAACAAAATGTGGAAAAAGTTAAGGGGAAGGAGAGGGGAAGCAACGCGCCGAGGTCTAGGCCAGACCAGGGGCGCAACAGGGAGGCGAAGAGTGAGAGGTCGTCACGCCCTGAGCCGGATCCACCTCCGAGGCGGAATGCCCACCCGGCCCCTACCCTGTTATGTTTATGTTGTGCGGTCGGAGTCCGCACCTTTGGGGGGGGGGGGTACTGTCACGCCCTGACTCAGGGGACGCTTATATGTTGAGTCAGGGTGTGTATATTCCTTGTTGTGTTTGGTTTATGTTGTAGGATCTAGTATTCTAGATCTATGTTGGCCGGTGTGGTTCCCAATCAGAGGCAGCTGTCGCTCGTTGTCTCTGATTGGGGACCATACTTAGGCAGCCTATTGGCACTAGTGGGTTGTGGGATCTTGTTCCGTGTGAGGTTTGTTGTGTGTTGCCTTTGGACGTCACGTTTCGTTGGTTTATTGTTTTGTCATTGTTTATTAAGTTTAAATAAACATGGATGCATATCACGCTGCGCCTTGGTCTGACCCGTCTATGAACGAACGTGACACTCTTGCTTTTTCTTTAAAGTTTTATGGCAGACTACACCTATTGGTGTATTGCTGCCACCTATTGTACAGGGTATTGAAACAAAACAAAAATAATATATTCCATTGCGGGAAGGGGGATAATACCAAATACAAAAATAAATCAAAAAACCATCCCACTCCTTCAGTCACATTCATTTCACATCCCTACACAGGCTCAGGTGCCTATGAGGACAGAGCATTCATCGACATGATTCCTTGTAATGCTTCTGCAGAAAAGTTCCTGAGTCCCAAAAAATGCTCAGCCGCACTCACAGTGATGCCTATTTTCTCAGATTTCCTCTCTGTTTGCGCTGTGCAGTTGATAACCAAAGTAATAAACGCTACAATGTCCACCTTCTTAACATGCAACATGTCAGGATCCCTCTGCTGACAAGGAACATCATATTGTATCTCTACTCCTACTACCATTACTTCTTCAACTTCACTCCTTTTTTCCACTCTTCTCAGTGCCTCCGGATAGGAGACATTCTGGACAGCCCTTATTCTTGCCACCTCCATCTCCTTCACCCAAACAAGACACACTTCAGAAATTCTGGTACATGTTCACCACCACAATTGCAGCATTTAGGCTCAGCTGGCATGTAGTACTCCTCCCATCTACATACACTTGACACATGACCAAATAATTTACATGTATCACAGTGCATGGGTTTGGGCACGAAATCTCTCACAGGGAATGTCAAATAACCCAAATACACATGAGAAGGGAGAGACTCTTCATCAAAAAACAATATAATAGATGGAGTGGGCTTCCCCACACCATCTACCATGCGGGTCAGTCGTTGTGCACCAACCACTTGATCCAATTCTTCACGTATATCCTTTGCATTTACTTCTAGCGCCACCCCAGAGATAACACCCTTAATAGGTGCCTTGTGTAACAATTGCTTAACACTATGGGCTACTGTATGTTTAAGCTTCAAATCTATTGAACCAGTTAGGTTCGCTACTGGAGCAGTAGGGAGAAATGAAAACCGCACAACTGAATAATTTAGGAAAAGAATGCCGGTTTATATTTTGTAAATAAAAATTATTACAAAAAAGAATCACCTTGAGTAAATATTGATATGTGTACAATGAGCTCAATATGAATTCAATACCTCAACAGTATAATAGACTTAGATATCAGCCATATATATAGTTTACTAGGGTGCACCCAACTCTATTTTAATCTGAGGGTATCTCAGCTTTCAATGTTCAAAGTTCAATACAAATACAATAAACATGAATCCACAGAAAAACACAACCCAATTCACAAATACTGACCTATAAACCACTATGAGATGGAATCAAATGTGAGTGACCGTGCATATCAATAAACACTGTAAGATGTTTAAATGTGGTATGTGCTTATGACAGTTCCACTGCAATGTATGGTGCTATGATGTCTTGCAACAAAGACTCCTACCACACTGTGGTATGGAAAAATACATCTTTGCATGCAAATCTTCTTACGGATGTCCTGGGTTCGGGCGGCTCGCCATCCTTGGTGGAACTGAATCCATATTCAAAAAACCTGACCTGTTTTACAAACAGGATCACACAATATATATACTATGAGTACCTTTCATATAAACATTAATATAGCTCTTAGCTTTAATCTCTTACAGGAATAAGAAAATAAAACTTAGTCAAAATGCTTTACACTTTAACTACAGCACCAGGCTCACATGGACTAAACAATAAACTAGCTTGGGCAATGCAAAGGACTTTACACAACTACAGCACCAGGCTCACGTGGACTGAACAATAGACTAGCCTGGGCAAATGGAAAGTACTAGTGCTTACACCTATACAGTGCCTTGCAAAAGTATTCATCCCCCTTGGCATTTTTCCTATTTTGTTGCATTACAACCTGTAATTTAAATTGATTTTTATTTGGATTTCATGTACTGGACATACAACAAAATAGTCCAAATTGGTGAAGTGAAAGGAAAAAAAGAACTTCTAAAAAATAAATAACGGAAAAGTGGTGCGTGCATATGTTTTCACCCCCTTTGCTATGAAGCCCCTAAATAAGATCTGGTGCAACCAATTACCTTCAGAAGTCACTGGGCTACTGAGTGTGCCTGCTTGAGCTTAGTTTAGAGGCAGGGTTGCCAGGTCAAGCAAACATTTCTAGCCCAATGACCACTCAAAACCTGCCCAAAAGGCCTGAAAACTAGCCCAATTTTATTTTCCACAGTAAGAAAGGAGTTAGCATATTTATACAATAAACCCTTTTTCCATAACGTTATCAAGCCAATTAAGAAGGAATAGCATAATAACTTGTAATGACGTTTGAAGCAAAATGTGGGTTTCCTCAAAATAAGAATTATTGCAAGCTATGACATGACGTAATAAAGGAATTTGAATATGTGGCAAGAGAAAAGATCATTCACCCTGATTAAACTCGCCAGATCATTTTCTAATGGATGTCGATTTAACTCGTTTGACTGCTATGATTAAGCAATAAGGCACAAGGGGGTATGGTATTTGGCCAGTATACCACTGCTAAGGGCTGTCCTTAAGCATGACGCAACGCGGAGTGCCTGGATACAACCATTAGCCGTGGTATATTGGCCATATACTACAAACCCCCGGTACCTTATTGCTATTATAAACTGCTTACCAATGTAATGTCGTGACTTGACTGTTAACATTAATCAGAAGACTGTTATTTCTCTAATTAACTAACTATGTTTAATTGTTACCCGATTAAATTAATCATGCAACAATTAACTCATTAGGATTTGGGGCACCACGAGAGCAGTTGTTTAAAGAGTTACCAAACTCCCGAATTAAACTCTAGAAGGTCTATACCTATCACATCTATAAACAGTCAACTTATTAATCATAACCTCATATCATATCATCATTCTGAACAGTAATCTGCAAAAACCCGAGCCTTACAGTACTACACAAATTGGTTTAATTATTTATTTACTAGCTAATTAAAAGGAACACAGGATAACATACACACTCTGCACCGGTTATTGACTGGAGAAAACAGGTCCCTAGCGGACTGACAGCAACATGGTGGCTTGTTAAAGAAGAGAGGGAGAGGGAGAGCGAATGGGACAGAGACACTTAATACGTTGAAAACATTTAGAAACTACTCTCACCTACAATACCCATATACTTGGCACACGAACCAACGCCTGCTTTGAGTAAGAAATCATGAATGTATTTACATGAAATGCAGCCTTGGAAAGGGGTTGGGCCTTTTCACGGCATGCTTGTAAGGCTCTTCTTGTCCAAAATGGTTCACAATGTCCTTCTTCGTAGTTGTCTGGTCTCCAATGACTTGTCAGATAGTCCTGAACAGAACTACAGAATTAATTTTCTTTCCTGTCGCTCTGGAAGTTGCTTCTTGGAAGATAGGCTAGCCAGCCATATTGATGGTTCCCCAGTGGGGTGATGAGAGTAGCGTGATACGATGGTTTGAGCAGAGTAATAGGATGGGCGTACTTAAATTCACTTTCGAAGATACCTTATTTAGGACAGCTAATCAGCCGTGCCAGTGATTGTCCGGGGAAGTGAGTTTATTCTCTCCACCTCGTGTTGAGATTCAAAGTTCCAACCATATTAAATGTGTAACTCCCGCTTTCACGTTTTCTGGTCTAAAGGTTAATTTCTTTACCAAGCCTTTTATACACTCTGGTCGAAAGGGACGGTTCCATCAGGCTGACACACTATCTGACCTCACTCGGGCCGTTATCTCTTTTGGCTCCTAAAATCACATTCCTATCTTAACAAAAATACTTTAATCATTTTTCATATTTAATGCACAACGCATCGGATGAAAACTTTGTACACGTAGTGGATATACAGTGAGGGAAAAAAGTATTTGATCCCCTGCTGATTTTGTACGTTTGCCCACTGACAAAGACATGATCAGTCTATAATTTTAATGGTAGGTTTATTTGAACAGTGAGAGACAGAATAACAAAAAAAAAATCCAGAAAAACGCATGTCAAAAATTGTATAAATTGATTTGCGTTTTAATGAAGGAAATAAGTTGTAACGATCCCGGCAGTCTGAGTCGGGTCCTGTCTGGTGACTAGTTTTCCTGTTCGTAGTCTCCAGTTTCCCGAGGGTTCGGGAACGCTCCGGGGAGCTCTCTTGTTTTCCGCACCTGCATCCCGTCAGCAATCTGCACACCTGGCCCTCATCATCACCCTTTTTAGGTTCTGGCCAAACATCCAGTTCCTGCCGGATCGTTAGCCATGAACAGTAGGTGTTCTGTGTATCAGTTTAGAGTGTTCTAGCGTGAGTTTTGTTATTTTGTACTTTGTTGAGTTTTTGTGTTCTTACCTCCGTTTTTGTTCCACCTGCAGTCACACGTCCGGAACCTTCACCCCACCTCTGCCTGATGGTCGGCGGCTGCCGAGCCATCACTGGACCCAGTACTGCACCCCCAACTACTCAACCACGCCGCCCGCTCTGTCCCTGGATTATTCTGCACCTTTTGTCGTATCTAATAAACCCTCACCTTCGTTCAACTCTCCTTGTCCTGGTCTGCTTTTGGGTTCTGGCTGAGGGAACTGTGACATAAGTATTTGAACCCTCTGCAAAACATGACTTAGTACTTGGTGGCAAAACCCTTGTTGGCAATCACAGAGCTCAGACGTTTCTTGTAGTTGGCCACCAGGTTTGCACACATCTCAGGAGGGATTTTGTCCCACTCCTCTTTGCAGATCTTCTCCAAGTCATTAAGGTTTCGAGGCTGACGTTTGGCAACTCAACCTTCAGCTCCCTCCACAGATTTTCTATGGGATTAAGGTCTGGAGACTGGCTAGGCCACTCCAGGACCTTAATGTGCTTCTTCTTGAGCCACTCCTTTGTTGCCTTGGCCGTGTGTTTTGGGTCATTGTCATGCTGGAATACCCATCCACGACCCATTTTCAATGCCCTGGCTGAGGGAAGGAGGTTCTCACCCAAGATTTGACGGTACATGGCCCCGTCCATCGTCCCTTTGATGCGGTGAAGTTGTCCTGTCCCCTTAGCAGAAAAACACCCCCAAAGCATAATGTTTCCACCTCCATGTTTGACGGTGGGGATGGTGTTCTTGGGGTCATAGGCAGCATTCCTCCTCCTCCAAACACGGCAAGTTGAGTTGATGCCAAAGAGCTCGATTTTGGTCTCATCTGACCACAACACTTTCACCCAGTTCTCCTCTGAATCATTCAGATGTTCATTGGCAAACTTCAGACGGGCATGTATATGTGCTTTCTTCAGCAGGGGGACCTTGCGGGCGCTGCAGGATTTCAGTCCTTCACGGCGTAGTGTGTTACCAATTGTTTTCTTGGTGACTATGGTCCCAGCTGCCTTGAGATCATTGACAAGATCCTCCCGTGTAGTTCTGGGCTGATTCCTCACCATTCTCATGATCATTGCAACTCCACGAGGTGAGATCTTGCATGGAGCCCCAGGCCGAGGGAGATTGACAGTTATTTTGTGTTTCTTCCATTTGCGAATAATCGCACCAACTGTTGTCACCTTCTCACCAAGCTGCATGGCGATGGTCTTGTAGCCCATTCCAGCCTTGTGTAGGGCTACAATCTTGTCCCTGACATCCTTGGAGAGCTCTTTGGTCTTGGCCATGGTGGAGAGTTTGGAATCTGATTGATTGATTGCTTCTGTGGACAGGTGCCTTTTATACAGGTAACAAGCTGAGATTAGGAGCACTCCCTTTAAGAGTGTGCTCCTAATCTCAGCTCATTACCTGTATAAAAGACACCTGGGAGACAGAAATCTTTCTGATTGAGAGGGGGTCAAATACTTATTTCCCTCATTAAAATGCAAATCAATTTATAACATTTTTGACATGCGTTTTTCTGGATATTTTTGTTGTTATTCTGTCTCTCACTGTTCAAATAAACCTACCATTAAAATTATAGACTGATCATTTCTTTGTCAGTGGTCAAACGTACAAAATCAGCAGGGGATCAAATACTTTCTTCCCTGCATTCTGAAAGTTTTCAGACCTGTTGACTTTTTCCACATTTTGTTACGTTACAGCCTTATTATAAAATTTATAAAATTGTTTTTTTCCCCCTCATTAATCTACACACAATACCCCATAATGACAAAAACAGTTTTGTTGAAATGTTTGCAAATGTATAGAAAGAATAATAACTGAAATATCACATTTACATAAGTATTCAGACCCTTTACTCAGTACTTTGTTGAAGCCCCTTTGGCATCGATTACAGCCTTGAGTCTTCTTTGGTATGACGCTTCAAGCTTGGCACACCTGTATTTGTTTCTCCCATTCTTCTCTGCAGATCCTCTCAAGCTCTGTCAGGTTGGATGGGGAGTGTCACTGCACAGCTATTTTCAGGTCTCTCCAGAGATGTTCGATCGGGTTCAAGTCCACTCTCTGGCTGGGCCACTCAATGACATTCAGAGACTTGTTCCAAAGCCACTCTTGCGTTATCTTGGCTGTGTGCTTACGGTTGTTGTCCTGTTGAAAGGTGAACCTTCGCCCCAGTCTGAGGTCCTGAGCCTCTGGAGCAGGTTTTCATCAAGGATCTCTCTGTACTTTGCTCCGTACATCTTTCCCTTGATCCTGACTAGTCTCCCAGTCCCTGCCGCTGAAAAACATCCCCACAGCATGATGCTGCCACCACCATGCTTCACCGTAGGGATGGTGCCAGGTTTCCTCCAGACGTGACGCTTGTCATTCAGGCCAAAGAGTTCAATCTTGGTTTCATCAGACCAGAGAATCATCTTGTTGCTCATGGACTGAGAGTCCTTTAGGTGCCTTTTGGCAAACTCCAAGCGGGCTGTCATGTGCCTTTTACTGAGGAGTGGCTTCCGTCTGGCTACTCTACCATAAAGGCCTGATTGGTGGAGTGCTGCAGAGATGGTTGTCCTTCTGGAAGGTTCTCCCATCTCCACAGAGGAACTCTGGAGCTCTGTCAGAATGACCATCGGGTTCTTGGTCACCTCCCTGACCAAGGCCCTTCTCCCCTGATTGCTCAGTTTGGCCGGGCGGCCAGCTCTAGGAAGAGTCTTGGTGGTTCCAAACTTCTTCCATTTAAGAATGATGGAGGCCACTGTGTTCTTGGGGATATTCAATGCTGGAGACATTTTTTAGTGCCCTTCCCCGGAATCTGTGCCTCAACACAATCCTGTCTCTGAGCTCTACGGACAATTCCTTCGACCTCATGGCTTGGTTTTTGCTCTGACATGCACTGTCAACTGTGGCACCTTATATAGACAGGTGTGTGCCTTTCCAAATCATGTCCAATCAATTGAATTTACCACAGGTGGACTCCAATCAAGTTGTAGAAACATGTCAAGCATTATCAATGGAAACAGGATGCACCTGAGCTTAATTTCGAGTTTCATAGCAAAGGGTCTGAATACTTATGTAAATAAGGTATTTATGTTTTTTATTTTAATAAATTAGCAAAATTTTTGAAAAATATGTTTTCGCTTTGTCATTATGGGGTATTATGTGTAGATTGATGAGAACATATTTTTATTTAATTCATTTTAGGATAAGGCTGTAATGTAACAAAATGTGGAAAAAGGGAAGGGGTCTGAATACTTTCCGAATGCACTGTACTTTCCAAGTTACAGTATTTCCTTTTTTAATGACATCACAAAATAACCAGCAACTGTTTATCTATAGACCTCCTCTGACCATTCCCCACGTTCTTACGTTAGAAATATTGTTCCAGTATTCACTTTTTGAACATGTTAAGAGTTTCTGCGGGAAAAGTCTGTGGAGACAAAGAACATTCCTTTGTAAATTTGGAGTGGGTGAGAGAGTCTTCTTCTTTAATTTACGACAGTGCGTGAGGTGTCAAAACCCCACAGTTCCCTCCTCCCCCCCTGCGGGTGGGAGGGGGTCTGGTTGAAGCTCTCACTGCAAACCTGATCTGACCCATTTGGATCCTCCCAGGACAGTCATGACAGTCCCCCTCTGGTGGGTTCAACCTTGGAAGGATTCTGCAAGTTGCAACCCACCACAAAAAATGACCACGGGATGTCCTGGTTTGTGGATCATCGTAGCAGTCCCCCTCTGGTGGTTTAACCTGGTAGGATTTCTGCAAGCTGCAGACCACCACAAGAATGGCCAGGGGATGACCTGGTTGTGGATCGTCGTTCCGGACCCGTCATCCGGTTGTCCAGGCTGGGGGATCTAGGCGGTAACTTAGGCAGACTTTGACAACGCACAACACTCAGGCAACACATCATTACATTTCTTCCCCAAATGAGCGGTATTGTGGCACTAACTGGTGGTTGTATGGGGAACTTGTTTGTGGCAATATCACTTCCTAAGTGTCAAAGAAAATTAAAAAATTAAAATAATAAAAACACAAACAAAAGATATACAAAATATAGTTACCACACCTTAATAATCTAATTGGACTCTATTCTATATACGTCCACGGTCTTGGCTAAATGACTCTATCTTGGCATTTGGTCTAATGTCATATCTAGGGCAATCCTACTTAGCGGTGTGTTGCTTAGGGCACTATCCTAAGTTGATAACTACATGATAAGGCTACAGGTGTAAGGCACTAGCTTCGGACAGTTTACAGGGATCACCTATGGACCTCTGGGGAGAAACTGGTGATTAATGTAGCTGTGGAGTCAAAGGGGCTTCAGAGTCTATTTCAACTTTACCAAGACTGCTATTTTTCTCGGACCTGTTAGAAATTGCGTAATTCAAATCTGGTATTGGAATAAGAATCAAGAGATCTTCAATCCAAGCTAAATTTATTATATGCAAAATGTATGTATGATAAGTATGAAGGTTCGTATATACGGGTCCACTGAAATACCACGCAGGGCACTCAGAGAACTAATCCATTGTTACAGGTTCTTCTTCAAATACTCTGACAGAGATATTTCCCACTCCCTGCTGGCCAATCAGAGTAGAGACTGAGCGTGGTTTAGACTTACTCAGCCTATCCGTTGGCGCACCGGCTGGTCCCAGACTCTTGGCGCTCCACCTGTTGCCAGGCATCTAGTTGTTTTGCAACTTATCCAGAAAGTCAGCACTTTTTTGCAGTACCCATGTCCTTGGACGGTTCACAGATCACAAAGAAGCAGTGTTCGTATCTGTGAGAAATACAAGTCTTATCTATAAGAAATACAAGTTTTAACTAATCCTAGCCCCTAACGTTCCTCACATGAATCACAGCCTGTTATGTGAAACAATTTATATCAGTACAGTATAAACCTTTGCTTATCATTAATGCATTCCTTCTAAGCTATTCATCACATACAGATCCAATTATGAGAAAATAGAACCCCACAGACCCTTAAGTGATCCTAGTATAAATCCTCCTTAAATGTTCTGTTGTGCATGTGCGTTTATGCTTGCACAAGCACACATGCCAAGGGCAAGAAACCAAGTATCCTGGTAGGCTGCAACCTGGGCAGAGTGAGTCTAACGTCATCAGATAGTTTCCATGTCAATGACCGTGTGTCAGTAGGAATCGGTGCCGACCTCAAGCCATATGCCAAGGGGACCTGTAGTGGTTTTAATACAAGTCAATGTGTCCTACACCATTGTAGTGGCGATAGGTATGAAGAAGTCTATTTCCTAGCTATGTTATCCACGGAGGAGCTAACCTCACGACAGAAGTACTCTATAAGCACTGAACCAGTCGTACGCAGTGTGATCATGGTTCATGACCTCTAATAACTTTCCTCCTGAATGGAGGGTTCTATTTATTAGCGCCATGTCAAAACCCCACAGTTCCCTCCTTCCCCCCTCTGCGTGTGGGAGGGGGTCTGGTTGAAGCTCTCCCTGCAAACCTTTTCTGACCCATTTGGATCCTCCCAGGACGGTCATGACAGTAATTAGAACAGTAAAATGTAATGTTTTGTCATACCGGTGGTATATGGTCTGATATACCACGGCTTTCAGCCAATCAGCATTCAAGGCTCGAACCAGGTTTATAATTGTAAATAAATCCCCTTTGCACATGTGCATAACTATAGTAAATTCGACAGGAGAGTTTGAGTGATGAAGGTTGGATGGAGGATCTCAATCTCTGAGCAAGAAACACTTGGAAGAACAAAAACAACTAATGATAGGCTATTTTCTGGCAATTGTGCTGTTATTATGTGGCAGATGTTAAATCTACAAACCGTTATAAATGGCCCATTTGCGAGATTGACTTCTCATTTCAATAGGCATAGGCTACAGACTAAAATCTGGGTTTATGATTGTAATTCAATTTTGCCATGGTTTGCTTAGCAAAAGGCAGGTAGTCTATAGCCCCTGAAAGGCCTACATCTCATTTCAGATAGTCTACAGTAGCCTAGTCAAGATGTAACCAAGATGTAAACTGAACGATTTAGCAGCTCTTAGTTCAAATTAACAGACTAATTTATTCAACATGAATAGCGAGGCGATTTCGAAGTAAGAAGTACTTGTGTTTCCCAATAACCTGCTGAAATAGGCTACTGAGGATGGGGCCATAATTTCAATCACTGAATTAAATATTAATAATATGTATATGAACTGAATACGCTTGTCAACAACAGCCAGTGTTTATTTTTTAGAATTTGTTTTAACTATAGCCTAATCTGACTACTGTTACCATCATTCTAATGCGTTCTAACAACTGCTCGTCAATTGCGATAGAGCTTTGATAATTTCAAATTGTATTAACTAAAAATGTCCATTAGTAATTGCAAAATAACAGAAGTCTACAACAACAATAAACTGAAGTTATAGGCTATTTATTAAATTGGTTTGCCAGCTCCAGGTAGGCTACACAAGTGGCACAAATTGATTTGCAATAACTCCAGTGATATCTTCATTTCAACATATTTATCGTATCAAATGGTAGCCTACAATGGCATATACATTAATAGGCATTAATATGCTACTTGGTGGCCACTCCGGCAGCCACCGAGACCCAAGAACTGAGCATGCATAAAGCACTTCGCTTGATACCGTTTTCTTTAAGCAAAGTCAACATTAGAATGCAGTTTAAACCAACTCTGAGCGAATTTATGTAATGCGCTCTAGCGAGCCCAAAGTCGTTTTCCAGTGCTTTGTCTCCATTATTTATTGATGTGCATATTCATATGTTTTACTGAAAAAGTGTTTGAAACAGGTGTCTCCATAATGACAATCTAAATAGCCTACCTACAACAAAAGATGTCAAGACGTGCGCGCGTGCTGCTCGCTCTCCCTCTCGCTCACCTGACTCAGCCAATATCTGTAGTGCTCTCTCAACGCACGCACACACACAGACATACACACACACTTCCGGCCCTCCCACTCACTCAGCAACAACCTGCATCACTGCCTGACACTCAGCAGCAGGTCACATTGAAATATATATTTTTTTAAGAGATATGGCATGGCGGCAGCGGTGCAACTTACAAATAGCACAAAAACCTGCAACCCGCGATCAATACATTTTCACCCGCGACATCGTTTTCAAAGTAGACCAATTTGGTTGGAAAACAGCGGACATTGCAACACTGTTTAGAGGGAAAATTGGTCACCACCCACTTGTAGAAAGGCAGACCAACAGACAGCTCACTATCTCTCGCGATATTTGGCTGGGCAGAAAAGTCTAAACGGGTGCCTTGGATGTCCCAACTCTGATGTCACCTCATTGAACAGTCATTGGGCTGCAGCAGAATTCAAATCGTCTTGTGTGCGCGGTCTAAAACGACAAAGATTTTAGGTGTGGTGGTTCGGTTCCCTTTTTGACTGCTTGTTGGCAAGGTATGCTTACTAGCTAGCTAAACATGAAAAGTAATATTACAATAGCTTGCCAGTTATCCTCTTATGGTCACATTTCCGAGGGTAACTGTCTTTGTGCAATCAACAGTTAGCTTGCAACTTACGTTATCTAGCTAGCTAGCTAGTACTATGTCATGCAAGTTTAGTAAACGTACTTTAGCTAGCTAGCTACAGGAGCTAACTCATATCAGGAGGAAAAAGCTTGCTAATGTTAGTGTTGTTTATCAGTGGTATGCAGTATTGTTCACTAGCAAAAGCAAGCATACAACGTTGCGTGTATACAATCGTTTCATCCCGTTTCGTTGTGGAACAGAAGTTAGTTACATTCTTTATCCATTGTTTTCAACTAGGTTTAGCTCAGGGTTTATTCCATCATTAGGCCAATATCTATATTTGTCAACATTATTTGTTGTGTTCATTTAATCAGATATGATAATCACAGAATAGCCCACATTCTTTACATAATTGAACAACTATCCCACCTTACCCCATATGAACCATCGCTGAAGTTAAATGGGTGTCCCACAATTTCAATAAGTGCTGCTGTTAAGTTTCTCTCTTTTTACATCACCTCAATTGTGAAAGATGTCTACTTCAGGAGAAGATGAGATCCAGCGACTACAACGCAAGTTGAAAGAAGCAGACGATGCGCTGCAGAAGGCAGGCCAATATGGCCTTCAGCTGCTGGATGGGCAGCTGGATCTGCAGAACAAACTGGAGGAGCAGCGGATAGAGATGACCAACGCTGTGGAGGTGATCATTCACACTGGCCAATGACTGACATCTCTAAAGACTGCTGTCTTCTTGACAGTTGATGAATAGGCTATGACAGTAGCAGTATAACGCATTACAAAATAAGACAACTGCTGTCCATAACAACTATTAATCATCCTTATATTTCATGTCATGAATCTTGTTACAACTGATATTACAGTAATGTTGAACAGTGTTTGGATGGGAACACAGATGGAGTGGGTTGTTGTTGGAGTTATGAATCTCCTGTGTGTCTATTCTCAGGCCCTGGAGCAGGAGAAATACTCCCTGCAGCGGGAAGTGGAGCTGAAAAGCCGTGTGCTGGACAGCCTGCGCTCCGACTACGACTCGGTCAAGAGCCAACAGAGGCTGCAGTGGGAGCAACAGGAATCCCAGCTGGAGAGGAACCACGCTATGGAGCTCAATGAGTGCAAGAAAAAGGTTGGGGAGCCATTGATGTGGTTTGGGTTACCTGTACACCATTGGCTGTATTTGGGGGAATGCTGAATCTAGACTTTTTTTGTGTGGAATTATACACACTGAAATCATCTCTACTAATGACATACTTAATCAGGAGTTGTTGCCTTTGAGGCAATACTTATTTCTTGACAATACTTTGTGTGCCCAGTCAGTGTAGTGAATGTGATGTCTGTGTTTGGCCGTAGATGGAGAGAATGAGAGCTGAACTGGATGAGGCGCAGCTCAGTGAGAAGCAGCTGAAGCATAAACTGGAGCTCCAGACAGTGACCCTGAGCAACAAGATGGAGGAGCTGCGATCGGTCACAGAGCAGACTCATGAAACCCTGTCCACCGAGATGATGGAGTTGCAGGTGGAGAGGATGGAGCTGGAGGCTGCTAAGGTGAGTACCCTACCACACTGTCTGTAAAAACTTAATCTCAGGAACCCAGAACTAAAATATTGTGTCAGATGCTCAATTAAGTTCTGGAGGTACACTACCAGTCAAAAGTTTGGACACACCTACTCATTCAAGGGTTTTTCTTTATTTTTTACAATTTTTTTTAAATTGGAGAATAATAGTGAAGACATCAAAACTATGAAATAACACATATGGAATCATGTAGTAACCAAAAAAGTTTTAAACTAATCAAAATATATTTTATATTTGAGATTCTTCAAATAGCCGACCTTTGCCTTGATGACAGCTTTGCACACTCTTGGCATTCTCTCAACCAGCTTCATGAGGTATTCACCTGGAATGCATTTAAATTAACAGGTGTGCCTTCTTAAAAGTTAATTTGTAGAATTTCTTTACCACTTAATGCGTTTGAGCCAATCAGTTGTGTTGTGACAAGGTAAGGGGTGTATACAGAAGATGGACATATTTGGTAAAAGACCAAGTCCATATTATGGCAAGAACATCTCAAATAAGCAAAGAGAAACGACAGTCCATTATTACTTTAAGACATGAAGCTCAGTCAATCCGGAACATTTCAAGAACTTTTAAAGTTTCTTCAAGTGCAGTCGCAAAAACCATCAAGCGCTATTATGAAACGGGCTCTCATGAGGACCGCCACAGGAATGGAAGACCCAGAGTTACCTCTGCTGCAGAGGTTACGTTCATTAGAGTTACTAGCCTCAGAAATTGCAGCCCAAATAAATGCTTCACAGAGTTCAAGTCACAGACATATCTCAACATCAACTGTTCAGAGGGGACTGTGTGAATCAGGCCTTCATGGTCGAATTGCTGCAAAGAAGCCACTACTAAAGGACACCAATAAGAAGAAGAGACCTGCTTGGGCCAAGAAACACGAGCAATGAACATTAGACCGGTGGAAATTTGTCCTTTGGTCTGGAGTCCAAATTTGAGATTTTTGGTTCCAACCGCCGTGTCTTTGTGAGATGCTGTGTGGGTGAACGGATGATCGCCGCATGTTTATTTCCCACCGTAAAGCATGGAGGAGGCGTTGTTATGGCGTGGGGGTGCTTTGCTGGTGACACTGTCTGATTTATTTCGAGTTCAAGGCACACTTAACCAGCATGGCTCCCACAGCATTCTGCAGCGATACGCCAGCCCATCTGGTTTGGGCTTAGTGGGACTATCATTTGTTTTTCAACACGACAATGACCCAACACACCTCCAGGCTGTATAAGGGCTATTTGACCAAGAAGGAGAGTAATGGAGTGCTGCATCAGATGACCTGGCCTGGTTTGGGATGAGTCGGACAGCATAGTGAAGGAAAAGCAGCCAACAAGTGCTCAGCGTATGTGGGAACTCCTTCAAGACTGTTGGAAAAGCATTCCAGGTGAAGCTGGTTGAGAGAATGCCAAGAGTGTGCAAAGCTGTCATCAAGGCAAAGGGTGGCTATTTGAAGAATCGCAAATATAACATATATTTTGATTTGTTTAACACTTTTTTTGGTTACTACATGATTCCATTTGTGTTATTTAATAGTTTTGATGTCTTCACTATTATTCTACAATGTAGAAAATTAGTAAAAATATAGAAAAACCTTTGAATGAGTAGGTGTGTCCAAACTTTTGACTGGTACTGTAGATGTATGAGAAGATACTACCGAGACTAGCAAAGTCTCCATCCCCCTAAACAGAAGTTTTGGGTAAGTCTATTGGCCAAATGTCCCCTCTCTTCCGAAATTTCAAAGATGCAAACTTCTGCGAAATTGTGATTTTGGCAAATGATCATTAACGAAACAATCTCTCAAGCACAAGCCCACTTGCTAATGAGTAGCCAGCTAATCTCTATAGGAGTCTTTATATTTCAAGTTTAGCCAACTTGGATCTATTTGCCAATCAACAAGGCAGGGCAGTTGAATTGTTATGAACACTGAATCAATGTTCATTGATACTCCCGTTTTAGTAGTGTCTGCTCTGTGCGCAACTTGAGCAGTTGAGAAATAAAAAGGGTATCAATAGGAAGGATAACTTCTCCTCTATTACAGTGAAATAATCTCAATGTGTTTCAGTGTCCATATGACCGATTCTGTTTGACCAAAGCTTAAATGCAAATAGCAAGTTGAAACCACTTGTCAGAGAGGAAGAAGTGATCTCATCTTTGTGTGAGTGGCAGGGGAGGGGCTTTGAGTGTGTGTGTGTAAACCGAGAGGAAGAGGCAAAGCGAGAGGTTTCACTCTCACCAAAATTATCCCAATGCATTTCTATGGGCTTATTGTGGACCTAAGTTTGTCGCCAGCCTTCCCCACTTTGGGACAACGATTCCCATTGTTAGGGCGGAGCCATGAGCATCTCATCATGATATACAGATCTCTGGTGTACATGGGAACACAACACAGAAGGAGCGAAGGAGATGAGACCAAAAAGACAACGAGAACAAGTAGACAAAAAACGCTCATATTTTATATGTAAAAAATTAAACACTTGATTCTTGCGATACAGGCATTTGGAATATTGCGCAAAAACATAAATCCTAATTAGTTCTATATAATGCCCAGCCCTACTACGATTCCATCCGACGTTACATGCATCTGTACGAGAGATTAGTAAAGGCCCATAAAGACTCGGGATAACCATAAAAATGCTTTGTTTACTTTTAACTGATTTTAAATATCAGTTAATTGCATGTGGTACAGTATAGGTAGCCATTTTAATGTTTCTCCACTCAGGCCACCTTGGAGCTGGCACTTCAGGAGGCCCAGTACAAAGAGCAGCAGCTGGAGCTGACCAACACAAACCTTCAACGGCAACTGGAGCGAGTCAGTGAGGAGAAAGAAGAGCGTGAGAGAGAAGCTGTCTCCTGCTTCAACGCCTTGGAGGTAAAGATCATAATCTTCAGCAGTTTAGGATTGTGTGTATCATGAATACATTGCACTACATTCATAGTCATTCATGCGAATGAAACTAATGTCTTTCCTTTTTGCCTGCTTTAGAAAGCCAGAGAGGCCAACCAAGATCTCCAGATTCAGCTGGATCAGTTATTGCAACAGGCACAAGATCCCAACAGCAAGGGAAATTCTTTATTTGGAGAGGTAGGTACTACATTGCCATCTGTCTCCGTAGCATCTTTGAATGTATTTCAAGTTTCAAAGTTTTCGCCACGTGCACAGGATACAACGGGTGTAAAACAGTACAGTGAAATTCTTACCTTGAGAACTATTTCCCAACAATACAGTAATAATAATATAGATAATAATAAAAAATAAAGTAAAAAATAAAATTACGAATAAAAACCTCACAAGGACTACGGTGAGAGTTAAAGAAAATGAGAATGCAAGTATATATACAGTAGGTCAGTGTCAGTACCTTTTTAATGTGCTGGAGAGGTTGAGGTGGGTTTATACATAAAAAGTGACTGGTAGTAGGATTTACATGTAAACGATTTGTAAGTCGCTTTGTATAAGAGCGTCTGCTAAATGTAAACAGGGATGGAAAAGTGACTGGTTGCAGGAATATATAAATAATTATGGTTACAGTATATACTAGTGGTAATATATATATATATATATATATATATATATATATATATCAGTGGGGAGAACAAGTATTTGATACACTGCCAATTTTGCAGGTTTTCCTACTTACAAAGCATGTAGAGGTCTGTAATTTTTATCATAGGTACACTTCAACTGTGAGAGACAGAATCTAAAACAAAAATCCAGAAAATCACATTGTATGATTTTTAAGTAATTAATTTGCATTTTATTGCATGACATAAGTATTTGATACATCAGAAAAGCAGAACTTAATATTTGGTACAGAAACCGTTGTTTGCAATTACAGAGATCATACGTTTCCTGTAGGTCTTGTCCAGGTTTGCACACACTGCAGCAGGGATTTTGGCCCATTCCTCCATACAGACCTTCTCCAGATCCTTCAGGTTTCGGGGCTGACGCTGGGCGATACAGACTTTCAGCTCCCTCCAAAGATTTTCTATTGGGTTCAGGTCTGGAGACTGGCTAGGCCACTCCAGGACCTTGATGCTTCTTACGGAGCCACTCCTTAGTTGCCCTGGCTGTGTGTTTCGGGACGTTGTCATGCTGGAAGACCCAGCCACGACCCATCTTCAATGCTCTTACTGAGGGAAGGAGGTTGTTGGCCAAGATCTCGCGATACATGGCCCCATCCATCCTCCCCTCAATACGGTGCAGTCGTCCTGTCCCCTTTTCAGAAAAGCATCTCCAAAGAATGATGTTTCCACCTCCATGCTTCACGGTTGGGATGGTGTTCTTGGGGTTGTACTCATCCTTCTTCTTCCTCCAAACACGGCGAGTGGAGTTTAGACCAAAAAGCTATATTTATGTCTCATCAGACCACATGACCTTCTCCCATTCCTCCTCTGGATCATCCAGATGGTCATTGGCAAACTTCAGATGGGCCTGGACATGCGCTGGCTTGAGCAGGGGGACCTTGCGTGCGCTGCATGATTTTAATCCATGACGGCGTAGTGTGTTACTAATGGTTTTCTTTGAGACTGTGGTCCCAGCTCTCTTCAGGTCATTGCTTAGGTCCTGCCGTGTAGTTCTGGGCTGATCCCTCACCTTCCTCATGATCATTGATCCCCCACGAGGTGAGATCTTGCATGGAGCCCCAGACCGAGGGTGGTTGACCGTCATCTTGAACTTCCATTTTCTAATAATTGCGTCAACAGTTGTTGCCTTCTCACCAAGCTGCTTGCCTATTGTCCTGTAGCCCATCCCAGCCTTGTGCAGGTCTAAAATGTTATCCCTGATGTCCTTACACAGCTCTCTGGTCTTGGCCATTGTGGAGAGGTTGGAGTCTGTTTTATTGAGAGTGGACAGGTGTCTTTTATACAGGTAATGAGTTCAAACAGGTGCAGTTAATACAGGTAATGGGTGGAGAACAGGAGGGCTTCTTAAAGAAAAACTAACAGGTCTGTGAGAGCCGGAATTCTTACTGGTTGGTAGGTGATCAAATACTTATGTCATGCAATACAATGCAAATTAATTACTTAAAAATCATACAATGTGATTTTCTGGATTTTTGTTTTAGATTCCGTCTCTCACAGTTGGTGTACCTATGATAAAAATTACAGACCTCTACATGCTTTGTAAGTAGGAAAACCTGCAAAATCGGCAGTGTATCAAATACTTGTTCTCCCCACTGTATATGTGTAAACAGGAATACAATACAACAGGTGTAGACCTTGCAGTGAAATGCTTACTTACAAGGCCATAACCAAGTTTAAGAAAGAACACCCAAAAAAAATCACACAAATAAAAGTAACAAAGCATTATTAAGCAGTAAAAATAACAATAGCTAGGCTATATACAATGTGCGGGGGCACCGGTTAGTCAAGGTAATTTGGGTAATATGTAGGTAGAGTTATTAAAGTGACTATGCATAGATAATAAACAGAGAGTAGCAGCAGCGTGAGGGGGGGACAATGCAAATAGTCTGGGTAGCCATTTGATTAGATTTTCAGGAGTCTTATGGCTTGGGGGTAGAAGCTGTTTAGAAGCCTCTTGGACCTAGACTTGGTGCTCCGGTACCGCTTGCTGTGCGGTAGCAGAGAGAACAGTCTATGACTAGGGTGGCTGGAGTCTTTGACCATTTTTTGGGCCGTACGCACTACCCTCTGTAGTGCCTTGCGGTCGGAGGCCGAGCAGTTGCCATACCAGGCAGTAATGCAACCAGTCAGGATGCTCTCGATGGTGCAGCTGTAGAACCTTTTGAGGATCTGAGGACCCATGCCAAATATTTTCAGTCTCCTTAGGGGGAATAGATTTTGTCGTGCCCTCTTTACGACTGTCTTGGTGTGCTTGGACCATGTAGACACCAAGGAACTTGAAGCTCTCAACCTGCTCCACTACAGCCACGTCGATGAGAATGGGGTTGTGCTCGGTCCTCTTCTTTTTCCTGTAGTCCACAATCATCTCCTTTGTCTTGATCACGTTGAGGGAGAGGTTGTTGTCCTGGCACCACACGGCCAGGTCTCTGACCACCTCCCTATAGGCTGTCTCGTCGGTGTTCAGGCCTACCACTGTTGTGTCATCGACAAACCTAATGATGGTGTTGGGGTCGTGCCTGGCTATGCAGTCATGAGTGAACAGGGAGTACAGGAGGGGACTGAGCACGCACCCCTGAGGGGCCCCCGTTGAGGATCAGCGTGGCGGATGTGTTGTTACCTACCCTTACCACCTGGGGGCGGCCCGTCAGGAACTCAAGGATCCAGTTGCAGAGGGAGGTGTTTGGTCCCAGGGTCCATAGCTTAGTGATGAGTGTTGAGGGCACTATGATGTTGAACGCTGAGCTGTAGTCAATTAATAGCATTCTCACATAGGTGTTCCTTTTGTCCAGGTGGGAAAGGGCAGTGTGGAGTGCAGTAGAGATTGCATCATCTGTGGATCTGTTGGGGCGGTATGCAAATTGGAGTTATTGATGAAGCCAGTGACTGTTGTGGTGTACTCAATGCCATCGGAAGAATCCCAGAACATATTCCAGTCTGTGCTAGCAAAACAGTCCTGTAGCTTAGCATCTGCTTCATCTGACCACTTTGTTAATTGACCGAGTCACTGGTGCATCCTGCTTTAGTTTTTGCTTGTAAACAGGAATCAGGAGGATATAATTATGGTCAGATTTGCCAAATGGAGGGCGAGGGAGAGCTTTGTACGCTTCTCTGTGTGTGGAGTAAAGGTGGTCTAGAGTTTTTTTTTTCTCCCCCTCTGGTTGCACATTTAACATGCTAGTAGAAATGAGGGAAAACAGATTTAAGTTTCCCTGCATTAAAATCCCTGGCCACGAGGAGCGTGTTTGCTAATGGCCGTATACAGTTCATTGAGTGCGGTCTTAATGCCAGTATCTGTTTGTGGTGGTAAATAGAAAGCTACGAAGAATATAGATAAACTCTCTTGGTAGATAGTGTGGTCTACAGTTTATCATGAGGTACTCTACCTCAGGCGAGCAAAACCTCGAGACTTCCTTAGATATCGTGCACCAGCTGTTGTTTACAAATATACATAGACCGCCACCCCTTGACTTACCAGAGGCTGCTGTTCTATCCTGCCGATACAGTGTATAACCCGCCAGCTGTATGTTATTCATGTCTTCGTTCAGCCACGACTCAGTGAAACATAAGATATTACCGTTTTTTTATGTCCCGTTGGTAGGATATACGTGCTTGTAGTTTGTCCACTTTATTATCAAGCGATTGTAAGTTGGCCAATAGTATCGATGGCAAAGGCAGATTAGCCACTCATCACCGGCTCCTTACCAAGCACCCCGATCTCCTTCCGCGATATCTCCTTTTCTTTCTACTGCGAATGACGGGGATGAGGGCCCTGTCGGGTGTCTGGAGCAAATCCCTCTCGTCCGACTCATTAAATAATAATTATTTGTCCAGTTCAAGGTGATTAATCACTGTTCTCATGTCCAGAAGTTCTTTTTGGTCGTCATAAGAGACGATAGCAGTAACATTATGTACAAAATAAGTAACAAACAATGCGGGAAAAAACACACAAAATAGCACGGTTGGTTAAGAGTCAATAATCAATGGACATCAGCGTAATGGAGTAATACATCTAATCAATAATCATTTTAGCAGCAGTGTAGGTTGTCTGAGTGGGTAGAGACCTGTGGATAGTCTGAGAGGGAGAGTAGTAGTTGTTAGCCATTTAACAGTCTTATGGCC